>NC_045561.1:721666-1082500 GCF_009819795.1 Aythya fuligula
ATGGGATGCAGACGAGCGGCACCCACCAGACATGCTCATTGGAAATAATGCGCGGCTTAATAGAAGTCCTCCATTAAAAGGTTTTGGGAATAATGTATGAAATGAATGGTGTACGCTGCTGGTTTTAAATGGCTGGGGAGGGGTGCGGAGCCAGCTAACCCTCAGACCTCCTCTGCGCCATGCATAAATGCGCTCTGCGCCTAAAACTGAGGCTGGAAATTGGTTTTGATTTTTATTTAAAATTCAAATGTCTGATGTTCTTAAACTGAAAAAAATGATATTTTTAAAAAATATATATCAGGCTCCAACATCTGCAGATTATGATTTGCATTTTGAAATTGGCTGCTTGAATTGAACAAGGATGAATACTGTCACTCTTCTTTTATTCGCTCAGTTTATTTAATGAAATGCTAGAGGTCAACCCTTTGTCCTTAAATTAGTTACTATAAAAATCTTTTTGTACTTTTCTGCTTGTTATGATGTCTTCTAAGCAGAAGAAAAGGTTGCCATTAATTATGTCTTTCTTGAATATGGATATCTATTCAGAGTTAGTTAAACAGTTTCAAACAAAATTAGCATTGAGCAACTCTGAGGCCAGCTTTAGGTTGGTTATCAAGAATTTTTTGCTAAGAGAATGCTCTTCTGCAAGTGTGCATTATCTAATATATTCAGCTTTCAGTTGCTAATTTTTTTTCCAGATGAAGATGGGCTTAATTGAGGTTGTGCTTTTAAGTTTGTAGAGCTCTTCAGCATCTCATACAAAAGCATCTAGAGGCTTTTCATTTGTCTTGAGTATGTTTTAGATGTACAAATATTATTTACTTTAAACTCTAAATCAAAAGACACACTGTAACTATTTTAAATAAAACATTATTCTCTGCTGAAATGTATATAAATTCAAAGCGGGACGTTTCCCCGTTGTCACTCGGTAATTTATTTGCAGGAGCCGCTGCCGGCGAATTTTAGGAGGGTCCCAGAGGGGGGGAGGGGTGCGGGGCGGATGGGGGCCCGGTGGGAGCCCCGAGCCCAGCAACGGGGTCGCCCTCCGCCGTCCCCCGGTCCGCCGAGCCCCCCGGCCCCGCGCCCGTAACCCGCGTCGGGGCGGCGCCAGGCGGGGGCGGTGCGGAGCGGTGCGGAGCGGTGCGGAGCGGAGAGGAGCGGTGCGGTGCGGAGCGGTGCCGAGCGGAGGATTAGCACCCGGTGTTGGAAATGCAAATGAAAGGCGCGCTCGCTGCCGGCGCTCTTGTTCCGAGCTGGCGCTGCAGAAAAGGGCTTTTCTCGGCGCTCCCACTGCCTCCTCCTCCGTGCGACGGCGCCGCTCCTCCGGCAGCATTAAGCGTGCTCGGAGCCGCGCCTGTAACCTTGTAATGCTTTTAGGTAGAGCGCACCTATTTCTTTCGTTTTAAATGCTAGCTCGTAATGACATTGTGAAGTAGGGATCCCGAGTCAGCCTTATTATCGTGGCGTCTCCTTGAGCTGAACCTCTGAGAAATGTGAAGGGGAGACCTTTCGGAATGAACAAATCCTTTAGCTGCCTATAATTATTTATTAAAATGGGCTGCGGGGAGAAAGGACCGGGAGGGGGAGGGAGGAGCGGGATTCATTTCTGTGCAGACGTACCACGGGCACATCCAGCTCTAAAGGGAGTGACTGCCAAGCCCTGAATTTGGTAAATATAAAATCATGAGTATGCGGACAGAAAAGATAAAACACCAACAGATCACACTTTTTTTCCCTTTTTTTTTTTTTTTTTTTTTTTAAAATGAAAGAAAGAAAAATACTACGTCCTGACCGCTTAGACAGCGTCCGAACCGTTTAATTTGGCTGCTGCTCATTTTCACGAAAATGCTTAGCACCAGCCTGGGAAGAAAGTGGTTATGTACCCGTACACATGACTCCATATGAAATGAAAAACAAAAAGGACTGGACCAGTCTTATCCTCCCTGTGTGTGTGAGCCCTGAAAAAGAAAACATCCTGCATGACTTTCTGGTGTGGGCTGGGTAGAAAGAAAGAAAAAACACACATACACACACACACACACAAAAAAAAAAAAAAAAAAAAAAAAAAAAAAAAAAAAAAAAGTCAACATTTTATTTAAGGAATTGCACAGATCTGTCTTACTTCATTAGTGAGCCAAAATAACACGTGTGGGCACTGTGCGGTTGAATATAATAGCAGAAAGGTAACATAACCCTCTCTGCACATCTTGAGAAATTTTATAAACTTAGCAGGCTGTTAAAAAAAAATCTTTGGGGTCAACTTTCCACTTGTGCCTTTAGCTCTTGAAAAAGTACTTTTATGGTTTCTTCTAATATATAGGATTTATCTTCAGTTGTGTGAAGAGCTTTTAAATTTAATCCAGCGTTGAAGTAGTAATTTGTTGCTACTGCTTTATAACAGGCTTTTCTTTTAACTTTCTCAGGATGCAGGCTCTTTGTACAGGCTAATCTTTAACACACAATGTGAATCTGTGCTGGGTATCTCAGTTTTGGACCTCAGATGTCCTTAAAATATGAGGAATGAAAGTTGGTAAGTATGCTATGATCAGAATGGTAAAATGAGAATTGTCTGCAAGTGACACTCCAGGGACAATGAGCTGCTGCTTGCTGCAGCAGTATTTCAGCAGAGAGTATTCTTCACTCATTGTCAACTTGGAAAACTGCTGCACAGTAATTATTTGTATTTCACAGGCATTAAGTTAATAACTTTTTCAGGATTTGAGCCTTTTTCATGTGCGTGCACTGATCTGCTGGTGCACACAATTTATACAAGCCACTGGAGCTTTTCTGGAAAGTCTGTAATTTTTTTATTTTATTTTTTTTACTCCACTTAGATCAGCATTTTTTATGTTTACCTTCTGTTAAAATTCATCTTACTTTGGTATTAACATATTTATTTTTCCTGGTGCAGGCAGTGGTATAGGCTGTCAATGTTTTTTTTTTCTGAGAGGGAAAAAGTGACGATAATGGAAAAGAATTCTACCCCTTATTTATTTTAATCTATGTACAAACAATAATTTTTGTTTGTTTGTTTTTAAACAAGAGTTTCACCATTCTGCCTTACATGCACATTTTTCTCTTTTTTTCTTTTTCTTTTTCTTTTTTTTTTTTTTATTATTAAAAGTAGTATTTTTAATCCCAGATGATTAATGAATATTTTATGCCAGATAGAAGAACATATTGGGGACATGTTTCAACATAGTCCAAGCATTTGAAATAATACACAACGAATATGAAATAGTCTCTCATAAATAAAGATACTGGAGTCACAATATTAAAAATGGGAATAGCTCTGCCTGCCTTTCTTTTATCGGGAACATTTCTAAACTAGACTGTTATTATGTGAGACTTTTTGGCAGCTATGGCTTGGACAAGAAATTTTGATGCATCTACATGAATTATATCTGCAGTTTATATTTTTATGCCTGCGGAAAAAATCAATACCTTTATACACTGTGTAAATTTGTTCTTGAGGCATGACGTGCATCACCACATCACACTTCTTCTACATTCCTGTTAAAAACCCACGCCTGGGATTGCCGTGCACCCAAATCTTTTCTTAGCCCGTCTCAAAGCACGCCAGGGACAATTACCCGCACACGTCAGGCAGTCGGTACTTCTGCTGTTTTTTCTGCCAGCTACCACTGTGCAGAAGTTAATTAATTACAGACCAAACCGTATGCTTCAAAAAGAGCAAACCACAGCCCTGAAATATTTTTAAGCCATAAACCGGGGGACTTGCAGGTACGGCAGCATATACTGAGATTTTATAGGAATGATTTAGTGAATATTAGAGCATATTTTGTACTGCATTGTTTAGACTCAAGAAGGCATAAAATCTGTAACACCTATTTATCATGCAGCTATTTTAATGTAAACATTTGTCTATTTAGATGAAGTGTTTTCATTATTAAGCTAATTTCAACATGTTTCAGATAGACTGATGAGTTCGAAGCAGAACACTTGCTGATGAGAAACGAAATTCTGTCTCAGCTCAGCCTGCTGTCAGATACATCTTCATTAGTTTTTGTCATTCACCGATGGCAAATGCTCCATAAATGAGATGACGATCAGGTCCGCCTTGATAACTTGCCTTATCTCATTAGTTTTCACATCAAAGTTAATCAGCAATGTGAATTGTAATTGCTGGAAGAGACAATGCAATAGATCACTGGGCCTTTTTTTTCTGTATGGCATCTTGAAACATCAGCAGGCTGGTGTGAGTAGATAGGCTCAGAAAGAAAATGATGTGGAAAGCATAATAAGCAAGCTGCTCAGAATTAATGAGCTTACCCAATAAGAAAAGAATAACCAATCAATGTGAGTTGGGCAAATATAATTTAGGAATAATTGCTTGATTGGTTGTCTATAGTAGACTGATTTGACCACACACAAGGATTAAGAATTAAGATGTCAAGGTAAAAAATAATTTGGCAACTGAGGGCATGTAATTTTTTGTTTCCTTTCCTTTATGACTGAAAGAGATTGCTGTTTGATATGTTATTCCCCAAGAATGAAAACATTAGACACAGGCTTTTTTTTTTTTCTCTCTCTCTTTTTTTTTTTTTTTTTCTTTTCCTTTCCTTTATGTTTCTCTTATAATACAAGCTCTTTCAAACCTCAGTGGGGATATTTCGGTACAGGACATTAAAAATGAATAGAGTTAAAAAAAAAAATCCAAATGTTTTCATTTATAAGCGTTGCGTTGAAAAGGGATGCAAGTTGAAGGTGCTGTACACAAAATGTTTGCTTCTGCAAAACGATGTGCTTGGGTGTTTGCAAAACACAGCAATTATTTGGTCCAAATCTGAAAAGCAATTCTTGCGGTAGGCATGCTTTTAATATAATTTTCCCTACAGCCATTCACCAATTATCAAAGAACCCTTATATTCTTCTATCTAAACTATTGGGAAGGTTCAGCCAGAAGGTAAATTTGCTTTGATCTACATTACACCTAATTGAGTCACCACCAATGTCTCTATCCCAACATCAAGAAATGTGAAAATGTTAGATTATTTCACTGGGGATTAAACCTAATTTTCGCGTGTTCTGCATTAACCTATTAGGCTGACTCATCTGCATTGCTAATATGGCTCAGGCAGCTGTCACCGCTAAAGAAAAACATGATCATGCAATCCTTGAATGAATGATTCCAGCTCTGATTAGTGTTAGTGAAGTTAGCTGAGCCCTAGTGATAAGGAAGGAAAATTCCCAGGTTGCCAATAGCTTTGAAAATTATCAGACTGTGGGCAAAAGCGCACCCCTGACTGCAGGCCTCTGTCCAAGCGTGCACCGGGTGACATTATTTAGGGCTGTCTTTTTCGGCTAGCTGGCATCGGTGCTGCAGAAACGCGCCTGTTTCTTTCAAGAGGCCAATGCCATGGGTGCATATTAAAATGCTAATGGCAAACCACCTGAAAACAACCCGAAATAGGAGGCGACACGTCTTCCCCCCTCCCCACTCTGGTGCCACAGCCTTTGTTCCTAAGGGGCATTTCTAGAAGTGAGCAGAGGGGAGCAGCCACCAGAGGTGCCAGGCAGGCGCAGCTCATGGCATGTGGGCATCCCATCCCCACCACGCACTCCTCATGAGTGCCCCGGTCCTGGTGGGGGCCACAAGCCCCTGGCCGTCCCTGCAGCGTGGCCACACCGCACCACATTGCTGTGCACCGCACTGCTCTGCACTACTGCACTGCATGCTCCTGCCCATCCCTACTCTTTGTTTGCATCGTGGCAGGCGCTGCCATCATCTCAGGCTGCTGCTCGCTTCTTTCTGCCTGTCAGATTTAAATAGTTAAAAAAAAAAAAAAAAAAAAAAAAAAAAAAAAAAAAAAAAGCAACAATGACACAGCCCCTTGAGATGTGAAAAATTTTGGAATGAGTTAGCCTCCTAGCAATAGAGTGAGGAGCCAATTTAATCCGATTAGTGCCTCCCAACAATAGATGCTCCTCACCCATTGTGGACAGAGGCTTTCACTTTATTTGTTTCTATTAGCCAAGAATCTGAGATATCAGAAAAGTGGAATTTAGATCGTTTCAGACAATCAACAAAAAAACAAATTGAGGAAAATAGTCTAATGTGTCAATATTTATCTTCTTGCCCTAATTGTCTGCAGAGAGGACTTGTTGAGTGTGCAAAGTTTGCGGTGCCGGTTTATCTATGTGCACTTGATTCTCCCCATTGTATGGATATAGTGGCAGCTACTCACAATGTAGTGATGTTTAAGAAGGGTAGTAACTGCAGAGGCATAATAGAGGCATTTTAATGGAAAAAGGCTTGCATTTGTAGACCAAGCTGCAATGCTTGATAGAAAATGTAAAAAGGCTTTAAACTGATATATATATATATATTTATATAAATTTACAATTTATTTGTGAAAGCACTTGCACAATCCCCATTGAATTTGATAGCAAGAAACTCATTTTAAAACACTTCTGAACATGTCCTCCTCTGTTCCAGACTGTGGTATTGATGTGATTTACTCTTAGCAGCATAAACTGGTGCCACTGGTGGCCGCCCTCCTACCCACACAGCCGTGGCAAAGCTTTGGCAGCCAGTGCTGTGCTGCGACCCATGGGTTGGGTGGAAAGACACGGCACACAAGGGCATAAAGGAAAATACCACCATGCATTACCGTGACGTTCAGGATGCTCACAAGGTATGGCTGGAGGGGAGCATGGCTGTAGCCACGGGTTAGGGTGTGTTGCTACCTTTTGCTGCTGAGATTTTGTCTGGCCCCAATCCTTCAGAGAAATTATTGCTTCATTGGCTCTGTGGGTGGGCAGTCAGCACACCTGCAAGGGTGGGGGTGGTACCCCACTTGGGGCCCATCTGCCTGGGAGAACAGGTCAGGGTGAGAGGCTCCCCAGTGCTACCCCAAAAAGCTCCACCAGCACGTTCTCTCATCCTAAAACAGGATTTCCCCCCCCCCCCCTTCTGCAACGATGATTGGCTGCAGGTGTGGGCCAAGCAAACACAGGAGGCAGCTACGGGTGCACAGTAAGTGTCCACATGCAGAATATTCTGGAACAGGTATTTTACTTTAAATTCACACCCTGTCTTACTCCGGAATATTTCTCCCATGTAGAGGAGCACTTAGCTGGGGTCTCTGCTTGCTGCCGTGCTGGTGATAAGATGGATTGGCTGATCTAATAGGTCTTTTCAATCTCTGATTTTGAAAGCTAAGATTGGGAAATTAATTTCAGAAAGGTCAAAACAGAGCAAGGCTATCCTGCTGCTGTGTGATGGATCCTATTTTTTTTTTAAATCTATCTATTGAAGAAAAGGTTAGTTATTCAGCATCCTGTAAAATAAATAAATAAATAAATAAATAAACCAAGCAGAGGGAATACAAAAAGTGTATAGATCTGCTGACCCATTCGCAATCTTCAGTTAATGAAAATGCTGCGGAATAGGAGTGGTAAGAGCCCGCCGCTCCGGGAGGCGCTGACCCTGCCGGCTGATGGGAGCTGAATGGTGTCAGCCTTCAAACCCTCTCCAATCACAATGATGAACGCTGGCACAGACGGACCAAGCGACTTAGGAGCAGCAGCAGCAAGCACCTCGCCAGCTGCCCCAGTCCTGTGCTGCCTTGTGCTTTCGGATGCTGGCGCCAAAAGCTGCTGTGCTGTGCCAGGTCGGCCCTCACTGTACTGTCTTTGGGTTTTTAAGGGTATTTTCCAGGAATGCTCAGTAAATCCCAGCATTAACTTAACGGTAAAGCTTGAGGTGTAAGCTTGGCAGAATCAGATGGCGGCTTTGTTCTGGGTTTGCTCAAAGTCACTGAGGGGTTTTGGAAGTTGTGGTATATGTTGATGGAAAGCTGAATGTATTTTTCTCATTGAAAAGTATGCTCCACAAAAGAAAGAGAAGGCAAAAAAAAAAACAACAACCAGAGATCAGGTAGATAATTCTCTTCTCTTTACCTGTTTCCTCCCAACATACAAGCCAAAGAGTAAAATTTAAAAATAAACTGTTTCATTTAAAAAAAAAAAAAAAAACTCTTGGGGACAGAAAATTGCATGCTTATGCTGAGGGGTGGAGTGGATGGGGGGGAATCACTTATTAGAAAGAAAAGAGATTTGTGATTTTTTTTTTTTGGTTTCTTGCTTGATTTTTCCTTTTCTCCTGGTGTATAGGAATAAGGAAGCCCACACACAATAGTTTACTTCTTAATTGTAAAAGCTAAGATGCGCTACCTCCCCTTACCCTGGTGCCAACTTCTGCTGTTGAAGAAACCTTCTAATTTACCCTCAGCAGATAAATTAGAAATCCATGTTTTTAATGTTGAGCCCCTCGCTGGAGACATCCAGTCGTGTGCAGGGCTGGGCTGCGGGCGCATTTTGTTGGTGCCTTGCTTTCTACTTCCTGAGGCTGGGAACAATTTTAATTTTTTTCTTGATTTACGCTGGGGCTTGTAAACTGTTGCCTCCTGCATACTGATTGTTATTGATGCAAGGTCTGTGTTGCTTCACGTGCCTCTCCCACCCTGCGTGTGCGAATGGAGGTGCAGGGACCAAGCTGCAGCACACATCGGAAAGGCGCTGGCAGCATCCAGTCCCAGGGAACCAAGTGGCAGCGCTGGCGCTGGCTGGGCTGGCCATGGGGCTGGCTCTGTGCCACATGCCGTGCTGCAGTGGGCTGTGGTGCTGGGGAGCAGGCAGAAAGTAAGCACGGATGACAGGAGTCTGGGAGCTGACCGAGACCCCTTGTACAGATGGGCAGCTCCAACTCCTCTCTGCAAGTGGCATGGAGGGGCTGTGGAGGCTTCTGGCCATGCACTTTGTGGTGTGTACCTGCTGGGGATCTGTCAGTGGAAAAATGTTTGCAAACAATGTGGGAGTATTGCCTACACCTCCCACTTCATTTCAAAGCAAGTTCACTTTGATGGTGCTTAAGCCAAATTAAGCCATTATAAATGGAAACATTGTCTGTCTCGTGGTTTGTGCTCGTTTTCCAAGCCAGTAAACAACAGCATGAGTTTATTTCTGCTTGAGATTTAGATGTCAATTTAAAGTAGAAATCCATCTTTTTGGTTTTCTGAAACCGTATTGCCAAAGCACCAAGTGGTGGAGACAGCGAACTGGCTGCTGGTGTGGCACACTCTTCTCTCCCATAACACAGGCAAGTGAGGTGCTGGGGGGAGAACAGAGGGATGCACGTCTGGACACAGCAGGGTGTTTTTACATGATGGGGATCTAAGCATCAGGTGAAACTCTTATGGGAAAGAGGGTCTGGAAAAAAATGTATCTGGGAAGCTCTTGCAAAGAGCAAGAGAATGCGCAGTTTGGATAGTGGTGTCTGATGTGCAGGGGTAGCTAAAGTGAAGGGCGGCACTTCCAGAGTGAGGGATGCACCTTCTCCATTTTGATAAGGACAAAGTATAAGAATCGACCTGGCTCTGCTCTGAGCAAATCAAAGAGATTACATTGATCAAAAAATGCTTCCCAAATCATTAATGCAGCATGTGCAGGTGCAGTCACCTGCCTGCACGTATGCTCCAGTACATATTCATGTTTCACGCATTACCCTGCCTGATGTTCACCCCTTCTGCATCCCTGTGGTGACATGCAGGTATGTTGTGGATCCAGCATGCCTTTACGGTGGAGAGATGGGCTCACCACTCAGGTACCAGGTTGAGGGCCAGGGCTGAGCTCTACTAACAGCTCTCAGCCACCCCAGTACGGTATTTCTACCCACCATATCTCAAGCTACAGAAGATGATTTAAGGCCTCTCTTTGTTGCTTTGCACACTGCTCTTGAGGTAGGATCCTGTCTTGAAAACTGAGGCACAGTAATGCTAATTAGTACACTCGTCTTCTTGTATTCCTATAATTCAGTCTCAAACATGGACAGGACAATCTTGATTTCAAGATTTCTTGATTTCGATATCTTTACAGATATCAAAAGCATATATATTTGGGTTTGTACCCATATGGTAGCATCCTTAATATACATTATTAAAGCTTTCCATTTCTTGCTCTTGCAGTTTCCTGTTGCTTTGTACAATCAGTTATACAAAAACAATTAAGCAATACGGGGAAAAATAAACATCTCCAGATGAGGATTATGTTAACAAGCTCAGTAATAAATGACAATTATTAGTCAATATAAACAAATGACTTAATTCTTTTAACACACTAGGCAACACTGGAGATAAAGTATAACTTGGAAAATTGGTTGCATATTTCATTCTGAACAAGAGATGTGGAGAACAATGTCAGAAAAAGCAAATGCATCTGGCTCATTAATGTGGTATCTTTTCCCAGTAAAGAATCTCAAGCAGATTTGAATGGACACCAGAGCATCTCCCTAAATCAGATTTAGCTCCCCACAAAAAGTGCTGTGGAAGCTGCCAGGCATCAGCTAACCTGTCCTTTACAGTGCTCCTCTTTGCTGCTAATTCCGAACACATTGGAGCAATTCATATGTACAGATGTTCCCATAACCCCAAATACCTCCTGCTTCCCACACCCCATACTGGAATTAGGCAAGAACTCTAGCATCCAGCAAGAAGCAGGAACTCAAGTCTGGAAGGAGAAAAGTTGATGTTTTACCAAGTTATGCTGTGTGTTGGCTTAAGTGGAGGAGTCCTTCCTCTGGGGAGAGCTGAGGGCCACACACAGTACAGGAGTGGCACACGTGTGTTGCCACATATGTAGTACAGCATGGGGGGCATGCTGCTGGGAGGGAGGCCTTTCCTAACTCATGCTGTAGGGCTGCGAGTACAGCCCAGGGAGCCAACAGTGGATTTTTCCTGGTTGTTGAAATGCCAGTATCTTGTGTCCTGCAGCATGACCCTGACCCTGCCTGAGGGCTGCGCCCTTCCTGCTGCTCCAGCAGCTGGGGAAGGAGGGTGGCTGTGACTGGCATGAAAGTAGGATGGCAGGCAGCAAGGCAGTTAATCTGAAACATGATGAGTTTTTATATTATTTGTGACCCAAATAAGTACCTTCTTCAGCAGGAGTGTCCAGCCGAATGCTATTGGTTCCCCAGGTCTGTATGCAATGCCAAGGGCATGTTTATTTGGACTGTGAACACTAAAAAAGGAACATTTTTCCACACCAGGGCCTAGGCCAGCATCCCACTGATTTAGTCTGGTGCCCGAGAAAGTGGCTCACTGCAGCTGCAAGGGGCCCGGGCTGTCTGGACTCTGTCTGGTGGGTGGTTTCAAGTGTTGATACACACCGTGCTTCAGTGGCATCATCTCTGCTCAGCTTCCTCAGCTTGATTTGTTGTGGTGTCACATCAGCACAAGGACCAAGAGCAATCCCTTTGGCCATGACTGGGTGATCAGAGAGGGCACATGGCAACACCCTGGCTGAAGTAAGCTCTTGCTTCCCCTGCAGCATGCTCACGAGGTTTTGCGGAGCTTCGGTTAGCTGGAAAAGCTCCACTTTTCCACAGTAAGAGCATGTTTTGCATAAAAAAGAATGACACAGTTATTCCTTTAGGCACCTAGCTTTAAATTACCTTAGGTGTTTGAAAATGTTCATACAAGAACATTAACTCAAACATGACAAAGTGTGAGTGCTGCTAGTTGGAGGCAGGATGCTTTTTCCCATGTGAATCAGAGATGTTGACTCTGTCAGCATGGGAAACTGAACTTGCTCCTCCTTCACTGCAGCAATGTGGCCAGGGCTGCTGCAGATCAGAAACTTTCCAGTGTTTTTGGTCCCTGCACATTATTTTTAGAAAGACCTGGTATGATAGATAAGTGAGCAGAGTTGTCATATGTTGGGGTTTGTGCCTGTAACTTCCAGGGGAATTTTGCCCATTTCCTGATTTTCTTCCCATATTTCAGTCACTCAACCCTTACTTGAGAGAGTCATTTCATACTTAGGCTCAGACTTGCACAGGCATTTCAGGTTTTACAGCCCCATGATTTCTTCATTTTTTTTTTTCCCCAGGTGTCTTAGACTTCTGTGCATTCAACCACTGCTTAGAGGTAGCATTGACGTAATGATCTCAAATTAAGTATGCATTTGTAACAAATATACATGGAAAAGCACAGTCCTCAGTGTGCAACCCCCAGCGAGAGGTGGGGGCCTGCCATCCCAATAAGAAGGAGGATGGTGAAGGCAAGTACTGTGCATTTTGGGAACAGGGAAAAGAATGGGAACACTGTGGGAGGAGTTGTTGAAGTGAAGAGGCCATGTTCTCCCCGGGCAGAGGATGCAGGTAGCATCCCTGGCTGTGGGGCTGCTGCGAGCAGCGCGGGACATTAACCCTGGGTGGATCCCAGCAGCGCCAGGGGAATAGCTCTAAACCCAATTTAAATAGGGGGGGGGGAAGGCTGAAGGGGGGCTGAACATTTATTAACATCTAATCCTGTTAAGATTTTCTACACCATATGTCTGAGCAACAGAACATGTGAAATGTGTACTAATTACTCCTGCTTGTGTCATGTGTGTATATTTTATATGCAGTCCCTGACCTTTTTGTTAATAACTTCACATTATATTCATTGACCTGAAACAAATTGAATTCAGTGGCACTCACTCAAGAATTGAATTACATAGTCTTCTTAATTGGTCTCTTATTTAAATGTGGAAAAGTAACAGTTTACCACCTGTAATTTTTTTTTTCCTTAAGAAATTCCTCTGGAGCATGTGCCCGCCTGCCAGGGTTGCGTTGTTGGGGAATTAAAAGGGAAAACCCGAGCCCTGCGTGTGGCACAGGAGGAAAGCCACAGGAGGAAGCCGTGTTGCATGGCCATCCCGTTGTCTCCCACCACCCTTGCGGGAGCTCTGTGCAGCCCAGCGCAGCCCCTGTGCAGGCAGCCCAGTCCACATGGGGCAGGCAATGGCTGCTGGCGCTCTCTGCTCTGTGCTATACTGACGCAAAGTTAATTGCCAAAGCTGCAAAGGAGAGGCTTACTCCTTACTTACTATATTTAACTTAAAAATGCAAATGTTATTAGTGTCCCGATCATTGATAAGAGTGCCTTTGTGCCATGCTTTAACCTCCATTAGGGAGGATTATGAGAACATCGCCACATTGGCATTTTATAAGTGTCACTATGACAGCACTTGCTGCACAAATGCCTGGCTGTCACACTGAGGTTTATCACCAGGTTTTTTCCTCCGAATGCAGACTAATAAGCCCAGAAATTACAATTGCCTCCCTGCCGAATCTGTGATAGGCGGAAATAATGATATCAGTGCCCTGCTAATCTCCTTGCCTCCGCGCTTGGCACCATCCTATTGAGTCACCTGTCATACGCCGCTTTGATGAGGCGAATTCAATCTCTCAGCTATAATGACAATGGAGCCATTTTAATGTTTGGAAATGATTATGTGTAGGTTTCTCTTTGCTCTGTCTTGGCAAGCAAACCAGGTCAGTGTTCAGTCTGTGTCTCCTGCTGCCGCTAACGACTTGGAAGGAGCCGGGCTGTATTAAGTGAATATGCCAAGTTATTAGAAATGAGACGCCAGAGGCAGCTTCAGGGGGAGGAGTTGAGGGGGAGCAGGAGGAAGGAAGGGGTGCTTGTTTTATTTCCTTTTCCCCACCAAAACCCAAACCCAAGGAGATGCTTCATATGCACAAGCCTCTCACGCCTGCATGGCATGGCCACATGTGCAGAGCAGCACGAACCTTATGGCCAAGCACAGCGCTCTTGTTGCTTCTGTGCAGACACCCCACAGCCCCTGCTCACTCCTGTGGCTCTGTGGTGTCATGGAGCTCCCATGTTCATCTTGTGACAGCTTTAAAATAAAAGGCGATCCTTAAAATAAAACAATGAAAGAAACCTATTCAGAGCTGTGGATAGACCCTCCTGTCTGCTCATGTGTTGGGCTGGTGGAGGGGAAAGTTTCCTGCTCCGATGACAGGGGAGCAGCAGGGGGCAGGCTGGGCAGGGACAGCCCTGCCAGGTGCACAGCACTGCCTTCGTCACACCGACTTATCTGAACAAGTTCTTGTGGAGAAAGTGAATTCCTCTCCTTCTCAAATGGATGGCTCTCTGATTTCAGCTGTTTCTGAACCCAGGCTCACCCTAGACACACAGTGTGTTTCCTTTACATATGGACTGAAAAGCTTTTTTATTTTCTTTTTTTCTTTTTTTTTTTCCTTAAAAGGAAAATAACTGCATTTCTTCCAGGGGAAAGGCAGCAGAGTGAGGGGGATGCTCTGGTGCAGCTGCAGTGGCTGAGGCCCCTTCCCACCTGTGCTCTGGCCACCAGGTACCTGCAGCTTGGCCCCTGCTCTGCCATGCTCACACCTCTATCCTCTCTCATCGGCGGGGTCTGCGCCTGCTCTCAGACAAGCCCCTGCTCCTGCAGCCCTGCTCCCACCATCTCTCCTTCCTGCTCAGCCCCAGTGGCACTGAGATGCTTTAGAAGCCATTGGGCGCATCGAGCGGTGCTCGTGCATGTGTTGCATGTGATCTGTCATCTTGCTTACAGCTAGCAGAGCCAAAAATGTACATTCAGATTCATAATACCTTGGTAACTTGAATCGCTGTCCTTGCAGGCTGTGAGCCAGGGCACCAGGGCTGCGGTACACCCTGCGGCTGGGCTCTAAAGCACGCCCCGAGGAGTCTGTGCCCTGCAGCCATCTCAAACACACGCAGCCCTCTTGCTCCCCAGGGGCCAGGTCCCTCCCAAGCCTGCAGCTGCCTCTCCCTGCCGGGTCGGGCCTGGCAAGGGCTTTATCACATGTGGTTGCCAGCACTGGAGCCACCGCACCGACTGCGTGCCCGGCATTCCTGGGAGTGCTCCTCACCCCCTCCTGGCTGGCGCCAGCCGCTGGGCTGTTAGTGCTTATTAATACAACATTAATTTTCTGAAATCTTGACCAACTCTTTGATAAGGGAGGAATAAAGAAGCAGAATTTCAGATGTCAAGCTTTTATTAATGAAAGTGTTCAAGGCCATCTCTGGATGGATATTACAGGCTGCTTTCACCGTGCTCTTCAGTTTATGAAAAGCAATTGTTTAGCTGTATAGAGAGTATAGAGCAGAATCAAATTGACCTGCACGATACAGAAAGTAGCACTGAGCCCATTTAAATAAGGGTCCTTTGAAAGAAATCTTTTTTATTATAGATGAGTGCTGAAATTATTTCAAGGAAGTGATTATCTGTCTAATAATTTTAAATGCATGAGCGGCTTCAGCCCATAAAATTAAGGCAGAGCAAAGCGGCGTGCTCAGAGAGGCGCTTGGCACGCGAGGACACGGGCGGCCCTGCCTGCGCTGGGGGACGCTGCTGGCAGGGGATGCAGGGATGTGTCGGTCACCGCTGCAGAGCCCACGCGTGGGGCCTCAGCACCACCACGCGGCCCAGTGTCTCCCCAATTAAGGCCAGCAGCCTAATTAGGGCTGCGCCCCGCTGCAGCCGCCCCATGGGGGCACATCAAAGCCTGCATGGGGAGCGCACAGGGGCAGTGCACGTTCAGCGCAATTACTGAAGTTAAGAAAACATCCCTGTAATTAGCCAGGCAACTCTAAGCACGAAGAATGGAAATTAGTCACAGTGCAATAAATTAGTCGGTGCATATATTACGTGCCGCGAGCACCCCAGGGGCCTCCTGTTTGCAAGGCTTTGGTTTGCAACCCCATGCCTCTCAATAAAGCGTTCATCCCTAGGTGATTATGTTCCAGTAAAAGGAGTTTTTAACTGAATTACAAATTTTCTTTTCTAATTCTTTTGTAGGCAGAATTGGGGTCCCTCACTTTTTTCTTTTCTTTCTCTCTCTCTCTTTTTTTTTTTTTTTTTTTCCTGACAGCGCAGGGAGCAAAGCCACTTCCCTCCCCCTTCAGCTAATAATTAATTTTCAGCTTTTCAGGGTGCTTCAAGACCCTGCATTGTTTGCTTTAATTAGGAGCAGTAGTTAAGGAACTATTTTTGAAATCCCTCCCCAGTTTTGAACTATTTTAGCTGGCGTTTCTTTACTGGGGGAAGGAAAGGGAGATGGGGAGTGGGGGGAGCAAGCAGGAAATTGGACTGTAGCAGCACATAACATTTGCATCAAAATAATACAGCCGGCAACAGAAAATCACAATCACATCACTTAGAAGGAAGGAACAGAATACAAATTAAAGGAATAATGTAAATTTTTTGCCATTAAGCTTCAATGACCATTTGAAATGGTGCAAGGCACAAAGGTTTTGATGAGCATCATCCAGTTTGATTATTCATACTTGTGCTTCTGCTTGAATTAAAGTAGGAGTGCTAGAGCCTGTTAAAGCAAAATATTTGAATTGGTAGTGAACTCTCACCTTTACTTGCATCCATTTACTTTTCAAATGAATACCAGATAAGTTAGTGCATTTTATAATCGGCCTGTTTTCCAGCGAGTGCTGTCATTACATACCAATTTCTTTTAGAAGTGCTTCCTAAGAAACATTAAATACTCACAAACAAGGCTCTGTCCGTCACCAGCAGCAATCCGTGAGCAGACCCAGGGCTTCGTGCCCTCCTCGCCTGCCGCGTGCTCGCCCACCTCGTTAAACCCAGCTCATTACCGGCCCAGCCATGCGAAGCTGCCCTGTGAGTGCCCGGACATTGCTAGCATGGCTGGACCCTGCCTGCCCCTGTGGTTCATGGGGGCTTGAGTCCTTCCCATATGAAAAGCAGTTTTTACTTTTTTTTCTTTTTTTTTTTTCCTTTTTTTTAGCCACTATCACCACCAGGACCCCAGCCTGAGGAGGGGATGTCTGAGGGAGCTGACCTTTGAGTGTAATCTCCTGCTTTGCAACATCACCAGTATTACCCTGCTCTGGTGCATGCCATGAAGGGATGGAGATTGCTTCCAGAGGGGAAAAGTGGTGGGGAAGGACAGCACTTGGCACAGCTCTCGGGTGCTGGGTTGCAAACAATGGTCACTGCATAGAAAAAACAAGGAGAGCCAAGGCAAGACTAAAAGAGGTGGCGAGATCTGTTCCAGGACACCTCAACAAGGACCTGATGCCAATCGGCCTGAAAATGCTGGCGATTTTGCCATTTGCAGAAATGAGAGCAAAACTGGCCAGATATTTGCTAATTGTGAAGTAAGAAGACACAACGGGGTTTTAAAACTGAGCCTTTTATAAAGTAAATATATTTTAAGATAACTCAGTCTTCCTTTAAGAAAAAAAAAAAAAAGAAAATCAGAGGTGAGATTTCAGGTTGCTCACATGCAAATACTGGCTTTGGATAATGAAGACGAAAGTGTCCTGGAAGTTCAGTTTTAGGTGTGTGGGTGTGCGCAACAAGGGCTAAAAGATTGTGCCAATTTACCAGCAGTGTAGCTCAGCCCTCAGTGAAAAGTTTGAGAGGCAGCCCCAGACAGGTGATTCATTTAGCTTTCTCAGTGCATTCAGGGAGTATGCACACCTCCAAAAGGACCTTTGGCACCTATTGTTCCTGCTCATTGTTTTCCATGTACACCGTGAATCTGAAGCCTCTGGTGGAGACCAGAACACAGCCTTTTGGCTTACTTGGGCCCCATGTCACCTTGGCTCCCTGCAGCTGTGGGGATGCTTTACCCTGTCTCACTGAGTCATTCTGTAAAATCGAGGGGGAAAAATCAATGCAACTACACAGGGAAAACAAACAAACCTCCGTTTGGGCAATTTTAAAGCAGTCCATCACAAGCTGAGGAAGGCCAGGTTATTTAAATGGCAGAGGATGCTGAATGAATGCATGCCTTTGTCTCTGCTGTTTTTTCCAGGGTGATCTGGATTAAAACTGTGCTGCCAGGGTTAATTTTGGGCTGCTTCCCTTTTAAAAATGTTTTTTGCCTCGCCCCGCCTCGCCTCGCCTCGCCTCCCCTACCCTCTCCTCTCCTCATCTCTCCTCTCTCCTCTCCTCTCCTCTCCCCATATTGATGGGAGGTTTGAGGGATGCAATGCCTGCAGCAACCCGCAAGTCTTTGCAGATGCAAGGCTGCCCATCCCACTGCTGCCCTCTCCACCCACACCGCCAGGGTGCTCTACTTCCCTCTAGCAAAGGATGCTCAGTGCACAGTGCTCTGGGCTGCAAGAAAAACAAACCAAAAGGCAGCAGTGAAGGAGTGAACACCTGCATCTCCCAGTCTGGAGACCAGGCCTGGTGACCTCTCGCAGCCCCACCAGTCCTGATGATGCTGTGCTGAGGCTCTGGGTGCTGTGAGATGCTGAGCCTGCCCACAGTACCCAGCAGGTCCCTGTGGATGGGAAAGCAGGGCAAGACGGGAAAATCTTTGGGACGGCACGGCCGTGGGAAGAAGCTCACTCACCCTCACCACCCATGTGTGTGTGGAGCTGGGGAAAGCCCAGGGATCTCTCCCTTGGGGCGTGCTGCTCTGCTTTATTCATCTCTACACACTTTGTTTTATTCTCTCCTCCCTGTTTCTTCAGCTGCTTCTTCCCTTCCCAGCACATAAAAGCCCTGCTCTCTTTTTAGGGTCATCCTTGTCATCCAGAAGCGAAGTCCCCCAGGTTGCCTGCTGCGTGTGTGTGGGCAATCACAAATTTGTGGCGATGCTGAGGCCCTGGAGGGAGAAAGGCCAGCACATTTCTGCCACAAACCACTGCTTTCAGGGATCATTCCACTCGAGTGGCTAAGAAGAAAACTGTGCTGATAGAAACTATTTTATAATAGTTGAGAACTTTATAACAATGCAGTACCAACTGAGCTGATTTATTCTAATATGCCAGCATGGGGAATTGTTATTCACCAAAGCAGAAAATGGAGCTGGCTTTTCAAAGTGTTTAAAATCAAGCAGCTCTGAAGTCACCATCCGATTATTTATGTAATCTTTTGGTGGCCAGGCAATCACATTTCATTATGGGCAGTGCTACTCTGCAAATCAAATATTGCGTATTATCAAAACAACGCTGCGCCCCTGCTGGCATGGTGTGGATGCTCAGCGCTTCACATCCTGTGGCTGCTCCCGAAGGCACAGCGTCCTCTCTCCTGCATGGGGGGTGACAGCATTGGTGGCATCAGGGCCAGCGTGAGGATGTCATCTGATGCAGGAGGGTGGGAAGGTGATGCCTCCTCTTCCGCCCCACCACCCGCATTAAAGTTTAACTCCACTTATCAGCTACCTGCCAGGAAGCACCAGCTGATGGCTGTAAAGTTGCTGGTGCTCAGTAGGGAGACTGAGAGTGATGGAAGGGTGAGCAGGGAGAGGTGTAAGCACGGTAGCTTGGCTGGCAGTGAGAAGAATGACATATGCTATGGATTTGCTCAGAAATTAGGCACATCTGCCCAGGCTTGCTCTGGGAAGGAGGATGTGAAGGGCTGTTTGATGAGGGGGGCTGGCAGCACTACCAGGGTGAGGGACGGGGTGGCCGCGGGTGACAGTGGCCACTGGGCAGGGCTGTCTGCCTTCTGCTCCATGCCGCCAAGGAACCATGCATGGAAGGAGCTGCAGCCCCACACACAGGGGCCAGAGGTCAGCACCCTGCGCATGTATCCGTGCCTGTGTGCTCATGTAGCTGCTGCACACACGCACCCGTGCCCTCGCCCTTCCAGTGCCATAGGTGTGTGGCAGGTGTGCATATAGCCCAATGCTGCTGACATGCTAGGGAACACCACGTGCAACTTGTGAGCATGTGTGTTTTTTCTCAGACTTTTCACCCCAGTGGAGGTACAAGAGAGGGCAGCAAACACAAAGGCGCCAGCAAAAAGGAGATGCTCTGCTAAGAGAGGGGCAGAGCTGGGGCAGCTCGGGCCTGCAGAGCAATTTTCTGGGAGTCACTTTTAGTGCTCACCTCTGTTAGGTGCCACATGGGGCATCCCCGGGGATGAGGGATGCCCAGGGCCCACTGCAGCCCCCTCTCCCCTGAGCCACAGGTGCTGCCCAGCCTGGAGCAGGCTGGGACATGGAGAGCATGGGCAGAGAAAACCTCTCAAATGCACAGAGGGGCCAGCTGCAGCCAGCACAAGAGGAGGTGGCAGCAGTGACCAGCCACTGGTTCAGAGCAGTTTTATTTCCCCAAAGCAGAACTGAGGGGGGAGAAGTGATCCAGAGCCTGAGTGACTTCTCCATCTCTTGCCCCAGTTATCTTGAAGGGAAAGGACAGGATTTACAAGCAAGCCTGAGTATTGTGCTGATGTTGCTACCAAAAAAAAAAAAAAAAAACAGGTGAGAAATGCTGTCAGGGAGAGAAGAGAGGGCTGATGAGTGCACTGCTGCGGGCTGAGGGGCATTAGCAGGGAGCCCTGGAAGTACTGTTGGCAGCGTTTCACCCAGTGGAGGTTTGCCGTGGGATGTTCTGGTGCCTGATCCCCCAAAAGTGATCCCTGCCCAGGCTGGGTGTAATCCTGGGTCCTCACCACAGCTCCTCTGGTAGGTGCCATTCTGCGGAACAATGTTTTTCAGTTACTGGACACCAGCTCACCCACACGCTCAGCAGCTGTCATTGCACAGGCTTTGTCATTCCGCTTTCCTCAGGGTACCTCGCACGGCTGAAGTTGGTTTATGCGATAAATGGGCTGGGTTCAAAACTATGACTTCTCTGAACTTACTAACCTTACACTAAGGGGAAGGATTCCAAGAGCAATGGATAAAATTCAATTAACCGAGATGACAGAAAATAATCTACTAAGCGAATACATCAGGCAATTGGGGGCTTTCATACCTTTCAAAAAGGAAATAACCTATTTCTTTCCTTGTTATCTAATGACACAGGAGTTTATTTCTCTAGAAGCAGTTACAAATCTACCTAATGGGGCCTAAACACTGTTGCCAGGCAATTAGTGTTTTTATTGTGTGGCTAATTCTTTCATTTCCGTAGCTGGTGATTGTCATTACCAAATGCCACAGCTTGCAAGCTGCCCCCTCGTCAGAGAGCCTGTGTTTGCCTGTGCATGCACATCTGTCTGTATGCATGTCTGCATGTAGGCACACACACTCGTGTGTTTGTATACATATACGTGTCTGTGGTGTACTGGGAGCAGGCTATGGCCGAAGCATGCTATTCAGCCTTTCAAGGGGCCCGTTTGCTGCTCCAGCTGCAAACGGGCGTTTTGCTGCTGAAATGCTCCCCCCTGAAGCAGGCAGCGCCCCAGAAAGATAAGGTTTTCAGGGGGGTGCCAGTTAGATGGCAACTCAGTCAGCAAGTGGGTGAAATCATTGCAGGGAGCATGGGATAGGTGGCACGGTGCCTGCCGTTGCCTGCCAGTGCCTGATGATCAGCGTGGGATCTGGGCAGCCTCTGCCAGGTGCTCTTAGGAGACCTGGTGGTGTGCAGCTGTGGGGATGGCTGCAGGAAAGATGGTGGAGGAGGCGAACAGGAGGCTGGGGAGCTCCCACTCAGGTGGGGATTCAGCCTCACGGGAGCACCAGCAGGTGTTTACCATGAGGTTATTTAACACTCCTTGACAGGCTGTCTGGGTTTGAGCAGCTGGGCCCCACACAAGGTATGGGAGTAAGTGCTTAGGGTTTTGCTGGGGTGAGTGTGCAGCCCCCAGGAGCTGGTGTTGGGAGTGCTGTGGGTTGTGGGGCTCTGGCTGTGCACTGGTGACAGCAGGGAGCTTGCTTTCCTGGGAGCCAGTGGGCTTAAAAGTAATAATCTTGAAACTCTTGAACTCTTGGGCTGTATTTTTTGCTTGCTGCCTGTGTAGCTGTACAGGACTGTCACCCATGCATGTGTATTTTTTATTTATTTATTCATTTATTTTTTGTGTAGGAGAGCTGAGTTTCCCAGGAAGCCCTGTAATGGCAGTAGGGGATTTGGGGAGAGCCCACAGGTCCCTAGGATGCACCCCAAAGATGTCAGGGAAGAGGAGACAGGGCAGGGAGGGGTTTTTGGGGCTCAGAACCTGAGCTATTGACAAAGATGATTGGAAATAATCCTCTAAGTCGGTATTAGGGTTGCACCTCCTTTGTAAATCTTTATTTAGGAGAAGTCTCCTTTTCCATGCTGTGGGCTGTAGTAGCTCCTTTAGAAAGTAAATGCATAGGACTATTAAGTCGGCAGATTATATGGCCATCACCCATGCATACTGAGTCTGCTTAGCCTAAACCTTCCTGAAGCCTTCATTAAAAAATGAATATCAATGTTCAGTGCATCTGCAACCTGCCAGCCTGGGCTGCCCACAGGTGGGGCCATTGAGCATCCTTCTGTCTGTCTGTTCCTGAGCACTCAGGGGTGATGGTTGCAGGGGTTCAGGGCCAACCTGCACTTGGCTCCAAAACTGACTGTGGGGTGAAACTATGCCCTGGGGACCCCAGTTGCCACCAGCTGTCCTGCACAGGCAGGGCAGTGAAGATCAGGTGCGTGCAGCATCCCACAGCTTTCACGCAGTGCTTGCAGTTGCATTATCAGCTACAACACTTTAATATGCCCCGGTAAACTAAGAGTGTGCTTAATTTCTTATCAAGCTTTTTTTTTTTTTTTTTTTTTTTTTAATCGGGGGTCTTTCTTTTGTGAGAATTCTTGTTTTGCGTTCTTTTGTTGTGTCAGTTTGCTGATAAAAGTACACAGTGGATTGCATTATGCTGTTAATTTTCCTTTTGGTATGCTTGCTACAATGACTTATTTTGTGTCTGATATATTATACAATTTTTGTAAGCTGATTTTAAATACGTTACTGCGCAAACTCTTTTTACAGCCTGTGTGGCTTTTGATTATGAATGAGTGCAGAGATACACGCAGGAGTATTATTTATATAAAATATATAAGCAGGAAGAATCTTCATAAATCACAAAATGCTATTATCCCAGGGGTTCATGACAGCCATATCTTTTTATACAGAAAACCAGAATACATTAAACAACACAGGCATTTGAAAGGGACATTTCAAAAACTGTACAATTGCTCTATTTATTCAATTTGTTTATCACATAGCATTTAATGTCTAAAGTCTGTTTTACAAAAAATAAATCTTGAAATTAAGATTTAAGTAAAAATTTATTGAGTGAAGCTACCGTATCTGCCTGTGGTGTTTGTATGTTTTATGGTCCGAGGAATACGGAAATAAACAAAGCAAGCCTCAGATGTGCAGGATTTAGCTGGAGCTATCTGAAATAAGTTGTCAGGCAGAGCCCTGTGCCCATGGAGTGTATACATGCCTGCTGTAGTGCTGGGATGGGGGTCCTGAGTGGAGCACCGCCCCACTGCCACCCTGCATCCCTGGGTCTGGGACAGCAAAACCTGGCTTTGGCTGCACTAATCAATAGCTGGGCCTCCCAGTTTGCTATCAAACTGGGGCCGCCCAGTTTGTCAGGCCCTTTTGAAGTCAAATCCATTGCAAGCAATTTAAATTCTGGTGTATTGCAATGTTTTTTGAGGTTACTAGTGCTTTTAACCACTGTCTAAAGTGCATACAGTGTTAATTAGCATATTTAGGATTAAGTAGATTTACCATGCAGTAATCATTCTCTAATTCACTAAGAACTATCTCTGGTGAATAGTGGACATTAATGACAGTTGCAAGAGCTTAGATATTACATAATCACTAATTACATTCTGCACAATTAGCGGAGACTCCTCAATGTGAATCACTAATGGCTGATTGGTGTCAGGCGCCTGCTCGGCTGCGAAGGGACACAAACTGACTGTGGGGTGGCTCAGCAACCGCGGCCTCGCAGGTCCTGGGCTCTGCAGATCAGTGCCTGGGGATGATGAGCACCCTGCTGCTGATGGGCGGCAGCAGGGTGCTGCTTGGGTTGCCCAGCTTCTTCACCACTACCTGGGGAAATAAAGATGAGTTTTGTGCACTTCTGTGTTTAGCAGTTCCTTGCTTCTAATAATTTTCTCAGACAAACTAGGAAAGGCTTCGTGATAAAATGCAGCATGATAAAACTGACTTATTGAGGGGAAGGATCTCTCTTATTAGTTAAGCATGACAAAGGCTCAGGCAAGAGTGAGGTGTCTGTTATTCATCACCAGTTTTTAAAAGGGGAAAAAATCTTCAGATTGAATTGTAAGGATGTTTGGATCAGACCCATAGTCACTTGAAAGTAGAATTCAGCCTCCCGCATTTGTCTGATTAAAATAAGGCTGTATGATTAAATAGTTGTTTTCAATTGCTTTGGAAGAATACCGAACTGGAAAGCAGCATTGGGCCCCTCTCCCTTCAGGTGTTAGGTGTTTTAAATTAAGATTGCATGTGGTCTTAAAAGGCATTGTCAGAGCAAAAGCAATTTAACAAAAGGCAATGTATCTGGCAACTACTCTTCTGCCTGCCAAGTGCTCTTCTCAGCGAGTGCATTGTAGGGATGGCAGATTACATCTTCTGAATATTTTTGTCCATTGCTTGGTTCATTTTCATAATAATAACTTGCATCCTTCTCTATCCTTTCATGTTGAAGGGTTGCAAACTATTACACAAACAGACCCGCTCCTGAAATGCTGCCACCTCTGAGGGAAAAGACAGCAGCTTTCGGTGGTGGGCAGAGATTCCGGGGGACTGGGAAGCAGCAGAGCTGATGAGAGGGATGCAGGGGGCATCCAGTGCCTTGGCTGTGTGCAGTGTCACCTATGGAGCACAGTCATTAAGATTTAAAGCAGACACCTGCTGTCTTCCTGGCATGTCCCTGAACCTTTATTTTCTCCCACTCACTTGTCAGCACCATGTGCTGCTGGTGGAGAAACCTGCAAAGGGGGTGAGCGGTCAGCAGATTCTGGGGTGCTGCCTGGGCTTTACAGCAGGAAAATAAATAAAATAAAAAATCCAAAGCATAAGTAGATCCCATCTTTCATTCTGTGTGTGAGCTGTGCTGGGTCAGTGGGAACGCAGACTGGCATTGCAATGGTGTCCAAGCCGCAACTCCCCACACCAGCCAGAAATAGGTCTGAAAGAGCCTCTGTTCATAGTCTTTTTAGAAATATATACATATTGTTTCTCTGGCCTCAGAATGGCTAGCTGCTTATTTGGGTCAATGCATGTCACTGCTCACATACCATAGGTAGCTAATTGCTAAATGAGAGCTGTGTTCCTGCTGAGGTGCTGCGGAGCCCCCCGAGCACACTCGGCTCGGCACTGCCACCCCAGCCCAGTGCAGCAAGGTGGGTTTGTGAGGCCCTGAAGCACCTCGCAGTGCTCCTCGCCTGAATTTCCAGCCACTTGTCCTGGAGTCTGAAAACAGTGGCCCTGAAGCATCTTGCCTAGAAACCCTGGTGTTAGCCTGCTGGGGGCTGTGATGCTCAGTGGGCAGGCACTAATCCCTCCCCAGCCAGCAGCTGCGGAGGCCCAGCTGCTGGAAAATGACTTTGGGAGTGCTGGGTTTAGTGCTGGGCCCTTCGAAAGCCTGCTTTCTGCGTGGCTGGCGTGTTTTCCTCTCTTTCCGCTGCCTTCCGCCCTGCGTGGTGTGCGGATCTGGGCACTGGGCAGCATTTACATAAGTGAGGCTGGTGAAAGCAGGTGCTATTCCTTACATTAGCAGCAGAACATTTAAATCTTAATGACCGGCATTGTTATCTAAAAGACAGTGTTTTTCCTGCTGAGAAACTGCATTAGATTGAAGAAACAGAGCTCATTTCCATTCACTCAGCAGTCTCTCTAGAAATGACATGCAGTGCTTGAAACTGTTTATTTCCAAATTCAGGCCTCCTCCGCATCAGTCATCAGCTTCAATTACCAGTTTTCCGGAGCCGAGCCATCAGGCAGTCTGACACGAGGGTCCAACCTAATTCCCACCTTCTCCAAAGTCAAGAGCATAATGTGCAGATGAAAAGGTGGAAAATAGCCTGGACTTCATTAGCATGCAGCGCCCGGCTGTTCATTTGCTTGCTGCGAATGGAAGTTCTGACACTCGGCGCCTTCTGCAATATGAGAAAAGTCCTCTTCAGAGTATGTGATGTCCTTACCCGCGAGGAAAGGTCATCAAAAAGGCAGGCTCTGACCTCGCTCCCTGCTCTTCATGACTAGTTTATTGATTCCGGGAACACCTCATTACATGCTGGATCAACATATTATTGCCATGTTCAGCGACTGAATTGTTTACAAGTGTCTTTATAACCAGCAAAAGCCTTCCGGATGATGCATGACTACACTCATTTGGATGTGACCTGCCAATTATGTGTTATCCGATATGTTGCTGTGTGTCTTGATCCCTGACCAGGCCCGCTGCCCTGCATCAGCGCAGTCCCATTTACTACTTCTTTCTAACCGCTCTTTGGGAAAGTGTCCATTAGCCTGTCAGTGTGTAAATTTTTTTTTTTTTTTTTTTTTTTTACCTCTGCTACAGGAAATCTGAGCGTTATTGCTCTGTCATTTGCTATGCATGAGGTTCATAATCAGTTGGGGGAAGAATTTTTTTATGGCATTGTCTGATAACCTACACAATTTGCAGTCAGCGTGCATGGTGGGGAGTATGGCTGGCTCCAAGCTGCACGCAGCCCTGCCGGAGAGACCTGTCATATTTTATTCAGGCACAAGCACTGCCAGGCCAGTGATTTATTCATGGGAGGGAAGGCAGAAGCAAATGCCCCCTCCTTCCCAGCCTCTCTCTTCCCTGGCTCTAAAGGTTCAATAACTTACCACCTAGTGCATGTATTTTTCTCTTCTACATATTTTTCTGTGGTTTGCATTATCATTTGCCAAATATATTGTGATACATTATTTATCTGTGGTCTTCAGCTGGGTGACTTTGTGTAGTTCATGCACACACTGACACAAGAATTTCAAAAACAAATCACAGGGCACGACTAGTCTTTTAATCGCTCATTACAGACACTTCTATAGCTCAATTTAAAAAAAAAAAAAAAAAAAGTGGAAAAGCAACTTGATCAGAAAGTCCATAAAGAGAGATTGCTCCAAAAAGAGCCACTGAGAAAGCTGCTTAAATGACTCCATTTGCTGCTCCCCTCCTTTAGTGATGATTCTTCTGATGGTGCCTGGAGGGTGCAGAGCCAGTCAGAGACATAGGGGAAGGAGGTGGGGGTCCTGAACTGTGCTGGCCCTTAGGGTCACCTCTGCTTTGAGGCTCCAAGGGAGAAATGTGGCTCCAGGGATGTGCTCCAGGGATGTGCCTGGGTGGTGCTGGAGGAAAGGCCGGGACACTGGATATCAGCCATTTCTGACCACTGGAGATGTTTTCTCTTGGTGCTGGATTTCCATGTGCAGCCAGGAGTGAACGCAGTGGGACTGGTGTGTGTGGGAGCAGCCAGTAGCACAGCCCCAGGGGCTGTGGGGAGGGATGTGAGTGGAGCATCCTGAGATCTGGTGGTGTCTTGCTGTGGGAGAGGTGGAGGGGAGCACCGTGAGCCCTGACATCCGCAATAAGATGCGATGCCCTGGGCTTGGTGAGCACCAGGTGTTATTTGTCATAAGTGTAATTATGTGGGAGGGGAGAGCCCAGCACTCTCCAATAAACTGTCAGTGTTGGTGGGGTGGACTTGGCTGGTGGAGGGTCTCCTGCCCTCCTCTGGTGGGCTGGGTACTCTGCTGGCCCTGCTGAAGAAGGGGTTGCAGAGTCACTGTGAACCTTTGCCAAGGAAGCAATGTGGGCACTACAGCTCTTAGAAAGTGCTTTAACAGCAGTGAGGGGAACATTTAAATCTGTCTCTGTGTGGAGAAGATACTTAAGAGGGAGCTCAGTGCTCTGCAAAGAAGCCGTTATGTGTTTGTCTGCCTGGGGATGCTCTCCTGAACCAGACCCGCATTGACCTTAAATTGGTTGTTCTTTAATCCCATGCCGAATGGATGAGGGAGAGACAATGTGTGCCTGAGGCATCCTGTTCTGCCTCTGCAGTAATGATGGGTACTGGTTTAAAACAAAAACAACAAACAAAAATCCACAGCAGCACATGAAGCTGTTTGCTAGCTTATTTATTTTGTATCTGTGGTTTGCAGATGGCTTTCTGTAGAGCTGTTTCCTATTCGAATTAGCTATGGGCAGCAGCTGTGATGGGGCATGGCTGAGCAGCAGGGAGAGGCTGGTTTGTGCTTGGCCACCTCAACCCAGGGAGACCTGGGGTGCCTGCGGCAAGGGGGGAACCCGTGCGGGGCAGGTGGCGCCTCCACAGGGCTTTGTGGCCTGGCTGGAATGCGACACAATCTGTGCATGTGTAGCGCTGCCTGCTCAGAGCTCTGCAAACATTAATTAAGTTGCCTAACACCCGCTGGCAAGTGTTGGTGCTGAAATCCTCTCCCTGTGGTTAAGTTCAGGGACCAAAGGGGCTTAAGGGCTTCAAGGGTGAGCTGATGGGAGCAAGGAGGCAGGGTCTCAAGTGCCATGCCTCGTTGTATCTTCCTGCTTTTAAAAAGCACCATGCCAGGCCTGGGCTCCTTTGGAGCTGCCCCTGCTGCCAGAGGTGTGGGGCAGGCAGGGGTGTCCCATGGCAGGCTCTGTTCGGGGCTGGGTCCTGGCAGGGACCTGGGCTGCTGCTGCCCAGAGGCATTGGGGGTAAACAGTAGCTGTGTTATCATCGCCTGCAGTGGCAAACTAAGGGGTTTGTGCTTTCAGAGGCACTGGGGCTGCTCATGCAAAGCACAGACAGAAAGCAGGGAACGGCTGGAGCTGGGGATGTGCCTGCAAGCACCACATCCCCCTTGACCATGTGGGAGCAGCACCTGGTGGGTTTGGGCAGGCAGCGTGTGGGTGAAGCCCAGGGGCACTGTGCGGAGGTGACGGGGGGGGGGGGGGGGGGGGGGGGGGGAGCAACAGAGCCGGGTGGGGGGCGTGGGTCCCTGGCTGCAGGCGGGGCCAGGAATGCTCTTCTTCCTCACAACAGCCCAAAGTGTTCAGAGTTTGGGGTTTATCCAGGCCCGCCTTAACAAGGGGGATTTGAGTTTCTTAAAGCAGCACATTTAGTTTCCCAAAGAAAAAATGGGGGTTGCATTCGGGTGCAAAACTGATGTGTTTTTTATAAGAAATGGAGCAAAATATAATCTCAGGTCAGAGCAGCACCAGGCTCTGGAGATAGCACAGCGGATTGAGCTGAATCTGAATTTTGGAAAGGAGAGAGGAAAGAGCCCATTTACCTGCAAATCCCTGGGCCTTTGCAGCCCTGAAGCTGCAGGTGTTGAATATGCAGGGCTCTGGTTCCCCATTGTGAGCTCTGGGTTTTATGCTGGTGTGACTGCTGAATCCCGTGTTACAATCAGGTAATGCCACGCCCCAGCGAGGGCTGTCAGTGGCAGGAATTGAGGCTGCAACCTCTGAATCTTAATGGAGGGTCTCTGCAGCCAGTGCTGGGCGCTGCCCCTCAGTGGCATCCCAGCTTGCAGCCCCCTCCCGATGGCCAGGCCAGCGCTGCCTTGCGTCGTGTCACCTCTGCTGGGTGAACCTGCAGGGCTTTATTGAGTCCCAGGCACCCATCCACGTTTGGCACTTGATCCTTGTGTTTCCATTGATGTCATTATTCCTGGATTCCTATTCATCGCATAAATTTTCTCTTTAGAAGGGAGAGAAAAACCAACTAATCTTCATGACGGCAAACACAAAACTTGCATGACTATAGAGGAGCATTAACCTTCCCTTTACCCTGGAGAACTTCATAATCTTTTAAAAACCACCTTTTTATTAATCTGGAGTGATGCTTAGTGCCTGGTGGTAGTGAGTGGCAGCGATATCGCTAGTGGACCCTTGGCAAATTTTTGTGTGGTTTGCAGCTGCTTGGCACTGCAGACACATGGTAGAACCAGCCCTGGTGCAGCCCGGGGTGTAAGCTGGGGGCGTGCAGGAGGTGCCGGTGCTGCTGGGGCTGTGGAGGGCCTCCACCTTCATTGTGTTTCTGTGCTGCACCTGTGGCAGGCTCTGGAGAGGCGAGTCGGTGTGCAGCCCTCCCAAGGAGTTTGCACATGGGGACTCGGCACGGACTCCTGTGGGGTCAGGCTGGGGGCAGCTCCACACCTCAGCACACGTTAGCCCTGCTAGCCCCAGCTCCCAGCCTGCTGAAGCAAGCCAAGGATCCTCGCTTTGTGCCTGGCTCCTGGAAGACGGGTGATGCTGCCAGGCCAGGTTTGTAAAAAAGCGGCTGTGCCTTGAAACTGCAGTGTCAGGATGCCCCATGGCACTGCCCCTCGCCATAGCCCCCATTAGCAGAGGCATGTTGGATTTATTACAGCATTCAGGGTACAAATTTAATTTTCCTTCTCATTGCACTCCAACAGAGTAATTGGACATACAGCCCAGGACTGGGACAAGGGCAGTTATTTGTCTGGCAAACACAATTAGACGGGAGCTCTGAGAGGCAGTTTGGGAACTGCATTTCCCGGCCACATCTCACTCTGCCACGAGCCACCTGTGCCTGCAGCATGTGCTGTAAATGGGCTTTCCGCAGGCAAGCTTGGCTGGTGCGTGGGGCACAGCTCTTGCCGAAGCCAAAGCTGGGGGATTTGGAGGATTTGGGGGCAGCAAGCACCCAGCTGTTGTTGCTGTTGTCCGCTGAGCAGGTCTTGGTGTGGAGCCGTGCATTCGCAGCTCTGCACTGAAGAATGTTTGCCAGTATGTATGGATCGATGCTGCATACCCTCATTAAAGTGCGAGGACATCGAGCCTAGCGCTTCTTATCGAGACTACTCAAAACTTCGATGTAGTTTTCAATTGCTTCAAGCGCTTTTGCTGCAAGTGTTACATTAAGCAGAGAAAGGAATGGTTCTGTACATTCAATTTAGACCTGTGAATACAAGAGATGGAACAGCAATTTGAAATACAGCGTGGCTGCCTTGCTGGGAAGCCAATTTCTTTAAAAGACCAACCGTGTGGTGGGGACGGATCCTGCAGCAGTGCTAGCATCTGCCTTTGAGCTGGGGGCTCCTCACACTGAAAATGAAGGTGGCGTATTGCCACACACTGGAACAAATTAGCCCTTCCATTCATCTTCATTATCCACGCAGTTTCACTGGATCTGAGCTCACTACAAGTGGATTCCCAATATCTATGTAAATCTCTCTCTTTCTACATGTATCCATTCACACTTATTAATACCTATCAGAAGCAACGCTAAAAAAACAAGCCACGCAGAAGAGGAAATTAGCAAAGACCATCCGTGTCTGTGCAAGGTTATCATCCCGATTATACAGCAGAGAGGGGATTGTTGGGGTATTACCCCTATAATTATTGCTGTTGGTTGTATATTAAATGTGTGTATTTAAAACTAAGTCAGGCAAGTCTGGTGCCACTGCCGTGGTGTCGGAAGCTGCAGTGGTTGGCGAATGTGGCGATGGGCTTCCAAAACCATGCTGGGGGGAGGAAAGAGCTGCTTTGGTTTTACAAGGCTGGATTTCCTCTGGAAAGCAAAGGTACAAGTCAGGCTGCCCTTGCTGAGTTGCAAGAGGGGTTCAGAAGGCTGCTCTCAGCCTCCCTCCCTTTGAAGCTGGGGCAAGGGAAAGTGGGAATTTCCAAAAACAAGCATTGCCCCTTTGCAGCTTGTGCTGCAGGGAAGGAGGCAGCTGAGGAGCATAGATCTGAGCTGCCCTGCAGCCTGAACGATTAACCGCCGTTTGTGTGGGCACCGATGATGCTGCCCATAAAGCCTGACACAGACCGAGCAGGGATGTAAACCTTGAGCCCCAAAGGTGCTGGCAGGGTCCGTGGCCCCACGGCAGCTCCATGCAAGAGGCGCGTCACCCAGGCTGCAGCTCTGCATATGCAACCCCACTCCTGCAGCCCAGGCAAAAATTGTCTGAAATTGGGGGGGGGGGGGGAGCTTTTATTAATTACCGGTAATAACTTATTTTACATACTGTTATTGATGCCTTTTTGTTGCAAGAAGCTGATTATATGTAAAAGATAAGGACGAAAAATGTCCGTCCAGGCAGCTAAATCACGGGAGCAAGGCTACAAAGCTCTGACCACACGTAGCAGGCCTTGCCAAGTGTTTCAAAACTGAATAGTCATTGGGTTGGCAGATAATTCAGAAACTATTTGTATGAGCTGTTTATCAAATTATTAACTGCACAGATGTTGTTTGGTTGAAGAGCAGCTGAACCTTCTCTTTGCCAGCCGTGAAGACAAAGGTCTGCAGGAATAATTGGAGATGTGCATGGAATATTAAATTAATTTACTGCTCTTAATTCTTATGCAAATCCTGACCTCTGATAGAGCCTATCAATTACCCTGCACATAGGGAAAAGAAAGGAGAACAGTTTCTTTCTTTTCTCCCCCCCCCCCTTTTCTTTTTCTTTTTTTTTTCTCTGTTGTTCTTCCTTTTTTTTTGTTTTTTTTTTGTTTTTTTTTTTTCTTTTTTCTTTTTTCATTTTGAAAAGGAACTTGGAAAAGGAAATATTCAGGGGAAGAAAAAAAAAAGCCATTTGTGGGAGAAGCAAAGAGCTGGGATTATTTAATTGAGTATCCTGGTTGCAGCGATGTCCTCGGGGAGTACGGGTGCAGTTTTCAAAATAATGGGGGGAGCCGGGGAGGCCTGGGAATGGAGGCCAGGGCCAGGCCGAAATAGCTCCACATGTGTGTGTCAGGAAGGCATGGGGGGACCGAGGCTCAGCCGTGGTTTGAGGGGGATATGGCCCTGCTCTGGCTAGATTTGGGGACTGGCTGGAGCTTGGGTCTGCCACGAGAGCAGTCCCAGTGCTTGCCACCACTGCCAGGGTCTGGGTTTGGGGTCGGGGTGGGTGCCTTCGCCCCATGAGGGCTTTGCGCCATGAGGAGTACGGCCGCCTCTGTCGGTAATTAACAGCAAAGAAGAAAGGCAATTTGTTGCTAAGTCTATTGTGAAATCCCAGGTAAAATGAAGTACAATTTAATTGGTCCTCGTTAAAAAGAGCTATTTTTCTAATATGGAGAAAAGGCCTCGTCTTTGGCACTTTTTTTAATTGGGGTTGTGTATGCACTGTTTAAAAAAGACTCCGGTCCTTATTCTTTCATCATATTTTCTAATAAGGATAAATAAATAGGATGAATAATGCGATCGGTCTATCCCTCGACCTCTGAAAGACCTCAGCAGCGAAATGATGTTTCAAGCTCCTTTCGTCACATCCAATATGCGCTGCCTTTCAGCTCTCCGCAGCCCAAACAAAAGCCATACAACAATATCAATTAATCATGCAGCAGGCAAACAAGGAGATTTATTCCACTACAAATAGCCTCACAGAGAGACGCTGAATGGGTTTGATTAGCATGAGAAAAGAGGAGCAAAACTCCACAGTTCAACAGCTAAAGAGCAATTTGATGGGGCTGGGATTGGGAAATTACTTGATTAGCGGCTGGCGGAGCACAACACGCTCAGGACGCCGCGAGTCGCAGCCCCGCCGCCGCCAGGGGACGGAGCCCGCGGGGCCGGGCACGGGGCAGGGAAAAAGGGGACTGGGGCCGCCGCGGGCCACGGGGAAGCCTCCGCTTGTCTCGCGGGTGGCTTTGCTCCACGGGGAATGAGACTGAAATCGCTTCTGTTTTCGTAAAATGATAATAAACCGGCTTTAAGGCTGGAGGAAAACAAACAAAACTAAACTAAAAAAAGAAAGAAAAAAGAGACAAAAAAAAAAAAAATAAAAAGAAAAAAGGGGGAAAAAAAAAAAAGAAAAAGAAAAAAGGGGGGAAAAAAAAAAAAGAAAAAGAAAAAAGGTGAAAAAAAAAAAAAAGGCCAGACCCCAGCACCCTCCTGCCGGCCTGCACGGGGTCGCGCTCCGCGGGGCTCCGCCAGGTTTCCCCGTGCCGCCGGGCAGAGGCGCCCCCTGGCCGCCCCCCGACACTCCAAGTCCCAGCCCCCCCCGCCAAGCAGCAGCCGGGGGCGGCCCTGCTGGCCCAAAGGAGTAAACCAAGCATTTAAAAAAACGGGGAAAGAAAAATGAGGAAGGGGCAGCGGGAAGCGGGACAGGACACGGCCGGGCCGGCGGCGGCGCCCCGCAATTTGTTCCAATGGGTGGCTGTTAGCAAGCTGGCAATTTGAGCCGGCTGGGTGTTATTTAGTGCAATATGAAATCAAATGATCCTATTTCCCAAATAACAGCCTCTGTGAGGAGACGCGGACGCCCTGAAAAGGTAATTGTCTCCTGATGACATCCCCACCGCACCGCCGGGCTGGGCGGGCAGGGCCGGGGGAGGGGGTCCCGCTCCGGTACCGGCCGGGCTGGGGGCTCCGACGGGCTGGGGGGCGGCCTCGGTACCACCAGCACGATTTCCTCTCCCCACCGGGGCGGGACCCGGAGGGAACCTTTGGAAAACCCCAACTTGTTGCCGGCGTTGTTCTCGCTGCCCTCTCGGCAGAGCCGTTGCCCGCCCGGTGCAAAAGGGCCTCGGCCGAGCATCGAGTCCCCTGCCACCCCTGACGGGGTGCGTCCCGGGGGCTTTGGGGTTTTGGGCAGCGCTGGGACTGCAGACGGGGACGAACATCCCCCCTGCTACCCCCCGGCTGCGGCTCCCGGCCCGGCCGCGCTGCCGGGGGGCTGAAGCTGCCAGAAGTAAAGTACCCGAGGTAGAGAACGGGGGAGAGGAAGAGAGAGGGAGAACAAATAATAATGATAATAATGATAATAATGATAATAATGATAATAATAAATTTTTAAAAAGGCGAGCACGGAAAGAGGAGGAGAAGCCGGCGGGACCTACCTGGATCCGCTGCCCGCCCGGGGCGCAGCCCGGCCCCGCGGCGATGTTTTTCCTTTTCTTTCCCATCTCGTTTGCGGCAGCCAGCGGCGTGGGGAGAACAGCGGGCGGCTCCGCTGTCCCGGGACCGGCGGGACCGAAGGAGAGCCGGAGGTTGGCACCAACTCCCGAAACTGCTGGCGCCTCGCGGGTGGAGGCTGCTTCCTTTGGTTGCTCGCTCGGGGTTGGGGGTCGGTTGGTTGCTTGCTTTTCTTTTTTCCTTTTTTTTTTTTTTTTTTTTTGTTAAATATATATGTATATTTAAAGAAAAAGCCTTTGCCCAGCTCAGACCCTTCTCTTGCTGCCGGTGACGGGTTCGGCGGGCCTGAGGGAGGCCGCAGGACGCAGCGCCGGAGTCCCGGGGGGGCCGCAGCTCCGCGCTGCTGGCACGGCTGCCCGGGCCGCCGCGAGGTTCCCGTGCGGGGAAGGGACGCGGAATTGCAACAGAGCCATCGGGGGTGCCCCCGGCTGGCTGCGCGTCCCCTCCCCTCGGCGCTGCTGGGGGAAGCGCCGCGGCTGTGTGTCCGTACGCCTGTCTGTCTGCCTGCCCGGCAGAGCCGGGAAACCGCGGAGTCCGCGGTCTTTCCAGCCGGGAAGCGGTTATGAACTTCCCTTGCACTTCTTTTTTTGTTTGGTTCCGTGCGTTCTTTTATTAAAAAATAATTAAAAAAAAAAAAAAAAAAAAAAAAGCGCATAATCCCTGTAGGAGAATAGGTAGCTTTGTGAAACAGTTGCCTTCCCTTTTAAGTCCGTTTGGGGAAAAAAAAAAAAGGCAGAAATGTAATCCTAAAATATGCGAGTAGAGGGACTCAGAATAAGCCAGAGGCTGACTTGCATGTGAGCTCTGGGTTCGTCTTTCTGCTAAAACCTGCTGAGCAGGGTATATTTACTGACCAAGAATAAAGGCTTGCTCATGGAAAAGTTTTTGGACTGCTGCAGTTGCCATTGCTGCTCGGGAGACAAGGATTGGCCTGTCAGTATTTAGCAGGCAAGCCCCAGCCACAGTGGGTGCTGAGAGCCCGGCTCAGGTGCCCCAGTTCCCCCTGTCCCTGTCCCATCCTGTCGGGAACAGGCTGCCTCAGGGCCACCTGCCTGTGCCCAGTGCTTGCTGTGTGCTTCTAGCAATGGGCAAAGCGCTTGGGACCTCTAGCCTGAAAGTCAGCCCAGTGAGACAGACCCTTGCTATTCATGCATCCTACCTGGTTACCCGATTTACACCAGTGTTTACTCAAAAGTAGAGCTGAAGCCAATTTTAGAGTACTCTCTAAATGCACCGTTGGAATATTCTCCATCTGTTTTCAAGCCTTTTTGAGAGCTCCTGCTTCAGGTTCCTATTTTATATTCGACGTGATTATTTACTGTTGCATATACTAAATGGAGTGCAGAGGGCAGGGCCCAGTGATGCTTAGCTCTGAGCAGACACAATTTAATTAATTTAATAGTCTTATGCTTGTTCTCCTGCTTTTCAAATGAATGAATGGTTTATACACATGGTTGATTTCATTCATCGCCACAATAATCTTCTACATAGGACAGAGGAGAAAATAATAAATCACAGAAAAGCAGCACAGCACTTTGGGACGGGAAGTGAAAAATACTATGTCCTCTTGAAACTAGATTTCAAAGGAAAAAAATAGAGAAACAGCATATAGCTGTCACCCTGCGTGGCATGCAGACTGGCTCTACTGGAAAGCACGCCAGCTTCTCTGGCTGTTCATGGGGTCAGGATGCCCACTTCCAAACCTCATGCAGAAGTAAAAATTAAGTGGATACAGTGACCAAATGGTCACTGGAAATTAGTTCAGAATTAAACATAATTCCAGCTCAACAGAACAGATTTTCCATGCATGCTGCTGCGGCTATTTTGCTGATTTGCTCGCTTTCTGTTTTACAGAGACACTGATGACTCACAATCATGCTGAAATAGAAACATCTTTAAGAGGGTTTAAATATTTTGTTTTATGGTAGTGAGGGATCCTCAGGAGGCTCTCTGTTTGTAAATGTGTGTGTAAAGAGGAGCACCTCGCTACCTGTGGCAAGGGCTAGGAACAGCCACAGAATCTGGCTTCCCTCACCCCAAATGCCACTAAACTGCAAGACTCGTCCAAGTGCTTCCCTTTGTTTCAAACCCTTGTAGCTTGGAGCACTTGTTGAACCTGATAACAAGTGCATCAAAGTGGCTGACAATTACGAAATAAACAAATATCATTTGAGGCATTTTTGAGCAGAATCCAGTAATACATAGATTAGCTTATTGATGTCGTTATCATGTCGAATATTATTCATACTTCTGATATTTCTGCTGTGCAGTAGCATTCCATGCTCAGTAAAGATCACATTATCTCGCTATGCAAAAGGCTTCATTAATCAAAACAGACAATAGGCCAGACATTCTCCCTTTAAGTCTAGGATTTTGGATCCTCCAGTCTTTTTACCTTGTCTAAATGCCTCATCCCTGTCAACATGGAAAGCAACTCTACAAAACAGATCACTCTAAAATGCGGTGCTAAAAGGAAAACATCTAACTCAAAAGAATTTCTCAGTTATTTTATATCTTCCTTTTAGCATTTCAAGATTTGTGGAGAAAAACTTTCTCAGTATTTCATTCAGTGCATCAGATCAATGCACTCAGTTGTTAAAATACTAACAAAAGAGCCCAATGCATCTTTGTCCTGTAGAACAGCGGGCGCAGCATCTGCTAGTTCAAGGATTGCGGACCTTGCTAGCCGTGCCTTGGCAGCAACCCCTTGGTGGTGAAGCGCAGCCATCAGGTCACTGCTTCCAGAGGGAGGATCCTGGCAAAAATGTGGCATGGCCCTGCCTTGGCACAAAGGACCAAGCTCTGAAGGAGCAGTGGGATGCTTCTACTTTGCCTGGTTGCCCCATGAATGGGCAGCTACAAACGCCAGCCCGCATGCAAAGGAGGCAGGGAGGTGCTCGGGCACAGGTTGATTCATTTGCAGAGTTTGGAGATGTCGGGTTGCACTTGCCATGGCTGGTGATCTCCATCTGCAGGATTTGACAATGTTCAGCCCTGGTGGCTGTGGTCATGGTCTGTGCTGTGTGGTCGCGCAGGGTCCAGCCGCAGTCTGTGAGGAGGAGCAGCACAACTGGCTTTGCACCTCTGCTCCTGCAGTGACCCCAGCAAGCATAAAATGGCCTTTCCTGCAGAAATACAGCACAACCCTTTCAGTTGGAGCAATGGAGGTTAAAGTAGTGGTTGTATGGGGTACTCTGCAGCATGAAGCAGGCAGATGATTTAAGATAAGACAGGAGTCAAGCCCTTTGATGGCTTGCTCTGAGTAGCCTAGCTCAAATTCAGCTTCTTGTCTCACATCTCAGAAAACCTAAATCCAGTTCTCGTTTCTCCAGAGACAGGGAAACTCAGTGCCGTCAATCTACTCATTCCTCTTCAGACAACAGATATTTAAACAGACTAGAAGCTGCTGGTTAATTCATGTCTACATCTTAGAAACTGCGGTGACTTTGAATTATTGGGAAAGCAGAGAGACCTACAACCTCCCAGAAATCCTCTCCAGACTCATTGCCTTGCAGGAAACAGAGAAGAGTCAGGTCATACATGAGCTCTCCTGGTCTTAGAGCTTCCCATGCTGTGGAGGAGACTCAAAAAGCACTTTGAGATGGCTGCGGACAGGGGGATTTCCCAGCAAGGGGCCTCTAAACTGGTCCCCTTCCCATGGCATGGCGTTTCTCACTCATTAACAACACGGCGGTGTAAACAGTGGTGTGTGCTTGTATCTAAATTCTACAGGATTAATTCTGAATTCACTGACAATGGCATTACTAGAGACTTTTCAATGATTTCAACAGGCTTTGGATAAGGCCCTTACATTCTTAATAAACATTATATGGCTTTAAATGCTGTATTCTTGTTCTTAAGTTTGTATTTAATCATTTATTATCAGCGGCTTCTGTGTTAACAAGTTCTTGCTGGAGAAACTCATTTCACCTGTCCTGTCGACAACAAACACTGCGTTCTTCAGTAAGACAATGTATTTTCTATTTATGCATCAGACACAAGTAATAATAGGTTTCAAGGAACTGTAACATTTAATAAAAGCATTTTATTACATTTAAATTTATTAAAATTTAAGCATTAAATTCAACATGTTAATTACTGCTTCCATGCATTGACACTGACAGTCAGAAATGGATCCACATAACTGCTCTGCTGAGATATGTTCACTGGTGCTATTTGCTCTTTGATTGCTAATGTATTATTAGTGCTCTTCATTTGGGACTTGATTCATTAACAAAAAGACTTATATGGGCATTATGCAAATTTTTGTATGTCTTTTACATAGCTACCAGGGCATGTATTATGAGTCTAATTGAAAAAAAAAAAAAAAAAAAAAAGAAAATGTATTCAGTTATGTCCTGGCTTGTGGGCAAGCTGCAGCTAAATGTACAGCTGCTCTCAAAACCAAATAAGAGCATAGAGGAAAAGCCTCTTTTCAGTATATCACAGCCTGGGCTTCTGCAAATCCCCTCCCAGTGAAATCACACAACCCCTCCAGACTGCTGTGTTTTGACAGAAATAACAAAATGGTGGCAGAGAACTGAGATTAATTTTTCAGGCTCTGTTACGTATATCATCTGTGTATATTCTGTATACATCAGTGTTCCAGGATGACCACCCTTTTGTTTTTTACGAATGATTTATCTTAATGCTTTTGAAGTTGTGATTTGGTTTATTCTATTCTAGCAATATCTGCATTCCTCACAGTAAGTGAAAATACACAGAGGGCCCTTAATCTGTAAAGCCTCCTTGCTGTCATTAGAGCAGTCGTGCCGAGGGCTGTGTCTGTTGGGAGGCAGTGTCCCAAGGCACCCTACGGGAGGATACCAACAACTTCTGGTTGTGCAAGCAGCTTCCTGTCATTCCCAGACCTAGTGGCATCTCGGACCTCTCTGACCTTCTCCAGCTGGCCCTAAGCCTTTTGCTGGATGAGCTGCCTCTGGAGGGATGTCTCTGGAGGCATGTGCTTATCATCTGTCCCTTGTCTTTTTTTTTTTTTCATTTTTCCCCTACAAAAATACCCTCTCTTTTACTTCCTTCTTCCTCGTTTTCTCTCATTCCTTTTTTCTCCTCAAGGTAGGCCACCCCACAGCCAGATGCTCACCACAACGAGGCAAATTCTGCACTTTGCAGGGTACTGTTATATCTCCAGAGGAAAGCAGGACACCAAAAGCACACATTGTTTCTTCCCTCAATTAAAAACAATGCGTTGAACTGTAAGATTAGTGCACATCAATCCCTTCTTCATTTGAATTGAGAGATACCTTCATTTGGCAGCTATTGAGGAAAAACATAATTTCATTCAAAGTGCATTTAGTAAGACAGAACGAGACAGATTTCTTTGACAGTTGTACAGCTCTTATCAGATTACATTAAAATTAAATTAAAACAATCTAAAAGAAGTGTTAAGTACTAAAGGAAGAACACAAACAAAACACTCCTCTTTGTAGGCTTTCAGGGATGGGGTACTGATGTTAGTTATCAGGGATATGAGTAATAAGATTATTCATCAGTCAATTATGAGCCCATCAGTGTCAGCATGAAGGATTTCATCACAGACCTGGCTCTGTAACGCCTCAGAGGATTTGAGTGCACCCTGCATCACCAGAGACTAAAGGGACAAGAGGGAAAAATGTGGGAAATATAGTGGAGGGACTGGGTTCCAGCTGCTTATTTGCACAGCTGCTCCTGTGTGCTCCTAGGAAATGTTCCTAGAAGTGTGCTCACTGTGAGGAGAGCTGCTTGGTGGATCAGGGGCAGGGGAACCTGCACCCCATGAGTAAGCAGTGGCAGCAGCTCCCTGAGCTGGCACCATTCCCTTCTAGAATTCCCTTCTGCTGTGCAGGCAGTGCCTTGAGACCCCTGCCCCCTGTGTTTGCTTGGTTTCACGATTAAAATATCACCAGTGTTGGCATGGGTCATGAGATGAATAAACTGTGTAGTCCTACAGATCTCTCTTCCTGAGCCGAGCCGTCAGGTGGACATCAGTTTCTTTGAACCGAGACTTGCAAATCTTAAATTGGGTATAAAAATTTTCAGTATGTAAATATAATATGCGTTCATAGTTTCAGCAATGTAAGTGTTTGAAAGTTTTGATATTATTTTAGCAAGCACAAATATTTTCAAAAGCAGTTTAGTCTTCCAGAACCAAACCTGGTATGTCACGGGTACAGGCTTAACAAAACCAAATTCTTTGCCTGTTTTGAAAAATAACAAAAATGTAGTGTATGTAAGTGTTTTCTTGTTCAAATGCCAGGTAGCATTTGACAGTTTTCTGCACTGACAATCAGTGATGCATTCAAAATATGTCAGACTGATGGAGGGTGTTTCACATCTGACATTTGGAAATAACAAGTTTTTAGTGTCTCACCTTAGTGTTAAAGGGGAGACTATTTATTTTGATGTAGATATTAGCAAGGAGAGTTCATATGAGAGATGCTCAGAAAAATAAAATAAAAATGATGCAAACCTTGTTATTTCCATTTTATCTGTCCCCATGACTGAGCAGGAACATCATGCTGGTACAAAGGCTGGGGAGATGTTTCAGTACTATGAACAGTTGGGCTAGCCAGGGGTAGGATCCCACAGTTAGCTTTGCACAAGGGCCATTTGTAGAGGCCTTCACAGAGTGCTCTCTGGCACCAGACAAAATCACCAAAATGAGGTGAAATGGGTGATGCTCACAGTCTGAACTTCCTTACCTGATTTTGAGCAAGGCAATCAGGGAGACACACCACTCCATCTCGTTGGGTCCCCGCACTGAGAAGCGGTGACTGAGCCGGGGTGGCTTCCAGCTGGCATGGCCAGCACTCAGGTGGGATGTCTGTGAGCAGACCTATGGCTTGCTCCCATGGCATCAATGCGTTGCAGTCGCTCAAGGAGTGGGGCTATCTCTGCAGCTGCGGTGTCAAAGGTCCGTTCTTTTTCCCTACACATTTGTAAAGGGAATGGCAGTCACTGATGGACCTGGACCTGAGCTATGAAGCCACAATCCAGGTAAAAATGTCCAACTTTGGAAATTTAGGCAAGGTCAGACCTAGATTCTGCCTCTCAGCTCTTGTTAAGATGTGAAATTGTGCTGCCGCAGAGGTCTCAATAACATGTACTTGCTTTCAGTAAATAGAAGAGTAAGAAAGAACAGTACATCTTTTATTATGAGTGCATCTTATGTGAATTCAATAATAAAGGCTCCCAAATCTGCAAATCCTTTGCATGTGTATTTTCTTGAGTAGGCAGGCTCTTACATGAGCTAAAGCCTTCCATATCTTATTGAGCCATTTATTTATAATAGATATGCAAAGGCTAAGCCAGACAGCAGCTATGATTATTCAAGTGACAGAAGCTAATTTGGGAACTGTTAAGTACCACTGCATCACTGCAGCAAAGCTTTTTGCTTTACATTTGAATTTGGTTATCCCAGTTTGAGGATGCAGGTGAATGGAGCCACACAGGCTCAAAACCTGGCAGAGGACCCAATCCATGGGACAAGGTCACCGCTGCTGGAATCTGAAGCTACTCCTGAGGCTCTGGAGCGCGTGAACCCCGTGCAACTAGTGTAGCGTCTCTCTTCCAGGGCCCCAGTGATGCCCTCAGTCATGGCAGTATTACCTTGCAAGTGAAACTGATTCTTTCATGTCCCTGTTGTTGAGCAGAAGTTCTAATGAAGGGTAATTATGATGATGATCCTGTACAAACTGTATAATGATTCCTGCTCTAATTATGCTTAAACATTTTCTAGCTACACACAATTTTGTCCATTGATGTAGCATTGCTTTGCCTTAAATTCAAATACCCTCTCAGTATGGGAGGAACCATCTTTATTGGTGAATTTAAGCACTGGTTTCACAACTTCATTTCAAAGGGATCTAAGTTTTAATCTGAAAATTAAAAAACTGTGTTTTTCTTTCCCACTTTGTTTATGCTGGAGATCTGAATGTGGGGCTTGTCTTGACTGCCCCAGTGCTCACTGAAGGTGGTGTGACTTTTTCCACTGACCAACAAAGTTTTGTCTGAAAACATTAATAAGCTGTGCCAACTGGACAAGGTCACAATTCAGAGAAGGAGCAATCGTGAATTTTATTGAAATGTTTGGTTTCTATACAAATGGAAATTAGCCATTTGCATTTTTTTTTCCTGTGTACCATAAACTCAATAAAGCAAACTGTTAAAGGGAGTACAAACAAAGCTGTCATATTTTCTCTGTGTATGTTAGGATTTTAGACTCACTGTGCCCCAGATAGTATGCTTGCCTTACTGGTTTTAACGTTTTTAAAGTCTTGGAAATTCCCTGTCTTCCAATACCCACTCCTCACATGATTAATGCATTAGCATTGGTATTGGTACATCACCATGGCCCCTTTTACTGTAAGTGTTCAGCAGCTCCCAGTTATTTTTGGATTTATGTCCTAGCACCTTGCAAAGTCTCTATTTTTCAGAAAAATTCTGAATTTTTTTGAGGGGGGCTGAGACATGGAAATTGCTACCTCAAGGTTATAAAAAAGATGGCAGACTGGAGACTTGACTCTGCACTACAACCATTTGAACAGCTGTAGTAATCATTGAATTAACAGATTTCATGTCAAATTAACAGTGTAAGTAATAATTTGGGAATAAATAGTGTAAATCTCCAGTCCCCTGTTGTCCCAAAGGTCATGCTGCAGATTTCCCTCAACAAAATGCCTCAGGCCCTTGCTAGGTCTGCACAATGACCCTGTTCTGGGTGCAAGGGTGCTTCCCTCGAGCCCTGCCTTGCCCCAAGGACAGCTCTCACCAGGGGGATACCTCTCGCTGTGGGGACATCTCTTGATGTGGGACAGCTCGCTGTGGGTCCGCTTGCTGCGATCCCCTATGTAGCATTGCCGGGTCTGGGAGCAGCTCAGGCACAGCTCTGCAGGCAGCAGTGCCTCAGGCATCTCCTTGCCATAGGGGCCAGCACAATGGCTGCTTACCCACGTGTATGTGTACGTATATGCATGTATACATATTTATGGACAGACAGGTATACATATCTGTACATATTTACATACATGTGTGTATACATATGTATATATATTTATGTACACGTGTATACCTATGGATATGCATTTATGTACACACATGTATACATATGTATCTACGTACACACATGTTGGGCCCCTCGCTACAAGAAGGACATCGAGGTGCTCGAAAGAGTCCAGAGAAGGGTGATGAAGCTGGTGAAGGGCCTGGAGAACAAGTACTATAAGGAGTGTCTGAGGGAGCTGGGCTTGTTCAGCCTGGAGGAGGCGCAGGGGCGACCTTATTGCTCTTTATAAGTACATTAAAAGAGGCTGTAGTGAGGTGGGGGTTGGTCTATTCTCCCATGTGCCTGGTGACAGGATGAGGGGAACGTGCTTAAGTTGCACCAGGGGAGGTTTAGGTTGGATGTTAGGAAGAACTTCTTTACCGAAAAGGTTGTTAGGCATGGGAATGGGCTGCCCAGGGAAGTGGTTGAGTCCCCATCCCTGGAGGTCTTTAAAAGACGTTTAGATGTAGAGCTTAGGGATATGGTTTAGCGGAGGACTGTTAGTGTTAGGTCAGAGGTTGGACTCGATGATCTTGAGGTCTCTTCCAACCTAGACAATTCTGTGATTCTGTATTTATGTGCACAGGGGCATGCATACACCACGTGAGGCTCGAGCCTGCTGTTTTCACGAACTGCGGGCGCAGGGCGGGGAGCCGTGCCGTCCCCGTTTGCCGTGCCACCCCCCGAGCTCCCCCGGGCCTGGGGCCACCCCCCGCTCCCAAGCCTCCCGCGCGCCGCCAGGCCCCGTCGCCATGGCAACGCGCGGAGGGACCTTCCGGGGCGTGGCGGCGCGGGGCAGGGCGGGAGGCGTCGCGTTGGCCACGGCCGTAAACAGCGCGGCATGAGGCGGGGGGCGGGCCGCGGCTCCGGCACCGGCAGCGGCACCGGCGGCCTCCTGCGGCGCCTCCGCGACAGGTGAGGGGGCCCCGCGCCGCGCTCCCGGGGGGCCGCGCCAGACCGGGCCGGGCCTGCCGGGGACCCCGGTTGCTGCCCGCCGCAGGGGCTGGGAGCCGCTTCTGAGCGGTGATGGGCACCGGGGCGTGCGGGTCCGGCGCTGCCTGCGGTAGCGCCTTGGCAGAAACACTGCGGGCGGCTTCGCTGAAGTCCTGTTTTGGTCCGGAAGACCGATGGGAAACAAAACAGGAATGGCTTTCTATTGGGGAAGAAAGTGGGGGAGAATACATGTATATACAACACGGTGGTGGCTTTTTATTGTCTAGAAGTTACAGAAGTTGTAGGTTCTTGATAGGGAAAGCAGCGTGTCTAGAGCATGGCATCAGAAAGTGAAGGAGGGGAGCAGATTAAAATCCCAGTGCTCGAGCCTGCATACTGCTGTGAGCACTGTGTCTGTGTGCAGCTCTCCCCCTGCCAGGAGCAGGGGTGCCTTGTGCCCCCTGAGGCTCTGGGCCACGCCGGCCACCTCTCTGCATCAGGTCACATCTCTGTCATCAGGTCCCGTGCTGTGCGTGTGGGCTGCCCCTCACCAGCTCTTCCGAAACCACCAGGAACAGGCTGCATCTCAGACACCAGCTCCTCTGTCTCGTTTGCTTACGCCAGGAGGTTCAGGAGACATTGTGGGCAGGGGATTACAGGCAGGCAGCATGATCGCGTGAGCTGTGCTTCCTTTGCAGACCCAGCTGACAAATGTTGTGATAATAAACAGACCTTTTCTGGCATGCTTGAAGTGCCTGTGCTTTAACATATATATTAAAAAAAAAAAAAAAGAAAAAGAAAAAGATTGTATTGATGGTGTTGACAAATGTGTAACCGTTTATCCCAGATCCAGGTAAATAAGTTGTATGCTGCTATCTGGGGAGTTTGAAGGGTTGCCTCCGGCAATGGTGCTGCAAAGCCAGTTGCCTTTCTGGAATTTCACAGGTAAAGTGATAATTTATATCTAAACATTTCTTTAATGTAAAAAAGTATAAAATGTTTAGTAAAATCACTGGATCACTTCAGTTTTTAAAGTCACACCTTGGAAATTCTGCACTGATCCAATTTCAAGTCACCTCTTCTGAGAGCTGAAGTGCCCAATAGCTGTTTCACTCCAGATTGCAGTCCTGCTTTGAGCTCTTCAGTTTAAGCAAGCAGGAGGCCATGGCTAAGGAGCCATATATGCAAGAGCTTGTGTGTGGTGGAGGAAGCTGCTGCTTGGTTGTGTCTCCCACCTGTCTGTTGGTGAGCTCAGAGGGAGCTCTTGTGAATATTTCTTTTCTTCCTGTTTTCATCTCTTCTTTTTTTTTCCCCTCTAAATACCTGAGTTTTAAAGTGTCTGAGAAATTAGCCTTGTGCAAACTAGTGTTGTGCAAAAAACATAACTATCTTAATGTATATCTTAGACTTTATTTGATGAATTTTATTTCTTAATGCTGGTACATAGTCCAGTCAAGATATAAACAGTACTGCGGGCATAGGTCTCTGTAGACAGGTCAGTGGTGTCTGTATGCAAAATTATGGACAGTTAGATATTGGGTGTCTGAGGTAATAAATGAACTGGGGCGGAGCGTTTACTTTGGTGTTTAATTACAGAACTGACTGTGTTGTGATTACTCAGCATTTACTCTTGCTGGTGAGAGAGGCAGTGTTTGAGATGAAGTAGATAAATTATTTAGTTAAGTGCTGTACTTAACACCGTGACTAACTTTGAAATTAGCATCCTTCTCAAACAGTGAGGCCAGATGCCTCATGCTACGGGTGACTTGCTGTAAACATGTGCAAATACTGACAAGCCCTGAGCAGAGAGTGTAAAACAGGTTTATTAGCTTCCAAAATATTTGCTGGTATCAGTTACATGTGTTTGTAGAAGGTGGTGCTGAACAGGCCCTCTCGAACCTGTCCAGGGGATTGGATTTGCATGCAGGAGGCTTTGAGCATCGTGTTTCTCCAGGATTCGAGTGGTGAAGTGGCTGCTGCTCTTACTGAGTCTGTGCCACCTTTCTTCCTCCCTGAGAAAGCTAGCTTGTGCTGTTCTAAAGGAAACTGGCTACCTGCAAACACAACTCTTTGTTTCTCTTTTGCATGCTTGCTTGCATCTTTTACAGAAGTGGGCTGTATTTGCTGTAGTTGGTTAATTGGCTTGTTTTGTCTTTCTGGCCAAAGCCTTACATGATACCTACTGGTATACCCTGAGCAGGCTGTCCAGGTACCAGGCTAGGCTGTTGGATACAGCTCAGTGCTAAACAGTTGGTTTAATGTAAGACTGGTGTAGAAAAACAACTGTAAAAATTACATTTCTTACTTCTATGGAAAGTTTGCATTGTATTTAAGTGCTTCACAATTTTCTCTGTACTTTTCTCAACAGGGTGTCACCACAGTAGTACTGTTATTCCTATGTTATAGATGCAGTACTGAAGCACAAAGAGACCAGGGCCCGGTATCTCAAGAAATATTGAGGCAGATCCTGCTGCTTTGACTAGGAGGTGAAGGATCAGATATCACTACAGGTTGATGCCTGGTGAAATGCCAGAGATTAGACAGAGCTTGTGGTTGAACAGAGAATTTAATTCTGCTTTCAAATCCCAAAGAAACACGCTTTCTCTGCAGACTGAAGATTCAGGGTTGTTTGAAAAAGCCACCTGGATCCTTACAAAGTCCTGAAGTGTTCTATTTTTGCCTATTTAAGAATAAAGTTTATAACTGGCTGTTTGCAGTGCTTTAACCTGATGCAAATAGAAGCTTCAGGCTGAGAGCTTTATTTTTCAGGTAAAAAGGGAGGTGATGTAGTAATGGAGCAGTCAAAATAGTCTCTGTATTGCTTCAAGCTTCACTTCTGCCACTGACACTAAGAAGCTGCACTGGAACTTTGTTGGAATCTGGGCTACCAAACAAAATAGTTTTGAATGGCTTCTAAATCATGTCTTGGACAGAGGTGTGCTGCAAAACACCCCAGGTGTTACAGTAACCATTTCAGGCATCTGTAATGATGGTAGTCAAATGCTGTGAGGCTCATACCTGATGGTTTTTATACTTCGTCTTCCCTCTAGAGAAGACCTTATTTATATACTCAGGTGCTACCTAAACATCTGTAGCACTGACTAGCAAGTGGGATGCTGGTAGAAAGGAAATGATCTTTCAGGAACCGAGGAGTGAGATGTGCTGTGCAATCTGTGGTATCGGAGGATGAGAAACAGGATTGGAGCCAATGGCTGTTCGCATCTGTTGACTCTTACATCCATCAGGATATCACAGTGTTCTTCATCGAGTCATGAAAATTACTTCTAGAAGTGTAAAAACAAGATCTTGAAATCTGCTTTTGCTTAGCTGTCCATCATGTAAAAGGAAATTGAAAGGATGAGATCCCAGATGAAGCGTGGCTTTTAAATTGCATACATGACATGAAAACGTAATCTTGTTTCAGACAGTGGCAGGATAAGATGGATAAAATGTATGCCTTGATCTTGCAGACTTAAGAAGCAGGAAGGATTTCCTTGCTTTCCTCTGGTGCAGGGCAAGTGGGAGGAGGCAAATATGTGTGGCTGTGACATGCACATTTGTAGGGGAATGCATGGAAAAGCACGTGTAGCCATATGGCTGCATGCAATCTCACATGTATGCCCGCAGTGCTCTCGCCTGTGCGGCCTTCATAGCTAGTAAAAGCTGGTGATTATTTTTAATGAACAACTTAAGGTACTTGCTTTGATTGTTGCAGGATTTGTAGTGTGTGCCTACTGGAAGCCCTTGTCTCATCAATTGTTTTTTACTGATGGGGTAGTTGCTCCTTTTCAGAAACAGTTTGTAGTCATTAACTAATATTACCACCTTTATTCTGTCGTACTCCTTCTGAAAACGGGTATCTGAATTATGCTGTGGGTCAGGCATGGAGTTTGTTGTAAAGCAGTATGAATTTCCCCATGGACCTATACCATTGCACTGCTTTTGACAGATACGGATGTCCCCACAGCGTTTTAACAACTGTAAGTTTTTTTTTGTTACATTTATCTGTTGCCCTTTAGTAGTTCCAGCAGGTAATGCTAGCGTATCTCTAGATGTATTTGATCTTAATGCATGAGTCTGAAATATGTAGCTGATTTTAAGTTAAAAACTATTGTGTGAAATACTGCCTGTTTGAGGAAGTTAAGCTAAATATTTCCTGCATTGAACGTGGTTTGTTGAGTGACTCGGACTAGGTGAGAGGATCTCAGTGCTTAGAGCATCTCCAGAGGCTGCTGGAGAAAGGACTTGAAATAGGAACTTTAACTGTGCAGGAGTCTTTTTGGCTGTGCTGTTGGGGTTTAAATGGATATATACGTGTTTACGCGTTGTCATCTCTTTGCTGCCCTCCCTTTAAAACAACCTAGCTCTTCCAGTGAAGAGCAGAGGGAGAAGTAAGAACTTTTTTTTTTTTTTTGTGACAAGCTTGGCTGGCGGATCAAGACATAAGACTACCAATCTGTAGGAGAAATGTGTTCCATTCTCTGAGAAGTATATGCTCTGAATAATGTTGACTTCTTGCGCTTTGAGAATTTAAATTATGAAATTTTTTTGTTTGCTTTCTTCTAGTGAAACCAGAAGGCTGGAATTGGAAAGAAAACTGGTGGAATACAAAAAATCTGATGCATACCTGTAAGTTTATTTAAAAAAAAAACCTTATAGACTTTTTTAGTTACAAAGACTACAGTATCACAGGATGCTTTTGGAATGTTATCTTGATGTTGATTTTGTAATGGTTCTAGGGTCTTAGAATGTCCTTAAACTTTTAGGAAGTACTACAAGATATTCTAGGTTCTGGTCCTAGCTCCCTGGATTGTTTCTGCATTAACTATTTAATGTGAATTGCACATACAGTTTGTTTTGTCTTTTTTTTTTTTTAAAAAAAGAGGGTGGAGGTTAAAAAACAAACAAACACTTGTTACTCTGGCCGTGTATATTAAACAATTGTTCATATTTCTGCATTTGCATTCTCTTGTCCTACTGATATTGTTATATACATGTATAACATGCATGAGGTTATAAGCATTGCTATTAACAGCCTTATTGAGGAAGACCAAATGATTTGAACTTGCTGCCAATTACCAAATTACCTGTTAAGTTTAGTTCAGTGTGGTTGCTTCTCTTATGAACAAAGCTTCTTGCTTTTTTATCTCCTTTTTATATTTGAACTGTGAAATTCCTGCCCTGAGCAAGTTAGAATGGAGGGGAAGAGATTCCAGAACTGATGGCCTTCCAGTGAGCATATGAGCATTGAAAGATCCTAGCTTTCTTATAGCCTATGTAGTTCTATGGTGGTTTTTTTTTTGGTTTGTTTTTTTTTTTTTTGAGTTTGGGAAGAACTTTGCCATAAATCTGTTCTTAAAATAAAATAGTATGAAAAGCATGGGTTGTTTATTTGAAATTGACTGTAGAAGCCTCCCTTCCAGAAGAGGATCTGGAATGTGGTGTCTGCACGGATGGAAGTCTCTTAGCTTGCCAGGAACGGCACCTGGATTCCAGAGAGGAGCAGATTTTTAGGCATTCTTGTCTCTGTAGTGTTTGTTTTCTTAGCTGTGTTTTGTAAAGCCAGAGAGGTGACTCTTCAATTTTAGTTCAAGTGACTGAGGGCTAGGTGCAATCATGGCCAAATCCCTTGGAGACTCCTCTTCTGAAAGAGGGACTTTAGAGTAGAAAATTGAGACTATCTTGAAGAAAAAATACCTCAAGAGGTGTGGAAACATGCACGTGTACTTTTTCACTTTTAATTTGATTTATTTTAATCCAACAGAACTTGAACTGGAGTGTCTGTCAAAATATTGGCACTTTGGGGGGAGTTAGGTCGCAATTTCACAACCAATTCAAGCTGACTTATAGGCAGGTTGAGCCCTAAACAGATGAGATCCTGTCTGCCCTTGGTTCATGTGTTCCCTTTAACACTAATACTTGTCCAGCTGACTTATAATCAGACAAAAAAAAATAGGTCTGTCTGAAAGTGAATCTGTGTTTTTCGATGGGTGAGAGAGAGTTCAAACGGATTTTCAGTTGGATTGCTCTTGGCTTAATTTGCCATGTGTGTATAGTATATAGTACTGGCACAAAAAAGAAAGAAGGGCCTGGAGTGAGATGCCCCTTCTGGTGGCAGCATGGATTTAGGTTGATTTAAAGCAACTGTGAAACCACAGCCTTAGTTCACAGTATGCTGGACTTGCAGAACATGTTCTTCTAAATACAGTTTTCATTTTAGACATGCGTATCACATTAATTCAAAGCATAACCCGTTCCGAACAAACTTATGAAATTTTTGAAATGTGTTTATCTTTTTGAGCACCAAACCAAAAATCCTTTTTAAACCTCAAGTTATACAACCAAAAGGACATCACTGTTGTTTAACGTAGCTTTGGACAGTTGGGCAGCTCCTATATAAATGTTAGTATGTATGTGCCTGAAGAAAAGTGGTTGTAATAGAAATGTTTGTTTTAATTTCATACTCCTTAAGTACATGTTCTTCTTCTTTCTCTTGCAGAATAAAACTAAAGTACATGAAGCTGAAAAAATACTTGGAAGAAATAAACGAACGACAAAAAAGAGCTCTTCTGCGAAACCAGGCCATTTTAAAGGAATTGAACCAGTTTGAAGCTCGTATGAAAACTTCAAGTTCGGAGCTAATTCAGAAGATGGAAGTAACTTTCTAGAAGACTTACTGCATTAGTGCTTGTCATTACTACAGGGGTTGCTGAATAGGTTCTGTCTGTGTATTTTGCACATCCAGGCTGGAGAAACTTCATGCCATGTTTGAGTGCTTAAAGCAGAATTTGAAATAAACCCAAACGATACTAGTAAATGAGGTGGTAGACACAACGGTAGCTGCAGAGATAGTCAGTAGCACTTCACAGAACTGTACCTTTGGCCTGTACTACAGGCTAGTGTCCTTATGAGTTTCTTGGAAGTGAGTGAGAACTGACATCAAAAAATTGTGGAGATAGATTGTATCATGTTTGGAGTTATAGTGGTAATAAAACAGCAGGTCTAGGTTAGGACAAGAAGAGGACTAGAGTTGTAATATTTTCATAAACTTTTTTATTAAGATTATATTTTACTAAGGCTTTCTATCACCTAAAAAGCCGCAACATATTTCACTGAAGCTGTTTCAGGACACGTTTTTAATTCTGCTGGCGTGATTGCCCTAAGCAGACATAGCTAGGCTTGTCTCTACCTATTGCGCTTTCTTCACAAAAAGGTATAAGAGTAAGTGACTTTTGTTAAAACAAATTACTGTGTTGGAACTATTTGGACTAAAGCATATCTAAAATGAGTTTGCAGTCAGTTCTATTACTAGGCAGTCCTGTTGAATCACTTAGGTCTTTGCTTTCAATGGTTTTATGTGTACATATGTTTGATTCATTTGCCTTCAGAGCTGTAAAATTTAACTTTTTCTCTGGGCTGGTAAATTAAAACCCAGGGAGTTTTCATCACCTTGAGTAATTGAGATGTTACTATTTTGTGTTACTTCACTGAAGTAACTGAAATATTTGGGATATTACAAAGTGATATAGATTGGAAATGATCTCAGATTCAAAGAAATGGCTTGTGCTCATGCCATTTATATATGGAGTCAAATTTTGGGGGGCTGAAAAATCAAATCTGTTTTTTCTGGGAGGGAAGTTTGTTTATATCCGCTTTCGAAGAGAAGCAGCATTTTTTGAAAACATTTGATGGGGACATTTATGTGATTCTGCCACTCTTTTTTTTAACTTGCTGGAATAAAAGAGGGGAAGAAACAAATTAGTTGGGGTGTTCTAAGCCCCTGTTGTGTGATACGAACGCAATACTGTGTGGTTGTCTAGAACTCAGCTGTGATGGCTTTTATTTGTCTGAAATACAGTTTGAATTAAAACTGGAACAACCTTATCCAAGTATATTGTTTTTTCTTTCCCTTTCCTACTCAGGGACACATGCAATTTCATCTGAGATAGTAGAGCTTAGACTGTGATCCTTTTAAAAGGAGTTGTTTAAAAAATCCTGTGTTTGGGTTCAAGAAATACGCACCAGCACCTTTGGATGACAATGATACAGGGCTGAAAGAAAAGGTGTGGATTGGCTGATCTGGGGGGTTACAGTTACAGCAACTATAGGGAAAGACAGGTATGAGCACTTCTGAAAAAAGGTAAGAGAAGGAAAGAATCAGACTGTAACATAAACAGGGAGCAGGAGGGAGGAAAAGTGTAAAGCAATGTAGAAGTTTTAAAAACAAGTGAACCTTCATTTAAAATATTCTTTAAGCTTTTCTCATAGTATGCTCTGGAAACAACAGTAGGAAGCATTGTTAGAGCTTACTCTGAAGTAGGGATGTAGAAGCATCAATGTGTTTTTTTTTCTTACTGTCTGGTTTGGCTTTCACTAGCTGCACAGGACAAGAAAGCCTTTGAATGCAGTTCTTCGTTTAGAAAAGTTCCTTTAAATAGATAAATGTATGACTTGAAACGTGAATCTGTTCTTTCAAAAATCCTCTAAACTATTGATACTAATGTTTATAAGGATTCAAAGACCCTTCATTAGCTTTTTTGCATCAGTGTAATGTAACAAGTCCTACACTCTAACTTTGTACTGTAGTTAAAAACATAATGTTTTTAAATTAGTTCTCTGATTGCATCAAGGATCTTGGTTTTGTATTAAGCAAAATGACTAGCTGGCTTCAAACTACTCTGCCATTAGTTGTAACTCACAATATGTTAACCCTGCCTTCCAACGCTCATCTTAAAGTAAATAGCCCTAATCTTTTCTTTTGTCTCTTCAAATTGAATTTTTATGCCTGTAGTAATTTTTAATGATTTTTCTGGAATGCCTTTGGTATCCCGTTTGAGATGGAGTGATGAGAACTGTTCATGTTAATTAACACTCCCTTTGAGATGTTGGTGGGTTTGTGCTTATGTTTCTAGTTTGGAAGGTCGCTTTTGTGTTGTCATGGACTTCAGTGTACAGAGCAGGTGCCTGGGGGCTTAATAGCTGCTCTCCCTGCCTTTGGAAGTGAGGAAGCTCTCCGAAGATACAGATCTCTCTCATGGTGGCAATTGACTTACACTCATAAACCAATCATCTGGCAAGCATCACATGGCTGCATACCTGCATTCATAACTTCCTTGCACAGCTATATTCCTGTCAATGTCTGGTAATTTTTATAGCCTGTTGGATCTGGTGACATTGAAGAAACATCTTTTCTTTGCTTCAGCTTAGTGATGTACAGTTTAGAGACTATCCCTGGGGTCGCTGTGCAAGTCTGTTTTGTTTCAAAGCAGATTGAGGTCAGGAGTATTTTGTGATGCTAAATTTTCCCTGTTGTGTTTAGGGATTTTTTTTGAGCAACCCTCCTGCATACCCTTGTGGTAGGCTGTTACAATGTATTTTTGTGAGTCACAGCTGTGCCATGGGCTGATATGCATGTAGTGTTTCCATTCATTGCTTCCATTTTGGTATTTCTGTGCCATCCATTTTATTTTTGCTGGCTTAGACTTGCTTTTTTTGAGCTGTTAAACAAAGCACAGATTACATACTCTTTATACTACAATTATGAAAAGCTACCTTGTTGTGGAGAATTGTGAAGCGTGTAATCATTTAATCTAGCATGGAAGTACAACTGACAGAAATTATTACTTTTTTTTTTTTTTTGCTTGAGAGAGAATGTCCTTTAAGAGTGCTTTATCATAATTATGCACACAATTTATTACTTGCTGTAGCTGAAAAAAGTTTTTGTTTTTGAAAGATTTGCTATTTTGTTGTTTTCTTTTTTGTTTTCTCCCTGTGTTTGTCTGCAGTCTGTTAAGTATTTTGTGGGAGTTGAAGTAAAATCACTCAAGCTTTCAGGAAAATCCAGTAGTTATATCTGAGTTTCTTTTGAAGTTAATTCTTGTTAGGTTAGATTCTGTTTCTTAAAAGTTGTTGTTTTGTTGTTTATAATTTTATGAAAGGCTTCTGTTGCCTGGAAGACAGAAGACTTGCTGAGTACACCATTGGTATGAAGTGCAGGGTTGGTGAAGTTAATTGTTCTAAAGATTTACCTTTATGCATATTACTTGATGCAGAATAAGTGTTGAAGTGCTTTCATTCAGGACCAATGTAACTTGTTATTGGGGTTTACATTTACTAACAAATAGGATTAATTATAGGTGCTGCATGTGCCTGGCTTTAAGCAGTAGTCCTACTACGAATGCATTACATTTGGTCAATTAAACAATGTAGTGGAGGTGAAAATGTTTTACGCAGTTGTTTGTTAGTAACATTAGAGCAAGTTGCTTTTCATGCTGAGCTGCTCTTTATAACATCTGCCATATATTTTTCCTTATAAGAGCTCAATGAGTTATAAGATATACATAAAAGAAAAATTCTGAAGCTCACTTAATCCCAAAGTAATCCCAAAGCAGTGGAGTCATTGTCTTGATACAGCAGAAATAATACTTTAGTGTTACAAAACCAATTGTGATTAAATAAATTCGAATTAGCAGATTACTATTTTGTAGACTTCTAGATTAAGTGAATGAATGAATGTGTATGAAAAACCTACTGAAGGTTGTGTAGAAGTCATAGCATTTGTTTAGGTAAGTGGTAAAAATTAGGAGAAAAGGGGGCTTCTGGCTTTCACTTAGAACAAGTTAAAAATGTTGCCAGGATACTACAAATGAAAGTGTATAATTCGGAAAGCAGTATTTAGTGATTTGTGGTTTATTGGCTTTTTTTTTCCTCTATTTTTATGTAATGGATTTTTTTTTCCCACACTTAGGAATGGTATGGGAGAGAAATTAAAAGTGTGTTGTCGCTTCAAGAGGGCAGCTTGTCAGCACGAGGTGACGAGGAAGAATACAACAAGCAGGTAACGCGGAGAGTGTGTGTGTGTGAAACGTGTTTTATTACACTGATGTTCTTTAAACTGAGCTGCTGCATTAAGAGGCAGACAGGGCGAAGCGGTCTTTGTGGGGATTTTTTGTTGTGGCAGCTGTAGTGAAATATTGCTTAGAGCCTGAGTGAAGCAAAGAATCTGGGTAAAAAGTGCAATTATTTTGATTAAAAAGGGGGAGAAAGGTAAATGTTTGTGGTGTTTGTTGTTCAGCACAGAAGTTATAATGTGCAAATGGTATTCTTAATGAATGGTATTTAAAAAAAATGCAGATGTTGATTTGTGTAGTGTATTTACAGTTTTGTGCATTTTGACCTTTTCTCAGAAGAAGCAAAAAGAGATTGCCTATCTAAGTAACAGACAAAAAGACTGACAAGGAATACTTAAATATATTCTGCTATATATCTGCAGTAATGCAGGCTTCTAATCCCTCCTCCTATCTCCATATAAATGATACAGTTCAAGACCATAGCTGTTTTCTTTGCTAAAAGCAGTAAAGCTCTTTTAGATGAAATGTCTAAAAACATCTTGTAATAACTTGGAGCATGCTGGCAAGAGTAGTCACTTGTGACTATGTGTGAAACCCCCTCAGCTAGTCGATATTGTAATAAGCAAAAATGGTAGCATCACTCCATTATTCAGAAAAGCCAACAGCATGCTTGTCCCTTAGGCTACAGCATTCATTAAGAAAAGCTTACTGGGCTGAAAGCTGGAAACAGATGATAACGGGATATGATTTTCATATTTAATGCATTCCTTGGAAGAGTATGTGTGCTGCAGATTGATAGAAGAATCAACTGCTACTTTACTAAAAGACTTTCTAGTTTGCCCTATAGCTACCGATGGAATCATTCAGCCAAGAAATTAACTTTTTCCCCTTTTACCTGCTTTATGTATCTGCTAAGCAGGCTGCCTGGCTGCCAGTAAATGTTATTATGCAGTTAAATGTTTGGTATTTAAGACTCTTATCAGAAAAGAAACAGAGGCCACACTATTTTGTTTTTATAGTAGGAAGAAGGCTTTCGTTTTTCTTTCTTCAGTGCATTAGCAGTTGTTAATCTGAGTTTACAGGAAGTTTTCCCTATAGATTAAAAAGTTAAAAACCTTGAATTTAGAGCATTCTTTAAAATGTAATATACAAAGCAATGAACCCGAGCAACCTTGACTTATATAAGGAGACCTCCAGCAGTTTGTGAATTAGATTTTTAATTCAGACATGTGAAAAGGTGAGTTTAATTTTGAATACTGGGTTCTTTGATTAAAAGCAGTTGGTGTAGGAGATGCTATTTCTAACCTATAGAAAAGTTGTTTCCACGTAAATACTAGAACATCAAAGGATTGCAGTGACTTAGACTTAAAAAGAAAAAAAATATTTTGGACAGTACAAGTACTTGCTGCTTTGTACAGAATTACAATTAAAGCTTTTTTGTGAACTTTCTTCCCCATTCCCTTTTTCTCCTTATCTCCCTTCTTAATTGGGAAGGTAAGTTCATCTAGGCTGTGCATCATTTTGCCTCGTCTATATGCTGTGTCTCAGATCTCCTATAACTCCATGTTTTTCAGCCTGACTGTGTTTATTTCCCACTACCTTCACCTCACTTGAAATCAGCCTAATCTTATAGTAGAAATATGTGTTGCGGTGCCAGCTTGGATGTCAGCTCACCCTCCTGTGCAGGTGTCGGTGCCCACTGGCATTAGCAGGACAATGTGCTGAGCCTCTGTGCAGCATGTGCTCACGTGCATTGGAGACCAAGATGGACAATAACAGAACGCATTTTCTAGAGGTGCTTAGCATCCCTGTGCCCCTAAGGCACCAATGTGAATATTGAGCACTTCTCTGAGGTGTTGGGTGTGCATACTCTTGTTTTTTATGGGAATCTTTAATCTCCTAAATCATATACCTGAACAGTGATCTAGAAAACCATGATCCTTCATGGAAACGACTTGAACACTGTTACATTGAAGCCCAGTGTAATGGCAGCCCACCATTACATGTTGAAGGAGTTCCTGTATTGAAGAGGTCCTTCTTGGCTGAAAGAGGTATGCAATTTGGGGTTCTGAAACCTTTGTGCAGTGAAGTCTGACTTCAACTTTGAAGCATTTTCTTGAAATCCTTGGACTTGTGCATCTTGGGAATGATGTATCTGTTAGACATTAGGGATAGGGTACCTCCCAGGAACACTTTTGAGTGCCCAAGCATCCTTCCCTGAACCAGGTGAGTATAGTAATCTGCTGCCAAGCAGAGACGATGCCCTCTTACAAGGCCTAATGGAAGGGACTTTGTTCTCTTCAAAGCACTTTAATAATAATAAAGATTGTTAGTGGAGGAGCAAGTGGGGAGCCTGCATGCATTCCCTCCACTCCACAACTGAAAAGAGGCCTATAAGTGTGCTTTGTGAGAGGGTTCACTTAGCTCCTGTCTGAGTGCCATGAAATTCAGTAACTGATAACTTTGTTTGCTGTTTTAGGTAGTTTATCTACAGGTTTCTACTGTTTTGTTTTTGGTGGTAAAAGTTGTACCTCAGCCAACCTTATCTGTCATACAGTTATTTGGAGAATCCAAAGGCAGTGAACAGATTTTTATTCTGTAAACAAGAAGGAGCTTGTTGGCAATGTACTTCTGCTAAGTGCTATGAAGCACTTGTACCTGAATTGCATTTGTTTTGGAACACTAAACTCGGGAGCTGCTAAGTCCATAAAATACCTGCATTTTAAAGCAGCAAGTCCAAGACCCCAAAAGTAATTAGGAGGAACCAAAGAGTAGTGGAGATAGAATAAGTTGTGAACTTGATCTCATTAGCAAATCTTTACTACTTAAAAATAACTCCATGGCTTTTTGTTCTGTTTCTTGTTATGTGGAATTTGAGCCTTTTAATGAAACAGTCACGGACTAGACAAGATGTCTTTGTTTCCTTTAAGCTGCGTTTGGCAGCTGACTTTGTGTGGTAGGAAGAGGTCAGTCAACAAGAGAGAGATGAGAGGTATGGAGGTGACTGTAAATTGCTTTGCTGTGATTTGGGGCTGAAAAGCAAGCTGTGCTTAGTATGAACAAGGGCATTACGGTAACAAATTTTGGCTTTGCATAAACTGTCAGTGACCTTCTGGTGGTGGTAGCCACTCCTTCTAAATTGCTGTGACTGGGTAAGCGTACAAAGAGCAAAAAGCAAGTATTAAAGCCCTGGAATGTAGAAGCAGAGTGGTTATGTTGTTGGAAGTGATTTTATGCAAGTTCAACAGAGTTTTTGGATGAAAGTGTCATTTGAAATATTTCCACTTGGTGCCTGAGTTCTCTTGTGGAAAACAAAATTTCATCTACTTCGTGTTAGCTCAGTAGTTCTTCCTGTTTGGTGTGGATTAAATGGAGGAAAGAACACAAAGAAGACAATAAAGAAAAAGATTTTCCTTACTCTTCCTTGCTTTGTTAACATACCGTGAGTGAAGCTGGATATATAGACAAATGAAGACAGATGTAGGTTTCAGAGTCTGTGGGGACTCCTCCCTATCCTGCTGCATTCTCAAAGACCCATCTGTGCTGTGCTGTATGTCCAGGAACTTCTCTTGCTAGTGCTCCTTGGAGAAGGATGCCCCTCCATTCAGACTTTGGTCCAACTGCTGATGGTATTGCTGCACCAGACACAAGTGGAAAAACAACCAGAAAAGTTCTAAGATGCACTGAGTGTTAAAGTTTGGCTTGGCCAAGGAGGATCATTGGTGGTGGTGCCTCGCTGAGAGGCTGGTGGGGCAGCCAGCTGCCATGGCTGCATTCAAGGGACTGGTGTGCTCTGGAGGATGCCTTGGAGCCACGTCTCCTATCGTCATGTCTGCATCGTTGCCTATAACACCATGGTGTTGTAGAGCTGGCTTCTTGTTGCTTCCACTCCCCAGCAGGACAGGGAGCATCTCCAGAGCTGTGCTGCTGGGAAGGGCAGCCCCCAGCATCACAAGTGCTGGCATGGCACCAGGAGGGTGCTGATCTCTGGGATGTTTGGGCACATGGCTTTCGGCTTTCACAGGTGCTTGAGAACAAAAGGAAATGGGTAGTGGGATTTCTAGCGTTATGGGGTTTTTCTTTAAACCAAAGGAGGAGGTGGTTGCCCAGGAAATGAAGCTGTTGTAATGGCTAGGAGCTGTGTCTTCGGTGGGATTTCAGCAGCAGCTCTGTGGCAGTTCCAATAGAAAGGTGCACAAAGTTCCAACTTGCTGGCAGCTGAAACCATGCCTACAGTGTGGGAGATGACACCCATCAGCTTATGTTAGCATGTCTTTAAGAATTATTTTTCTACAAATACTTTTTCTGGGTGACATGTGCTTAGTTTCAGATGTGGTGAAGTAACGAATGCCTGTATTAGGCACAGGGGGCTTCACCTTTGCTGGTTGTAGTATTTTGTCTACTCCTTCTGTTTCTTTGAAAGCAAATGGACAAAAAAGCGCTTTCTCTGTATCAAAGCAATAGTACAGCAAATTCTTGTGTGACACTTTTTCCTCCAGGAAACCGCCATGCAATCCTTGAAAAACTCCAGGTATATAATGCTGCCTGCTTGTTTCCTTAAGCAGTCTTCCACCTGTGTCTTCCAGAATCCGTGGGTTGTGAGACCAGCAGGAATTCACTCCAGGACAGCCATGTCAAGAGGCTTATATCACCCAGCAACAATCTTTATGGGCCGCCACATGTCAGCTGCCTGGAGCATGCAGCAGAAAGCCTCACATGCTGCTGAGAGCCACTCTGTGCCTGAGCCCTGCTCCCACAGACAGGCAGCACTGAGCAGTGATGAGACAGGCAGATGCTTCCCACGGGTGGGCAGTGACATGCTATGTACGGATAAAGCTGACAAACAGGATGTGAAGGCAGATGTCCTGGTGCAGGAGAAAATGCCCATCACATCCAGAGTGGCATTGGCAGAGAGCAGCATGTGCAGTAGCCTTACTAATTTAACAGAGCACAGAAATCCTGCTGAATGCTGCTTGCTGTCACCCAATAGAGGAAGTGTGGAGAGCAGGACTGCTGACTTAAACAGTGACACCTCAGTGGAGGAGGAGGATGTGACCCGTGAGCACCTGGTAGCAAGTGCAGAAGACAAGCAGCCTGTCCCTGTGGCATTTGTTCCTGAGCCCAGCATCTCTGAGGAAGACCAGGAAAGCATCCCAGGTATGATGGAGCCTCCGCCCGACTGTGCTGGAGCACACGTATTGCAAACAGATGCCCCAGGCTGCTGTTTTTTTCCCTACACCTCTTGTATTTTGCTTGAAGTATACTGTCACTCTCACTTATTTTTTTCTTTTTTTTTTTTTTCTTTTGACTGTATTTACTCCCAGGCAATTCATCACAGGCTCACTGGGTGCTGAAGCTACTCAGTTTTTCACTTTCCAGCTGGGGTATTTTGATGCAAGACAGCTCTATGCTTCTACTCTGCTTTGCTCACCTCTGTTGGCAGAGTGGCTGTTGATCATCCTCTGCTCCATCCCTCAGGGTTTTGGCTTTTCTGCACTGTGAGCAGACAAAAGGGAGGAGGAGGATGAAGGATGTGCAAGGCAACAATCAAGAGCAAGCAGCTGTACTGGGCTTTTTGCATCAGTGCCAGACCTTCTGCAGTCCCTTTCAGTGGCTCCTATGAGGCTGCTTTGTCCTGGCAGCCTGCTGAAGATGGACCTCAAAGTTTAGAGGGGTCCTATTGGATGCACTCTGCTCAGCTGGATGACTTCTGTAAAATAAAGCCTCCTCATCCATCTGTGGCATGCTGTTCTTCTAGCAGATGTGAGACTTGGTCAAGTCTAACCTGAGAACTAGGGGATGGCACCTCTATTAGAAAGCGAAGATTTTTTTCTCTGCTATGACCACAGTTGTCTTGAAGTAGTTTGAGCCTCATTTTAGGAGTTTTAATGTCAACATATTTCACTGGCAGCATAGGTGACTTCTCTTTCAGGTTGATTTCCTTCTCCTTCAAATGCCTGTGCAGAATAGCTCATCCATTTCTGAAAATGAGATTTGGAAATGTAGATCAAGAACCAGCATTCTCATGAATTAGGCTGGATTAACTATTACTTGTTTCATGCTTTCTTGAGAGATGTGATGCAGGTTCTCCAGCTGGGATGTTCTCACACAGGGATGAAAGACTGTGCTTCCTTTTGAAGGCTGCTTCCCAACTTCTCACCTTTTTTTTTTTTTTTTATTTTTTTGTCAAGACAAAATGTGTTCTCTCCTGTTTTTACTGGCTTGGTTGCTTATTCTGAAGTGAGCTAACAGACTTGTTTTTGAAGTTGCGGTGACAAAGATTTGTCTCCAAGGAACAGTTTCTTCCATTTTTAAGACCTGGAAGAAATGCCGTGCCCTGCCAGTTAACATAGTGATTTTTGACTTAAACTAGTTTTCCAAGCTGCATAAGAATAGCTAAAATGGAGCTTTTTTATGGGAACTGTTGGCAACCCTAGTGATGCAGGGACTCCAGCTCTCCTGTAATGCTTATGGCTTTCTGTATAGATGAAAGCTGCCATCCCCATTTTCTGATGATCTTCTGTACTACTTGCTCTTTTTCTCCCCCTCCCTATAGCTTTTTCTTTCCCATAGAAATCTATTTGCCTCTGATTTTCTTTCACCTGGCACACCTTCCACTTCTGTGCTGCTGTGAGAGGCTGTTCCAGCTGGAGTTGGGGGGGATGGATGGTCCCAGGGCTCTCCTGGCAGCTCTGTGCTGCCCAAAGGACAGTGCAAGGGGTCAGTGCTGTGTGGCTGGAAAAGGAGTGCTCCTTTAATTTCTGCAGTGGGGTACCTCTGCCTTCAGAGAAACCATGCAGCTGGGTTTGAAATTAAAATGGACATTTTGTCACAGCATGGTGATCCCTTTGGGCTGCCTACAGGGCTCGCTAGGTCTGCTGCCAAGCGTGTGCTGCAGAGCGAGCGGGCTGATGTCAGCCAGGTTTGGATTTGTACAGCATAGTCTTCCAGCTCCTGAAAGTTGGCCCTTTGTGCTGCAAGTGAGGGGAGCAGAAGGCGATTGGCTCCACTCTGCATAGCAGGAGCAACATGTGCCAGGCTTTGTGCAAGGAGAGGAGGTCCTGGTATCGGCTGCTGTTTATCACAGCCCTCCATAATTTGGGCCTAAGCTGAGCAAAAAGCTGGATATGCTGTACCATAAGCAGCTGCATGGATACTGCTTAACTCAAACCCATGGTGAACTTAATGGAGAACTGGGAATTTCTGTGACCAATGCTAATTTATTCCAACAATTGTTGGTCCATTCAGTTTTGGTGTTTTTTAAAAAGTAGGTGCGTTTTTTTCTTTCTTGGCACATGAGTCAGCCCTGTATTCTCCCTCTTTAGAAAAGGTAATTAACGTGCTGAATTTAAAAGCCTCTGGGCAGGCATTTCTTCTGCAAGGTTTAAAAAAACTGTGAAAGAAGCCTCTTCAGGTGCATTCCCCCCTCCCCCCCTTGGCCCCCCAAGAAAAGCTTTTTTGAAGCTTTCTCAATAAGTTTTTTTTTTTAAACTTCTTTATTTTCTTTTCCAGATGCAGTTTTGGGAGGTAGATGGTCTTCATGGCAGGGCTCCTTTTGGCTGGTACTGGGCATCTCTCCCAGCTGCCTCCAGTTGCAAATCTAAGCTGGGAGTGCAGCCAGGGCCTCCCCAAACTCCCCCTTGTGAGGGAAGTGCAGAAGGACACGGAATGTGGGGAGAGGGCATGGAAAGCCTGAAAGCAAAGCAAAGGCAAGAGGGGTGCTTGCTCATGTCTGCAAGTGAGATTGGAGAATGCACCAGGTGGCTCATCCTGGCTTAATCCCATGCACCACGACTCATTCCTTGGTCCTGCTAATGTTTTGGGAGTAATTTTTTTTTTTTTGTGGTGGTTACTGTTCTGCAGGACCCCAGGATGGCCTGAGTAATGGGCAACCATCACAGGCAGTGAGCGAGGACAGCAGCAGCGAGCCCCTGGTGTGTGCAGGCAAGGGGATGCTGATGGCAGCAGGGAACAGGACATGGGCTGGAGGCACCCACCCTGCAGAGGTATTCTCTCCACAGCCATCCAGCCCCTGTGCAGCAGAAGAAGAGCCCCTGGGCAGCCTGGCAGCAGATGGGTATGTCCTTGCGATCCCTAGCCCAGCGGGGCAGTACCTGTCACAGAGGTGTCCCCAGATGTCTTTCCAAGCTACAGAGGACAGCTGGTTCTGCTCCCTTGCTGTGCCCCAACAGAGCTGTGCCACTGCTGGCATCGCTGCGTCTTGTGCCCTGAAGGCAATAATCACTCTTTGCACGCTGCTTTTCCTGACCACAACAGAAATAGTGAAGGCTTTGCTACCAGCTCATATACCTCCCTCACCTTGTATGCCACTGGTGCTGGGCTTCCTTGCCTTTGGGCTGGCCCCGCTCATATGTGAGATGTGGCCAGTTGAAGTGGCTGTCGTGGTGCAGGGCTTGCTTGGAGGCCTGCAGGCTGAATGAGGGGTGGCTGTGGGCTGGAGAGGGAACACATATGGAGGAAAACAGCATGCTCACCTGTGGAGGGTGAGGAAATATTTTTTTGCAGTGTTTTTTTCCCTGTTTGTTTGTATCTTGATCTGTTTAGCACATTTGTTCTTCCTGTATCCATGTTTACAATGTATTAGGAGCTGATTTCAGTATCAGTCTGTTTTTTAATAAACGCCATTTGAGCAGAAGCTAATAGGCACCAATATACACTTATGTAACTTCACCATTTCACATTTGCATCAGACTGTTGCTTGCTATAGAAACATCATCTAATTTACATCTAAATAGCTTTTACAGTTTTTCTTTTGTATAACACCTGTTAATCATAACACTTTGCAGGGAAGTTGCATAGAGTGCTTGCCTTTGCTGGAGAAGTCATAGCTGAGCGGTGGTAATTTAACCTTTTGTTCTCTCTCTGTAGATGCTAGTGATGCCTAGTTGTTCATGAACTGATGAAAATATTATGCAATGCTCTTGAAGCCCAGCTAAATTATAAGAAAGGTTTCACTGTTTGCATTATCTCTGGAGCATGACTAAAATCAGATTGTAAATGTTTCCTCTCACATTATGTTGAGTTGAATACCTGTTTCTCAAGGCCATACAAGTGTGATCTCCACTGCTGTGTGTTTCTGCAGAAGAGATACAAATTTTAATTTTTTTTACCTGAAGACTAAAATGCAGATAAAATTTCAGAAATGTCAGGCATGGAAGATGCTGTGGAGCGATACGTAGCCTCTACATTATTGAATTGATAACCAATTGTTTTTAAAGTCCATCTCTCCAATGTACTCAAAATTCAGTGCATGTTCCTGAGTCCCGCAAAATAATTCATGAGCTGAAAGTCTTGGAGAAACTTTCCCAGTAATTAGCAGGTGAACTTCAATTACGTAAATAACAAACTATGCAGGCAGTTTTGAGGTCAATGCTCACTCAGCAGGCAAAATCCTTCTTCCAAGATAGGAAGTCCTATGTTTTAGGTTTTGGGTGAAAGTTCCTTTCTTTCCTTACTTTAGAGACATCACTTTAACTGAGCTCTTGTTTGGGAAAAAAAAAAAAAAAGTTTGTTCCCCCAGAAGAAGTGTTTGTATGTTGTATTTTACTTCAGAATTAACCTGTTTCTTTCCAGTCTAGTTTCAGCCTGCCTTTTCCAGGTGGAAAAACAGTGATCTCATGATAATGCTGTCAGGTGGCCAAGGAGAGGTGACGTTGCTGGGAAGGGTCTCCTAGGGCAGTCTCTGAGGCTGGGTCACAGCCCACAGTGGGGTGATGCAACTGCTGTCATAGTCACTGAGGATGGGGCTTCTGCTGAATCATGGCTGTGTCAGGGCGCTGCGGGGCAGGTGTGCTTGACTGGAGGCTGCATGCACGCCTCTCCCAGCTGGTGCCCTCTGCTCCAGCCCGTGGTGCCTGGCAGGCACAGGTCTTCCAGGGGACTTGCTGGGGCTGCCCCCAACTCTCCCTGTGGCAGGCACCTACCCTGCTGCCTCTCTGTCCTTTTGGAATTCCTCAGGGCACCCAGTGCTTTATTCAAGGGCTTAAAAATGGGGAGCGGGAGGGGGGGGAAAGGGTCTCTGAGAATTAGTGTGTGGAAAGATGATGGCTATTTTAAGGCTGGTGTTGAAGGGGTGGAGAAAGGCAGAGCTTATGCCTGTGCTGCTTCAGCTGCATTGAAGAGGGCTTAGCACAGATGGATTGTGCATTACAAAATGTAACACATAATTCAAGCTGTCAGCTTAATCAGACTGTTTCCAGGAAGCAACCTGTAAAAGAGAAGGACCTCTTGTTTGCTGACCTCTGATCCGTAGCCTGCTGCAGATTGTCATACATTTTGTTTTTTCTTTATGTTGGTGTCCCTTCCTTCCCCTTCCCTTTTTATTATTGTATCCCTCTCGAGTGGCACCCTGGAAGGACCACCCAGGGGGAGGGAGACAATAGGAAACGAGCCAGCCGCTGAAATACAGGTTTTGTAAGACTTTGGGGGAAGAAAAAGCACTGTTTAACTGCATATGCTATCTCCCTGGTATTGTTTTGCTGATCAAATGTCTAGGAAACTCGATGCAATGCAGGGCAGCTCCTACTCAAATGCTCACTGTTGCCAAACAGTCTGATGGAAAACAAAACTTTGGTATATCTTAGCATAATTGCAAACATAACGTGAGCTGTGGCGCAGAGTGTTTTTCAGTTGGTAAAGCAAGGTTGGCTGTGTAAATAGCAGCTTCCTCACAAAAACCTGTTTATGTGGACAGGCCCTGTGGGCTGGTGGAGACCTGGGCTGGAAAGTGCCACACAAAGCGGGCAGCCTGGCTGCGGGGCGAGCAGCCACTGTACCCCTATAGGCTTTGCCTGCTTTGTTTCAGGGTGAGGAGACCTGGTTCTGATGCAGCGCCTCAGCGCTGCTGTCCTGGGCAGTGAACGGGAGTGCTGCAGAAAATGCAGGGAGGAAGAAGCTGGCATCTGGCCATCTAAGGAAAATAGCAGAGTTTTAGGAAAGCAGAGAATATTTCCCAAGGTGGCATATTGCCTTTCCCAGTTTTGTGTGCTTTTTTACAATGCATCAAAGAAAACTTGGTTCAAAAAATCAAGCTGATCTCTTTCAACCTTTTGAAACCACCTCATAATTTACATTGTTATTACACTGACCATTTTTCTCAGGCGTTCTTTCCTTTTTGGCATATTCTTTTTGACTTTGAGATATTTACATTTCCCAACAGCTGGAGAGAAAAGGCTAGGGATGCAAGAGCTGGCTGGCTCCTCAGTTGGGAATAAGAAGAATGTGCAGAAAAGACTTCAGTCTAAAAAAAAAAAAAAGCTGTTTTTTTTTTAATCAGGATTTGCAATGAAGGCAAAGCTGGCTGTTGTTTGTTGTTGAGCTGCAGGACATAGTTTGCTGCGTGTGCTTATTGTGCCTTGTCCCACCAGTCCCTGGTTTGCGGGGAGGCCAGTTTGGCTGCAGCTCTCCCATGCCCAGGCTTTTCCTAGAACTGGCCTCTAAAATACAGTTTCTTTTGAAAGCTGTGAGCCTCTGTACACAAAAGGGAATGTGGATGCAAATAGGAAAGCTTTGCTGGGGGCTGGCAACTTTTTTTTCTTTCTCCAGAGCCTATCACCTGTGCTTTGCTGCTTTGAAGAGCTAAGCGAGGGTGTTTATTTTTATAACTTGCTTGACAGAAATGTGTTTAAAATGTCCCTGACAGGTTCCTGCAAGCCCTGTCGGCACCCGTGCACCCTGTAGCTCATTCCTGGTCGCTCTGCTGCTCACCCACCCACAGCAATCATGGGCATCTTGCTGCTGGTGACATGCACAGTGCAGATTGAGCTCTGCAGGAGCTGCCTATCAGAGCTGGCCTCTTCATGCTCACGGTTGCATGTGGCCAGCTCACAGAGCAGTGGGGACCTGCAAGCAAGCACCCGGGAAGCCTCCCTGTGCTTCCGTGGCTTCAGTGTCATCATTGAGCTGAAACATGGCACTCAGAATTGTGTACCCAATTATTTTAACAAATGCTTGTGCCTAAACTCATTGCCTTTTGCAGCCCTGCTTTGCAGATCATGCCTGTGAAATAAAAACATGTTTCCATGAAAGGAGACCGTCCGCTTAAAGTGGCTAATAATGCTTTGCTGGGGTACAGAATAACAACTAGAAAAAACCTTTCTTAAAGGAGGAAAAAGTCACCAAACCCCTTATGTTAACAAAAGCGGGACCAGATAACCCAGACTGTCACTCAATGGCAACGGGCTCCTAATTGCAAGAGCTGGGAGGAGCTTTGTGGTTTTACTTAAAATTAAATGTCAGCCTTCTTAAGCTAGGATTTTCATAAACAGTTGTTGGAGGATTTCTGGGGAGTTACAAGGAAGGGTTTACAGGACTTGGCCACGCAGCCTGCCGTTAGGAATGGGTTTCAATATCACAATTGATTTGGCCAGAGCAGATGCAAGGTGCCATTTCAGCTTTAACTTGTCATGATGTTTCTACCCTCATTGTTTGCGTAACCAAACCCTTGCAAAGACCTGGTCATGGGCATGCTGCTTTTGGCTGTCCCACTGGTTATCCCATTAGCCAAGGGCTATATGACAGGCCTTGCATCCACCCCTCTTCTGGCTGTCTCTCTGATCTTCAAATAAATACCTCACATCGCACCTGCTTTATTTTGCAGCTTTTATAGTCAGGCCAGTAGCCTGAAAGAAGATGACCTTGAAGCTGGAGAAGCAGCTCTCTGTCATCAGCCAAAGGCATTACTGCAGAGCCTGCGGGGTGGCCACCCCCTCCCTGGGAACATACTGTGTGCTGCCCGTGGGGTTGGGGAGCAGAGCAGGTACGTGGGGACCAGCCTTCCCTGGGGGACTGGCATCCTTCTTCCCACTTCCTTCTTTCCTGTGTGTATGCCACAAGGACAAATTAGAGGTCTCTTTAGTACAGCAATGAAAACATTTTCCATTCTTTGTTACTTACCTAGTCCCCTGCGTTAAGCAACACTGGAGTGTTGGCAGGATCAGGCACCTCTTAGTACTGAGGAGGACTCTGTAACTGCCTAGCATTCCTTCCAGGGCAGATGTGCCTTTGAGTTCTGTGTGTTATTGTTCCTGATGGCTGCCTTTGCCTGACCTGGCTTGCCACAGTTCGTCCAAGTCAAAAGTGACTTATTTGCTTTTGATGCTTTTACAAGCAAAAATAAGGAAGTGTATGCTGTGAGTTAAGGGCAAAAGGGGTTGCACATTTTCTTACTGCATACTGACCTGCCCCTCCAGCCCCAAGCAAGCAGACAGGCAGGGTAGCTCCCATCTGAGCACCGTAGGCTCTGAGCCTTGCCTTTGGTTGTATTCCCTAGGGCAGACCTGCCACAGGATGTGGATGTACTGGATGTACAGGATGTACTGCAGGCTCCCCTGAGAAACCCCATGTCGTTTGTGGCAGGGCACTGCTGTCTGCTTGCCGAAGAGGTGGTGGCGATGTTTGAAAACCTGCTGGTTTCGGGGAAGGAAGTGCCAGATGACCAGGTTGGTTTTGGTGTCCGTCCGTCTGTTTGGCTCAGGTCACTTGCAGCTGCTGCTCATCACAGTTGGGCTGCACCGAGCTCCCAATGGCTGTTTGTTAGAGAAAATTCCCACAGCTTAGCGTCACTTGTAGCATGCTGCACGTCTGTGGTAACAGGTGCTGGGGTTTTCCGGTGCACTTGGCAAGTTTGGTAAATGCTCACTCTTTTCCCTGCCTGGGGTTGTTAAAGAGGGAATCATGCAATGGTGCAGTGATTAGTGGGTCTTCCCCCAGTGTGCTGGCCTTATTGTAGGCAGAGTGAAATGGAGACACTGCTAAAAACAGGTATTTCTTAGGGTAGGATGTTCTTCTGCTGCTATTCTTGTAATTCACAGGATGTATTTGACTTTTTCCTGTCTTGCTCTTTCTGTGTTTGGAAGAGAAACCTGAATTCCACAGAAAATGAGGTACTGGAGGCCATGGGGGCACTGAAGAACCAAGTAACCACAAAATGCATGACCAGAAGTTGTTGTTTCTCAGGATCTCTGTCCCCTTTAGCATGCTTTCTTCTAGTTGACATCAGTCAAAGTGGGCATTTTAGTATCCTGTAAGAACAACATAATGTCAAAATCAACAGTGCCAAAGGACTAAATTGCACTGTTAAAGTGCAGCAGGCCCTGTCTGCGCTTCTAACAGTACCCAGTACCTGGGTCCTGGGGAAGGACGAGCAATTAGTGCTCATTTATCAGCCCTTGGAATTGCTAGAAAGTGGGTAAGGAGAGAACAGACTTTCCATGTGTCTCAGGACACAGGCGTAGGTGCAGCGTATTGCCCCGTGGAGCAAGCAGCCCTCTGAGGTCTTCAGAGGTGCCTGCTCTACCCTTCAGATCTGTTACTGATTTAAAGAAGCTAAAGAAGCTCATGCTTGCTGTGGTGCAAGTTTATCACAAGGCTTAATTATCTGTTTTTCTCTGTGACTTAATAGCTTTTTATCAAGCATGATAGTGTTTTTTTTCCTTTTTTTAAAAAAACAAACAAACAAAAAACCAAAAAAACAAAACTGAATTGTCTGGTATGCTAAATATGCAGCAGATTTTACAGGTAACAGCATCTTTGTCCTTTTTAAACTTTAATGTGAAAGATTATAAGCAAACTCTACAAATTTTGTAGGAGTTATTTTTCCTTATGTACAAATGACAGGGAAAGAAAGGAAAAAGTGTATGCACAGGTACATATGCATGTATGAACATATATGTAATACTGCCAGAGCAAAAATATTTGTTAAAGTTCTTTCCCCTCTAATTTTTAATGGGAAATTAGAAAGCAGTTTAGGCTATATTTTGGTTTTAATATTTGATAGAAATAAGGATAATGAAATGTTTTGTTTAATTATACACTTTCAGTGATAGCCAAGGTAACTTTTTTCTGTCTGTGGATTGTATTCTGCCTTAAAACATTCAGCGTATTAAAAAGATGAACAAGGAATGTGTCCTTGCACTGGTGGCAGATAAATACTGTACATAAATTTACGATTGTATGTAAAAAATTTGTATCAAGTCAAATCTCCATAACGCTGGCTTTATGGGTGAATATAAGCAGTAACAATCTGCTTATTGCTACTTTTTACTGTGGCCTACGTATATGCATTTAACTCTTATTTTTCCATTTAAAAGAATCCATTCACCTGAATGTAATCCCAGGATTCATTTTATGCTTTGAAACGCCTGACTTCCAAGCAGGCTGCACAGAACAGTAGCTATATAAATTACTATACATATATATATATATATTTGTATCTTATAATATTTTTATTATGTGCAGGAACAGTTGCTTTACCATGAAGATGTATGTAATGTAGTTATGAACTTCATTAGCCATCTGTACCTGGGGATCTTAATCATTTGTGACTTCAGATCTTGAATTTTGGGTGAGTCCGGCTCATGTGGGACAGCCACAGCGAGCTGGCTTCCTCGGAGTTCTTCCAGAGAAATTAGCAGAGAGATGCTGCTAAATGGCAATGAATTCTCATGGTAAAGACATCCCCATCCTACCAATAATTAAAGGGTTTCATTATATTCAGAAAAGGAGACATAAAATCCCTGGTTTTTGCTGCTGAAGTAGCAGCTTGCTTTCCTTGTTTTTGTGTGGAGTCTTCCCCTGTGTAAATTCAGTAGGGGGGGAGGAAAAAAAAACAAAACACAACAATATATCTGTTAAAGTTATTTGCTTGAGACTCAAAAAGTTGCCATTCAGGGCTCCCAAATAAATATGTGATTGAAGAAAGGAGACGGTGAAATCTTGTTGAGAGTCCAAAATGGTTTTGGACTTGAAGTCACTTCAGTCTCTTAGGTAAGCATAAATAAATTAAGTTACAAAAGTTGGGATTATCTCTGAGGTGCTGACTTACTTAGTATTTAATAGCTAATTTAATAATAAGGTGATTAGAGTTAAAAAAAAAAAAAAAAAAAAAGACTTGTAGAGTCAAATCCATGCTTTGTGACACAATAAAAACAAAAGAATGCCCTACAAGTTTAAAAAAAATAAAATAAAAAATGAAAGAAAGGAAAGATGCCCCCAAAGCCTTTGCTGCTCCTTGTGGAATAATAAATGACAGAAAGAATGTTTTCTTCTGCTCTTAGAGTCTGATAAAGCAACAGACTTGGATGACAGCTGAAGAAATGCTTGTTTTTTGTTTTTTTTTTTTTTTTTTTTAAAAAAAAGCTAGCTTTTAACTTCACTATGTTTACACTAAACTCAGCTCCTTATAAAGAAGTCTGCTTCCCATCTAATGTTTTCATCATTGAAAGTAATGTTTCATTAACAGAGGTCAAAATAGTGCTGCTACAGGGATCTGCACATGCAGACGAGAGAATAAACTTGATAAATGTGTAGTAATAATACAGACTAAATTCTGAATTGAGCCCGAAGGAAGCCAGTGATGGGTCAAGTTCTTTGGCTTCAGATTCACTTACCTCAGTGATGTTTTGTTGCAGCTATTGCTGACAATATGTGTTAATTTGCCTTTTTGCTGTGCCTGAAATGGAGAAGGAAAGACTTTTTTTTTGTTGTTGTTGTTCTATTGCTGTTGTAGCATGTGCCATCCATTCTTACATTTTGCTTACAGTAAATGCCTAAGGCACAAAATAAGAACAGTTTCCGGAAAACATAGCGGTTAAAAGAATAATTCAAAGTTTGTGTTACTTGAAGGCAGAATGCAATTGCTGGGCTAGCACTGATTTAACTCAGAGGTAATTCAACATCTAACAGAAATACACTGGAAACAGATTACTCTGTGAAGTATAGATTAGCCTAAATGTATGTTGGAAAATGCTGCTGCTCGAGACTCAGGATAATAGGGCTGCGGTTATTTTTATTTTTTTTAATGCTGCAGGCTCCACCGCTGTTGAGAGAGGTCCTTCCAGAAGAAGGGTGTGGAGATAGGTCATCTATTCAGAGTAATGAATCATCTTACAGCTTGCCATCGATCCCAAATGATGGTGGGGAAATAAAGCAGGCAAAACACGCTCCCCAGCTTGATGGCACAGGAAAGCAAGGTAACAAGTGCTAAAAGGTCTGCCTCTGTGCTCCAAGTTACTGCTGTGCTCTGCTGCAAGGTACAAATGTGTTATCCAAATCTGCTGGGGATGGTTACACCTACTGGCAAATTACAAATATATTAATGTGATTTTTACGAAACATTGCAATGTTGTTCGTCACTCTTGTTACTTCTTAAAATGAATGCTACCTGTTGTGACTGTTTTCTTTCTGTAGAAGACTGGATATTGTGGTAATTATTGAAACAGGATCTATATGCATATACATATTTTTAAAATGTTTAGAAATTGTGTGATATCTTAGCTGTGTTTTTTTATGAAGCCAGACTGCAGAACATATTTTCCAAAATAGGAGTGTTGATGATAAGAAAGGTGTGCAGTGCCATTTCAGAGCCTAAAAGGTGGATGTTAGTGAAAATCCAGTTAATTTCTTTAGATAAGGAAGTAATAGATTAGTTCAGTGTAATAACTGGCGACAGCAACTTGCTCAGCCTGCTCTCATAGCATCCCTTACATCAAAGTCTAGAAGAGACGGGCAATTAAGTTGCAATGCTCTTTACACAGCAAATGTAAACAAACTGATTTAGGCCTTCTAAATCCATGCCACTTTTATCTGCAGAGGAGATGGGGACTTTGATTTAAACTAATTTTCAGTGGTTGGTATGATCTATGCTGTCGCTGTCGGGCTTCTGGACAAGATCGCAGAATTACTGTTGGCTGTTTGTTTCTGAAATCCCATTGGGTCTTAAATTATTTAAGACATTTGGTTAGCTTTTCCTTTTTCTCTGGGAGCTACAGAGGCACAGCAGCACTGCATTCGAGTAAAGTTCACAGTAGGCGCCTCTTTTAAGAACGGTAATGGATAGTTTAGATCAATAAACAAGAGATAACAAAAGTGAGAAATTAAAGGGAGTAGGGCTTAAAAGAAAACAAACCAGTCTGATCGCCACCACTTTGAAATGTGTTTCATTATGGTGTGTTCACATACAGAAGTCACAAGCTGGTGTGAAGATGAGAGCCAGGAAGAAAGCGTGGTAAAAAAGATTCCTATTACAGGTAAAAGTAATGGCTGCGTATTAACCTCAAATGCAGTATTCAACTTTATTATATAATCAAAATATGGCATTTTAGGGGCTTGGGTCCACTAATAGTGAGTAAATTCAGCTATTACATACCGAGCACAAAGATTAAATGCAGGATCATAAAGTACACACTCATGTTAATGTAAACGAAGATGGAAAATAACAGTGCCTATTTAATTCCTTGTAATCATGTTACACATTTAAACCATGTGAATATCCCGTCATTTAGCCTTTCAGGTCCTAGTATCAGTGTTACAAAGGTCAGTCTCTGTGGGGAAGATCCAGTAATTATATGGCAAACTACAGATGTTTCTGATTTGATTCTTTTCCTTTCTCTAGTAATTGAATGTGTATCATTAGAATAAGCGCAGGGAAAAATCCCGCTAGACAGTAAGCTGTGCTTTTGCCTCTGTTACAAAAGCTGACTGATAACACCAAATTTTTAGCAATCAGGTTTTATCAAACCGTGTTCAGATCTCCCTGCAGCAGATGCATTAGGCTTGCTTAGGATCCTGTGATGCTGTTGCTTTTCAGTTGTGAAGTATCAATAATGCATTAGTATTCAGGGCAGAGCTCTTTGCAATAAGTCTCAATTTTCTTTTGCCTGATTTGGTGGTGGGCTGCTTCATTATAAATTTTGATGTTTGGCTAAATATTTATTTATGCAGGTGTGTACTCTGACAAAAAGGTGCAAGGGCATCTGTTGCATTCGCTGTTCTTGTCTGCTCTTTTACGGCTTAAAAATAGCCTGTCTTTGAGTGCAATTCATTTCTCTATGGAGATTTTCCTCTGCTGCTTTTTGAGCCTAATTTGCAGGTGAAATATAAAAATTTGCTTCTTGTATTCCCAAATTACACTGCAGCATTAATATGTTAGCCACATAAGTTAAATTTTTTTGAGGTTTTGAGAGTAGAATGCTTTCCTTTTTTCCTGCTGCTTAAAATGTCCTTCACTTGCACACAGCAATGTATTTCAGAATGTAAGCTGCACTGATATTTTTTCAGACGAATTAAAAGCACACAAATTACAAACCACTTGAATTTTCAAATGACAAGTGTGATTTATTTCATGAAAAACATTTATCTAAAACTTTGCAGATTTTGTGATAGGTTTAATTTTCTTTGTAATTTAAAAGGATTCAGATCTGAGGATTGCAGTTCAAGCACCATAATCTGTAGACAGTATTGACCAGAATGATGTAAAGAATGGCGCCTTCCTCCAACTAATGACGTCATGGATTTTCTTAATTTGTTGTTTTTGTTGTTTTTTTTTTTTTTGTAAGGAGAATGTGAGCTCTTGAATATCTAGAGTTCCCAAGGCTTCTAGTTTGCTTCTCACCCATGCTGGATTTTAGAATATATCAGGACTCTTTTTAGCTATGAAGCCTGGCAGATTTTGTGTACAAATGTGTCACAAATGTGTCAGAGTAGTCCATTGCAGTTTTCCTGCTGGGGAACCGGATGGTGTGCTGGCTCCTGATCTGGGTTGCAGCTAGTCAAAAGCTGAACTGCGTGTACATCCCCTTTCCCTTACCTCTCCCTTAGCTTTCTCACCAAATGGACCTGCAAATACTAATACTTCCCACTTGTAAAAATGCTGAGAAAATCATACTTCAGATTAGAACACCAAGAACAGTAACTGAAGTTAAAGCAGATTCAGAAGGAAAGGATTTTTATTTACTACTGTTATTGCAGCATGTTTGCAGTGGCCTGCGTTCTCATTGTGTCTAAGGGTGAGGCTTTTCATATCTCACTTGAAAGCAAGGTCCTCCTTTCAGCTGTGATTCATCTTCAGTCCATGATCTTCTCCAGGCTTCTCATTCTCTTCTGGCTCCTTGCTATTCCAGCCTGTCACTCTTTGCTTTTTGCTCATCATTACATGCTGCAGGCTAGCCTTGGAGTATTGAAATTGTTCAGTGCCCAAAATAGTGGCAGTATATCTGCACCTTGCTTTTTGGGCTCAAATGACTTTTTAGAGGGTTTGGTTTTCTTTTTTTTTAGATAGGCTGATATTTAATGTCAGTTAAATACATGACCGTTTTGTTGTACAACTATTTTTCACTGACATTCTAGTTAGGGGAAATGGGCAGCTGTCTGTGATGGGAAAGCTGCAGGACCGTGAGTGTCTCCTTGTCCTGTGAGGACAGGCAGGTGGCTGGCTGGGAGGGTGCTGGGGTGTGAGGAGGGAGTGGGCACCTTGAGTCCTCTGATGCATCACCAGCAGAAACCAAAGGGATTTTAATCCATTTCTGACAATAAAATGCTTTACCGGCTCTGCAGCAGTCAGAGCATCCCATGCCTTTGATGAGCTTCCAAAGTCTCCATTTCAGAAGAAAGCACCACACAAAGTTTTCTGTCTGGCTGGCCCAGCAGTGCTGGGTGGGGTCTGCCCTTTTCTTCTATTCCCATGTGAAGTCTGGCACCTTGCAAAAGGCTGTGTTGTGCTAAGTGACCTTAAAAGGATTTTATTTTGTGTAAGGTACCACTCAGCTTAAGTAAGGCTATTGGTATCACCCATAGAGGGGAGAGCTTGAGATTTCATTAATAGCAACCTCATTTTTACAAGGCTCTGAGAGAATAGAGGAGTATATGTGGGTTCATTTTAGTTCTCTTCCTGGATGCTTTGTTTTTTTTTTATCTTGGGAAGACATGTAGAAGAAATTAAGTGTTCAACTTTTTTGCTATTTCTGAGATAGGTGAATAATGGGAGATTAAAAAAAAAGAAAATCTTTTTTTTTTGGTTTTGCGGATGACTTTAAAAGTCTCGTGAGTAGGAAACTGCTGGTTTTATTGAAGGGGCAGGCTTGTTAAATCTTTAACAAAAGCAGATTGTCTCCATACCCTTCATTTATGTATTTGATTTAAATAGATGCTATAGTTGAAAGCATTAGAATAAAAATGGCATTACTTCTCTACTCATCAGGCTTTCATAATGCCTTGGATATCATGTGCCATCTCCTTTCGAAGTAGAAAATCTTCCTTAGAAACAAGGAAGAAAAACCTTCCTAAGAATTAATAAAACAAAAAAACTTTATATAGTGTAAAAAGCCATGAAAGGGCACAAATCCAATTCTGTTTTCCTTTTTTGGTCACCCTTAATAAGCCAATAATCCTGCCAACACTTTGCCTATGGCCAAGCATCCTTCGTACTTTGAGTTTGAAATCAAAAGGTTCCTAAGGTTCTACTCGGAGTGTGCTAATAAAGTCATTAATAAGTCTACCCTACTTTTTGCTTCATTTGATATAAATCCACTAGAAACTACTGTTGGGGGGGGGGGTACAGGTAACCTGTACATGATTAATAACTGTTGGTTTGTTGTAATCTGACAGAAGTACACTCGGACAATGTAAAACTGCACATTTTGTTTAAATTAGTTCAAGTTACATTCTCCAGTGGGTGATATTTTACATTGCTTAACATGAAGAAGTTTTGGAAAGACATCTAAGTCCTTTTTTGGTTGCAAATTCAGTGTGAAAGATCTTGGTCTCTCTTTAAATGGGGCAGCGACTTTTAGCTAAGTGTTCTCACTGGGATGGTGTGCTTCACTGGGATTCCCTGAGTCCTTTGGTCATCAGACTTCTCTGCTCTTGAGAGGGCAGCATCGTGTCTTGGTGTACTATTATGCTAAGAGCATTCTTTTCTTCCTTCAAAGGAAAGGGGAATATTTGTTGGTATTTGACCTATTTCTGGATACTGGCTCCTGCACTGTTCTGCTCAGCTCTTAATTTGGAGATTTTTCATCTATATGCTCATCCCTCTATTGCATCCTTCTATCAGAAGAGCACATCCTCCCATTGGATGTGCAGGTAGCCCTTATCCTCTCCCTGTACCTGTTTTCTGCTTTATTGCAGGAGAAATCACATATAAAAGCCTGTGTACGGATGACTCAAACCTCTGGTCCCAAGGCAGAGGTGTGCACAGTTGCTGTTTGTGTTCTGGCAGTGGCACGGCAGCTGATTTCCCACGTTTAATCCCAGATGGCTCTTTGTGGATGATCAGCAAGTGCAGTAATTAGTGTTAATGTGGTGGAGGAGGCTGTTCAGATTTGTTAGTTCCCTATTTTCGTGCCACAGCTAGCAGTGTGGCAGCCCAGACTGACCAGCACTTCTGAATGTGAATGCAATAAATATTGCCAAGGTAACTAAAACTACACAGCTTGCAGGCTCAGCTGATCCAGATAACATTCCTTTCAAGGCATTACTAACTTTGAAGTCTAGTGACAGCTGAAATACTCAAGCTGCTAACTATTTTATTGTTGATAAAGGTACACAAACAGCGAAGTTCCTTTTTGTGGATATTCTCACTTGTGTATGAGAGAGATGTCTGGGTTAAGCTTGCAAAGGCGCTGGGATCTTTTGCCCCCCAGCTACCTCTGTTTGCATATGGGGTTATTGATTATTATTGGAAATAATGTTTGATAGCTGTTTATAGCTTTTAATTTCCATTCAGAGTGCTCTTGTTCCTCTCCCAATAGAGCAATGCCTACTTGTACTGCTTCATTATGTGCTTTGTGCTTAGGTCACAGCTCTCAATTTCACTTGTGGACTGTATAGGTTGCATGTGAGCCTTGGGGTGAATACAGTAGTACTCCTGTTCTCCCAGTTTGCATTGTAAAAAAACAGCAACTTTGGGAACTGCTTGCACTGCTCCCATTTACAGATGTGCCAAGTCAAATGTTGTGTTGTTACCAACAACCTCTTCAGTGTTTGTAATGACTTTCCCTCCAGCGAAGGGTTTTAAGTGTAACAGCGGTATAGATGCTGGTTTTGATGGCTGAAAGGTGTGTGCTTTTTTTTTCTCTCTGAGAGATAATACAATCAGAAAGATATAAAAGTTGAAAGTGGGAGGCCAAGAGCATCACCTTTTTTTTTTTGTCACTGAGATGTTTAACTATAAATTGATGAACACTGGCACCTAGGTTGTAGGGCAACACATGGAAGGGGGGGGAAAAAGTATCTTCCATATTCTGCACTGGTACAGTATGTTCAGGGTCAAAGATCATTTTAACTGTTGCACAGAACAAAGTGCTAGTGGTTCATTATGCAACTGCGGCAGTTTTTCCTGGAATGCGAATGAAGAAAAGTACACCAATTTTGTTTTGAATAGAATTGTAAAACCTGACGTGAAAGCTGTTCAGACCCACGCAAACTGTGCAGTTAATTCAAAGTTGAAAAGTGTGGAGTGTTTTTTAATTAACAGTGGTATCTCAGATCCTTTGCTAATTCTGAGTTGAGGGAAGAATACACTGGGGGGAAACAGTGTGAGGAGAGCTGTGTCATCCACGGCAAAACAGCTTCTGTTTTCCTGCAGTATTGCTCAGACAACTGGATTAAGAATTTACTTTTCATTATTAACATCCCAATTTGAGTTTAAAGGCTGAGTTTTATCAAGCTTCCTCAGTTGTGTTTGTACAGTAGGTCCCAGCCGTTCATACAGCAAATGCTCAAAATGCCAGCTTTTTAACGTGGAGCTGAGGAACTCCAGAAGCCTTCCTCACCATTGAAACTGGCTAAAAAATCTTTTAAGTGATGCTTCTTGCCACTAATGTGAGCTTGTCCATGGTGGTTGTCCTTTGTGTCCTATGGAGCTGATGGTTGCTGCTGGGCTCTAAACCAGTACATTTTTTGCTTCTTTTCCACTCAGTGCATCTTCTTTACTAGGGCCATAGTGTTCTGTTTTGTGCTTGGGGACAAGGCATGTGTGCTGGGGGAAAAAAAAAAGACAAAACAAAGCAACCTCCCCCCTATAAATGTACTGTTTTAAATTTGGCAGTAATTTGTGTTTAGCCTGAAATATGGTGGGCTTTATGAAGGAAAATACCCTGATCTGCACAATGTGGTTATATCCAGAGTGAAGAAAAGTGCTTCAACACTTTCTCCTAACAATCTATTTTTTATCTTCTGTTTCCCACCCTGCGCATTGCCCCAGTTGCTTGTGCTTAACCACCATGGTGAATGAAGTGTTGCAGGACAGCCAGGTTGGTTATTTTTGTCATAAGTACTGAACGTCTGCAATTGAGACTGTGTTTTCTTCTGTTAACTTACAATGCAGACACATTGTTAAAGGCATGGGGATTAGGCAGATGAATGGGGTAGGATGAGGTAAGAGTGAAATGATTGCTTGGTGCACAAAGTGGTGGTTACTGTGCAGTAACTGCTTAAACATTGTCAGATGCTTCATGGGCATTGCAACACAGCTGAATCACCCAGGCTGTCTTTAAAGGTAAGCTGGTGGATTTGTGAGTGCCCGGAAAGATCACCTGGTGATGTAGGGTAGGGTGCATAGCATGTAAGCAAGCACAAGCTCAAGGGGGCAATCAGACTAATTGGCAAGGAAGTCTGGTGTAATTAAAGCAGAAGTAGGGATCGATAGCCCAGCATTGTATTATAACTGACAGGTAGGGCAAAGCTGGGCTCTGAAGGGTCTCAAAGGTGAAGAACAAGTAGTTTGTGCTACTGTTTGATGTAGTGGAGGAAGGAGAGCCAGTGGAGGCACTGAAAGCATGGTGAATGGTCTTGGGGCTTGTGTGCATGCTAAGCTGCAAGATGAGAGTGTCCTCCCTTGAGTTTTAGCAAAGGTGGCAAAGACATGGGCTGGAAGTGCCACTGGGTAAGGTGTGGTGGGTACATCTGGATCAGAGATGGGCTCCGTGTTATGGGGGGATGGGATGAGTGTCCAGCGAGAATGGAAAAAGCCTGGTGGAGGACCGATGGGGAGGCTCATACAAGGAAGGGACAGGTGTTGGTATCTGGTTTCTGGAGCTCTTGTTAAGCAGAATAATGAGAAACTAGGACATGCAGCACAAAAATGGATCAGAGTGGAGGGGCACGCCCAAGTTGCTTGTGCATGGTTGGCACCTCCTTGGGTTTGTAGGTACACCCCTGCTGCAGAATGGGTAGTGGTGTGAGCCATGGGTGGAGATGCAGGAGGAGTCCCTCATGTCAGGGAAGGAACAAGCAGAAGGGCCACTGCTGGGTGAGAGCTGGAGGGATCAGGATAGCTAGCAGAGGACCCCTCTTCTTCTATCCTTTGCTTGTTTGCTCCAGAGAGATACAGAGGTTGCAGATCTGTTACCTGTCACTTCTCTGAGATTAAAACCATGATGGTACCAACCTAGATGTTCATCTCCCTCTTGGAATGCAGTGAGCTCATCTTAGGAGCAAGCTGTGAACTTGCTGAAGCCAAGCCTGAGAGCATGCACAGGTGGGTTCTGAATACTTGCCCACAGCATTTTGTTAGCTGGGCACACCTTGCTTTATGCAAGACGTTGTTGAGGCAATGAGGGTTGTCCCTCCCAAAGTAAACCCAGCTCTACACCCAGGCAAGACATGAGCATGTAATTTCAGCTGCTTGTGCGTTGTACTTTGAACAATGCATGAGGAGTCCTGAAAAATACACTTCTGTTAAGTGTTTTACTGCTGGAGTGAAAAACAATTTCAAGGAGTTCTGAAATGATTACATTGAAATAGATTATTTTTCTCTTTACTTTCTGAAAGTAATGTGCAAAGAAGCACAAATATTAATTTCTTTATGGCCAGTGGTTTCTCGCTGTGTGCTTGCAGCACTTGGTCTGCAGCACTGAGCTACTGGCAAGCTTGCATCTGGGAAATTCTCCATGATCAGGGCTTGTTTATAATGTCTTGGGGCAGGAGGGGAAGACTGAAATTATACGCAGGTGTATAAAGGTTTTGTTGTGTCCCAATTCTAATTAGCAGTACAAAGTAGCTTTTTAAAGTGAGATTTTTACTTGAGTGTCATGTTCTTTAGAAAGTATGAAAATGAGCAATTGTACCATTCCAGTGAATAAATTTTACTCTATTTACTTTTTAAAAATCAATCTATCTGTACAGAACTGAAACAAGATGCACAGAGCAGAGAGGAAATAAAGGAAAGCATGGATAAGACTGAAATAGTGGGTTGTTTGGCTGCTAAGTCCTAAAGATCATAAGACTTGTGTTTCCCTAATGCAGCTTTCTATTTAAAAGGGAATGGTTGAAAAAGGTGTTATATTAAATAATATTAAAATAAATTAATATATATTCATATATTCAAGAGGAAGAAGAATAAAAATATCCAGTTTTCCTGATTAAGTAAATAAGAATTAAAGGATAAAAAGGAAAAGAAAATTAAGTTTGGCTTAAAGTTGATGTGATAGAATACAATTCTTAATGTCAATGTACTTTTTTTTTGTGTAAAATGAGTTAAAACATGCAAAAGTTTCACAAAAAAAAAAAATCAGATAATTTAAGTGATTAAGGAGTCTTGTTTTCTATATTTTTAACTCATTTTTACCTAATCTTGAGCAAAATATCTTGAGGCACATCCTGTAACTGTAGTGGTTCCTCCTCTCTAAACTCTCTCATCGATCCAGCAGCATGGCTGTTGCATGTATCCTTTTCAAAATAACATGGGTGCTTGCTCAGAACGGCACATTGTGAGGTCTGACTGTTGTTCAAAAAAAAAAGAAGTGAAAAATAAAGCTAACTGGAACAGAGGTAGAATCTAGACATAGGTACATGTTTTTTCCTTTCCAGCATGACAAAAACCAAATGTGACATGGAGCCCCTCTGGGTTGAATGTGATGTGGGGTAAATGAGCCTTAAAGGGTCTTCTATGACAAGGGGCTTGTGGCTTCTGGCCCAGGAGCGAGGACTTCTCTGTCCGTCTGTCCAGCCACGGCAGTAGTGCCTGGCCCACTCTGTGTGTGCAACATGCAGCTTATGCAAAGACAACCGAGAGTAGCTCCAAGAGGAAAACGAAGTGAAAATATTGCTGTGTGCTTTTCTAAATGCTCATTTGGGTTTCACTGATTGCAGGGAATGTAGATGCGTTTATTATGTATTGTGCAGTGTGCAAAAATACCATCAGAACACCTCACTGGAAACAGAGAATGTATGGCTTCAGATTTATTATTTTAAAAATTATATTTTGTGTTAACAGGTTGCGATATTGGTAATGATAGTTCCAGAAGAAAAGAAAGCCAAGAAATGTGTTCAGAAAGGAGTTCATCCAGTGAAAGAAGTGGTGACCTCTCAAGGTAAAGTTGTTAAATCCTTTAACGTTTGAAATGTTGCAGTAGAATGAGAGATGCTGGTAGAATGTGACTGAATTCCTGATTATTTTTATTTTTTTCATGTGATCTAGGGTTAAGGTTTGTATTTAGGTTTGTCTAATGAAACAACTTAAACTCTGGTACACCTTAGAAAATATTTGCACCAAAGCCAAGTATTGTTTTGCAGCTGTTGTTTTCTCATTTTAAGACTCAATTGACATCTCAGTGAACCACAAATTAGCGTGTACAGCTGCTCTCAGTAGGGCTACTCAGAGGCCAGACAATAGAAGTTGTCAGGAAAAGGGCAGACAGAAAACATAAAATCTTCAAGAAATAAAGTGGTGGGTTTCTTCTTGATGTAGCTGAGATGTAAACTAGCTGTAACTGGATAACACTTCTCACAGTCTATAGATTTCCTCCTCCCTCTCCCCCCCTCCTCCCCCCCCCCGGTTATTTTTGGGATATTTACAATATATGTCTTGCTTTCTGACTGAGTAGGTTTAATGGCCTTTTGTTTACCTAAAGAATGCAGTTTGTTTCTTTTTTTTTTTTTTTTTATTCTTAGCAAAACCAAACAAAAAACACTTCTGTGCTTTTTAATGTGGCACTTCGCTATTGGTCCCTGAGCAGTTCTGTTAGATGTTCCCTGTATTCTTCATTGGCATGTAATGGTAATCAAACAGCAACAATCAAATTAGTGGTCAAGCAGCAGCAGCGGAAAATAGGATATAACACAGCCATCTCATGAAATATTGGCTTGGCTTTAGATTCTTATCTGCTCTTATTAGAACAGCCCAGCAAGCGGGTTCTGCTGTTGTGTGGCTCCTTGGCTGAAGATGGCCATTAATAACACTCAGGAAAAGACTTTAAAGCATCCTGATAAATTTTTAACTCATTCTCCTGATAAGACATTGATATCTTTCTGTAGCTTCTTTGTATTGTTATTGATGAGACCAGTTTTGTTATAGAAGACTATTCTGACTTTGCAAGTTTTGTTCTATATTTTCTGTTAAAAACCATAATCTTCCTGCAATTCTTCAGTACGGTAAATAAAGACAAGCTGTAATAGTATATTGATTATTGATGAAGGACATTCATGCTTTTGTTTAGGACTAATTCTCATGATTCAAGCTTTTCTTTTTAAATACTTTCTGGAACTTAGTTTTGCTTGAGAGTGATGCACCAAATAATACCAAATGTTATGAAATTCGAGGGTACTCCTGTAGATGAATTTTAAATGTTAAATTTTAGTCATTCACTGAAGCCCAGCACAGCAGGAAGAGAAGGATTGGGCCTTGGGGAACTTGCTTACAGGATCACTATTAAATACCTATGTTTAAATAGTACATTTTTAATTATTTGTATTTAAGTTTCCAAGCTTTTTTTTCTTAACCTTTTGGTACTGCTTTGCTTGCTAATAATGTTTGACAGCTTCTGTGTTTTTCAGATGCTGTTCATAAGACACTTTTTTTAGTGTTTTATTTTTTAATTCTTATTTGTAATGGATTTAAAAATCACTCTGCCCTATAATTTTATGCCTCTCATTGCTGGGAAGCAAGAGCACTTGAGGCACTGATACGTTGTGGTGTTGCTTTAAAAATAATCATGCAACAGCTTATTTTGTTTCCAGAATGCCTCAGAAATAATGCACCCTTTTAAACATGAAGTTTATTAATAAACTCTTGCTTTTGGACACTTGACATTGGATTTACTGAGAGCCAGTGAAGCAAAAGTAGTAAAGCAGGCAAAATGGAAAATGCAGCTTGCTGCTTGTTTGCGGTCAGGACGCAGTGAAATTTCTTGGCCGCTTACGTTTAAGCGCTCCACTTACTGCAGTCACTTCTTGTGCTTTATTGCTTTTACAAGTGGTCTCGAAACCCACTACTTGAGAATAAACATAACTGTGTAGTACTGCTGTGGTACTTTTTATAAATTCTTCTTTGCTCTGTTTTGTCACTGAGCTGATGAGTGACCTCGAAAAAGACCCTGCTGGACCTAAATAAAAAAAAAAAATGGCTTCCTCTGATGTCCTAGAGACAATAATTATGATGTGCCAGTTAAGCCCAAACTACAGCTGAGGGATTTTACTTTAAAGCAGAGGCTTGGGCGCAAAAATGCATTTATAGCTCTTTGTCTGGCACCTCATTATGTGTGGGCCTGATTCATTAAGTAATTGGTTTGCAGTTGTTTACATGAGTATTAAGGCTTTCTATTCAGCAGCCTTTGAGAGATACATTGTGCAAATGTTGCATGTTATGAATGCAGAATGAGGGGAAGGGGACCAGTCCTATTGGCTAAACACTGCACTCTGTTGAAAAGCAAGAGAAAGAGATTGGGTGCTGCTTTGCATAGCAATGACTTTCTTAATAAGCTTTACAGATTAATACACACAAGCTATAAAAGATGCAAAGAGATACTCTTAGCACATTTATACATGCTCATTTCACTATTATGGTACTGGAGATGGGAAGAATTGAGTTCTTTCATATTCGGTTTTTCAGTGCATGTCTTCAGTGCATGAGACTTAATAGAATCTGATGTTTATTGTATTATAAATCATGGGGAAGTAGGCAGATCTGCAACAGTTTATTATTAAAGATTCTTTCAATGTAAATCTTTTTCTACCATTGTATTTCCTACAGCAAAATCATTTTGTGGTTGAGTGGGGATGAAAGGCATAATGTACGAAGGAGTGAGTCTTAATAGGAAGCTGCTCTCTGAGTAAAGACCACTTGTTCCCTTTTGTTTGGAGGTGCATGCCAGAGCTTCCTCTTCTCCTGCAAATATTGTCCGCTTCTACCTTAGGTATCAAACTGTTTTTTTCCAGGATTTGTTTACTTTACTGAAAGAATATCTAACTGCCCGGAGATACAACTTTTAGTTTGAAGTTGAGGTTTTGCAAGACAAAAGAGTGTACTAAATTATATAATTACTTGGGGGAAAAGGCATCGTAAGTCAGGACTGAATCGCCCCAAAAGAGCGGGCAGAAGACGATGTGTGTGGCATTTTGTAGCCCTGTAGCAATAGATCCAGCCAGAGGAGGTCACTAGCTTTCTAGATAATTCTGTATTTTAATGCAAGCAGTTTATTTTTCTTTCACTTGTTTACTCTGTCTCATTTCAAAATAATCTGAAGATTAAGTATGTATTATAGACTGAGAACCAGATAAAAATTCTAATTTGTCAGGAAATAAACATCATGTAAAGTATTTTAAACTTTGATTAATCTGTTTTCTGGAAGTAATCCAACCTGGTCTCTGGAGGCTGTTTTTTAGTCAAAAGCTACCTCTAACAAACACAGATTTAATGATAGGTAAATAAAAGTTTGCAGATTATAATTCATCCTTTTAATTATTCTCAGAGGAGATATTTAATAAGAAACTAGCTATAACTAATAGGGCACTTCCCTTGCTGTGTCACGATGTACGGCAGCAGGTTGACCATCAGAGGGCACTCAGACTTTGCTGAAGTACGAGCTCTCAAATTCACTTTTGCATCTTCTACCTCTAATAAATAAATTAAACCTTGATGATGATTAATGAACTTGTGAGGGGAAAGATGTCTATTTTGGCTGGAGCTTTGACCAGAGATATCAGAGGTTTGGGGGTTTTCAGGATGTGCATTTACTAGGAACTTCAAAAACAATGAAATAGGGATTCAGAGCATCGGAGGAGCCCCGGGGAATGCAGGGGCAGCGTGGGATGATGCAGACCGTTTCCTGAATCCTTAGAGATGTGTGTGCGTAAATGAGTCCATATCTGATGGTTTTATCCTTCTGCAGCACTTCTAATTGTCAAGCCACTTCCTTAAGAGGTTGGTTGTAAACTCAGGTGTGTTTTCTGACGTTACAGATGTTCCTGAAAAATTCTGTATGTATCGCATGTTTTCTAAATCCTAGAAGCCGAATGCTGTGGAAACAGTGATGTTGTAGTGGTGATGCTTCAGGAATATTAGTGAGGAACGGTTTGCAGGGAGAGGCAACAATATGTATCTGTGTGCATTACATTTGTATGAAGGAGGAAATAACGTTTAGTTTGTTACTTTTGCAGCAAAGCCCTGTGTCTTTCCAAGATAGTTTCATGGGACCTGCAATAGAGTAAGTCCTTAGACGGTTACAGATTTTGGTCTCAGTTTCTCTAGGCAAGAATATTTTTTTCCTTCAAAGTGGGATACCAAAGTAGGGAATGACCTTAAATGTAACTTGATAGAGATATTTGTATCCTAAAATAAGGGAGTCATATTTGCAGTATAATTACTGAAATTCATTATTACTCTTTCAATTTTTCAGAAAATGTAGGGGGGAGGATGATGAGTAGACTTGTTAGTTTATTCCCAACCCTATAAATTCAGTATGTTTCTGTGATGCCCAATTTCTAGCAAACTGTCAGCAGAAAATGATAGTGCCGTCAGGCTCCTCCAGCAGCTTGCAGGAAAGCTGCATTTATCACACAGGGGCACACCGCACTGAGGCTTTGTCACATCAGAAGCACTGGCACTGAGTAGCCTGGCTTGATATTATTAAAAGGCTTTTAGATGTTTTCAGAACATGATTTTTACAGGTAGATCTGCAGCTTTGCATCCCCACATAGCATAGGGGAAAAGCTCTGTCACCTCTTACAATGAGGGTTATTAAGCCTACCTTGTGAAAAATAAATGCTCTTTTTGTGTTCTGCAGCGTGTTGCTTCAGCGCTGCTTTCGCACCGCAGAGGCACACAGACCTGTAAACCTCTGACAATGTCAGCCAGAGTATCAGTGTTCCTGAAACCTCCATGCTTTTCATTTTGTTTTTCTGATGAAACTTGGTGTTTGGGTGTTTCTTTTGTGACGTGTTGGATGTGGTTTTTTTTTTTGTTTTTTTTTTTTTTTTGTGGCACTTGAGTGTCATTTTCTCTTGATACCGAAAGAGTAGTTCAACAAGTGCTTTAACAAAAAAGATACCAAGGCTACAGTGAACGTTTTCTGTTGTTTTTCAGTGAGATGCATCTAACTTGGCTTTTTTTTTTTTGTCTGGTGTTTTCCTCTTAATGTTGTTTTCTTTATGGAAGGAAAAATATTTTCTTGGAGCTTTTTCATTTCTTACTGTTGCAGTATCTTCAGCACAAAAAAGTCTATTTCATCAGAGTAAAGGATGGATTAAAAGGCCCTTTGAAGTTAAACTGGTTTGGGTTTTTTCTTTGTTAGAGCCTGGGTTGAGTTTGCCATTATTTTAGGAAAGAAGCAAATGTGTAAATGGATATCGAAGGGTCACTACGGGGGATTAGTCGAGGCAGGGAAACTGGCCTTTCTGCATTTATGCTCCTAAAATTTCTCCTCGGAGGTCTGTGTGGTTATTGTGTGCTCAGTACAGCAGATGATAATGGTCATGATTGAAATTTTCTGACTTCTCAGTATGGACATTTTGCAATGTAGAGTTTTTCTTGCATCTTGTCAGCTTTGACTACCACTTCAGACATAATTCAAGAATTTTGTTCCCTGTTACAAAACTGTCTTGCAGTATTTTTCAGGTTTGGTTTGGAAGAGTAGCTGTTTCTGAATTGGCCTTTCTAACTTCCTGGTTCCATTTTCTGTATCTCCCCAAGCACTTCTCTATATGCCAACAGCTTTTGTGCCAGACCTTTTCCTAGTGTTTTTATATACTCCCTGTTCTGTCACACCAAAGCCCAGCTGCTGATGTGCAGCCCTAAACCTCTGTGCTATTTTGGTAGTGAATTCTGCTCTAGGACATAAGTTTGCCCTGGGAGGATGAACCCTAACAAACTGAAGTTTTTTGGTAGAATTTGGGCATCTATTTTCCCCCTTCTTCCATCAGCTTTGGCCACTTTCTTCAGGGAAAGCTGGGGGAAAAGGAGGGAAGGTTTCCAGGTCCTCCTATGGCTATGGTGGTCCTTGTCCACCTACAACTTTTGAGATATTGCCTTTCAGGCAGATACGGAACACCGCATAGTGCTTTGAGCTGTGCAAGAGGGACTGAGCTCCCTGAGAGCTGGGTGGTCTTCCTCTGGTCGTCCCGTGTCCAAGCTGTATGTGATGGTCCATGGCTCTGCAGAGGCTCTGGGTCCACATGAGCAGCCCCCTCATGTCTGATCTTGGCTTGAACCAAGGAGAAAAGTGGAGCAAAAGGTCGCTTCCAGGCTGAATAGTAAAAGCCCATACATCTCCCTTCCTGACAATGGAAGGCGAAGCAGTAAGCAGTGTAAACAGTCACTGTCAGCTGCATGATCTTGTTTTAATGAAATACTTGAAGATAAAATGGCTCTTGTGCAGTCTGCCACAGAAGTCACCTCTCAATTTGCAACTCAGCAACAAGTGGCTTCCTACTCTGTGCCCAGGGGAAGAACGATGCAGCTGCCAGAGCTGCATCCTCTTGAGCACATGTTATGGGCTGAGCCTGGGATATATTGAGCACCTCCAGGGAAATGCTGAGGGTCAGAAAATCTCACCAAAGTGAGCAAGAGCTAAGGGTGTTTGGTGTACTGCAGGATTCAAACCGTAGTATCTGACTTAAAATACTTGTTGAATGTACTGTCAAGTGAATGAATTGGAAGTGGGAGTGTAATACAGGTTAGGATCTGACTGAATAAAACCAAAGGGGGTTTGGATGGCATGCTAACAAAATGTCAGGTAGTCTTTAAGGCTAACACATTTTAAAGTTATTTATTTAAATAATATGTAACTAGTTATGTCACACTGCTACTTAACTAGTATTGTTACTTGTTGCTAGTACTTTAATGTTGGTTTGGTATCTTGGCTGAACTTTGGATATGTTTAATATTCTACTTTGGGGAATTTTTGTATCCCTTGAAAGATTTGTGCTAATGACATTCACAGCTCGTAGAAAAGGAATATGATGTAACTAGCATGAAGGGAAGAGTTGCTGTAACATAGGTAGCTGTAATGTGCTGAAAGTTCCCCCTGCTTTAAGTTTAGCTTTCCAGTTGTAATCACAAGTTCTTACTGATTACAGTGGTATAAGACAAGCAGTGAATTATCTTTTTTTTTTTTGTATCTCCTTCACAAATACCTCCCTGGCAGTAGTGTTTGAATACTTTTAAGTACCTGCTTCAAGTACTTATGTGTTAGCTGCCATGTCTTTAAATGAAATGCAGCAAATTTGTTTGAAATTTTGACAGCTGATTGGAAACTGAGTTCTATTCTAACTGTAGCAACCACTTCAAATTGCAGCTTGACATTTGCTTATATTTTACTGGTTCACGCAGTAATGTCACAAATATCTCCTATTTGATCTTCCTTATTAAAATCAGCTGAGGCTTTATTTTTAGAGCTTATTGCAGGATTGTTAATATAACAGTTAATTCTCCTACATCATTGCCCCTATGAGATTATTTCACAGCACCAACACAATACACATGCTACACACAAAAGATCAAAATGATTCCAGCTTGTTTGAGAGATTCAAAAGGGCCTGTGATGCTCTAGACACAAGAGCAGTCATTTAACAGAACAGACTCGTAACTGCATCTACATCAAGGTAGATCAAAGGCAGCTGGGAGATTGCACATTTACATAGGGACACGGATGATGCTATGGGAACTCAGTAGCTAACTTGGAGGAGTGCACTGACAGGAAGGGAAATGAGGAAGTTCAGTGACCATCAGTGGGGGGGTGCTTTTATTTTTGTTTGGATTTTTTCTTTATTTTCTTTGTGTATCTGAAAGACTGCAAGAGATAGATGAAGCTCTGATCCTTTGTACCCTTAATTCACTACTAGTGTAAATCAGCAGTGCTAGCAAGGAATGATTCCAAATCACTCTGCTTGAACATCTGGACCAATGTCCCTGTTGCATGATAATTTTTCCACCTTTTATAAAGTAAAAAAAAAAAAGTGAAGAAAAACCCTAGGAGAGAGTTTTTATTAAAAAAAAGTTACAGAAGTTGCTGATGTTTCTTTAATGTCATAGCTTAGAAAAAAGTCACCTTATATTTTAATTTTGTGGCATTGTGCTAAATATTTAAAATCTTTCTATTTTTCCAGGACTGGAATCAGGAAAGGATTTGTAACTGCTATAAAATCCAAAGGTAAGAAACAAATGTTATGCTATTTAAAATCAATATCTTTTTTAGTGTATTTTTTCTTAGGGATTTTCTACAACAAACATTATTAAGGAGCTGGGAAAATGGTGAATTTCCCTCTGTCAGTACAGGCAAATAGCTGACATACGAAATCCTGGACCACAGAGGATGCATTTCATAGTGCATATGTTTTGGAAGCAGTACTAATCTTTGTGCTTCAGGGTTTAAATTAAATAGTAACACATAGCAGGCAGTGAAGAAAAAATCTGACTGTTTCTTGATCTTCCCCTTTGAAATACTGGGTGTAGGAACAGGTGGGCAGCAGCATGTTTGTTTACAAGCTTACTGTAGTCATGTGCAGACACCCTCATGTACCTACCTGTGTCTGGAACAATTTTTTTTTCCACGAGCAAGCAATCTTTCCTTTAAAAAAAGGTCTGGGCCCTGTGTGTTTTCATTCTATTTGATTTTACTCTTAACCACCATAACCACTGGTGTCTGAAGTCAACTCTAATCGAGCCTTCTGTAAGCAAAGGCAGCACTGGGACCTATGAGCTCTTTGCTTGGACGTCAGCAATCCTGAACTGTACAGAACATATTTCAGAAGAGTGGGATCTGCACTGGCTTAAGGATGGCTGTGTTGCTGCTGTTCATGTGCCTCTGGCACATCTGTCTCCCATGTACTTCTCTGCTGGGAGCTTTCCTTTTTTTTTTTTTTTTTTTGGAGCCTTTTGACATGTCTGTTCTCTTCCCACATGTGCAGCCTGCATCACTCTGCTGTTCATGGCAGGCCTGGGCAGAGCGCAGGCCTGCGGGCCAGGGATACAGGATGAAAGATGCAGCTGCTGCATTTGTAGATAAGGTGTTTATATAGCTTGTGCCATCAAAAGCACAAAGTATGTGAACAGTACTTCAGTCAAATATGAGCTGCAATTTCTGTATGAGGCTTGACAGCTTTCCTCTCTTGCTGCTGCCTGAATCCGTATTTGGGTCTTGCCTCATTTGGGGCATCACTGCTATTGTGCTACCATTGGAGAAACAACCACCCTCTGACAAGGTCAGGAACAGGCAGACAGTGTGGCTCTGGAAGTAACTGTAGGCTTGACATGCTGGCTTGTGGCCACTTTCTACAGTGGGTTACAAGGGGGAAAGATGAGTTCTTTCCCCCTTGTAACCCACTGTAGAAAGGGAATTCATTGGGGCAGGGAAGGGAGAAGTGTGGGTTCAGGTGTCCATGTCCCTCCCCTTCCCCTGCACTGCCCCAGGGCACTGTGAGTCCAAGGTGGAAAGGAGCACTTGTGCTTGTGAATTCTATATTGACTTGTGCTTGCATTTTCCCCAAGTCCTTTAGCCTATTTTTATTGCTGTCCTGGGGCTACTTTTAAATTCAAATGCTGTCTCAAAGGTTTCAGAGTCCAGTGTTGTTGCTGATCAGCAGCAGTCCTTGGTGGCCCTTTTGTGGTGAAGAAACTACTTTTGCTGGAGAGAAAAGGATATATATATATATATTTTTTGTTATGGTTTTGTTTCCTTTCTCTTTTAAATCAAGGGAAATGGAAAAATTAACAGTTACTGCACGATTGAGCTGGCAGCCTTCACACATGAATCATCTCATCAGGCCTTCATCCTGAAGAGCTTTGTGTACTTCCCCGTGTGTCAGGCTTCTGTTTTTTTTTTCCTTCCATGGGTCAAATTAATTTACATATTGAGGAATCTCTCAGGCACTTCAAATTTAAATGTGATTCTGTTTCTGTGAAATTGCTTGCTAATTACCAGATCTATTTGTTAAAGCCGTCCAGGTCTTTGAAGTCATTTTTGCCTGGATTTGATCCTGTCACAAAGTGGCGTTTTTCCATTTGTGACATCATTTTCATTTTTATGCCAACTCTGTGATGTCATGGTCTGACTGTGACTTCACTTCAGGGTCAAGTAGAGGGAGAAATTAGAACATGATAGACAAAGCTGTAATTCATGCAGCAGATGGTCAAGTAAATTGCTTGGAGTGGAAATGTTCCCTTAAACTACCTTGAGGAACAATGAAGTGAGACTTGTAAATGAGTGCACTGTTTCTCCACAGCAGCTCGATTAAGAGACCACAACTTGTTGACAACACACTGTATCCAAAGTGCACACCTAGGCTTGGCAGTGTTTTGAAACACTGACCTTTTTTACAAACCATGCTGTCTGGCTACCTCAAAAGAGCTGTAAAATTATGTTGTAAAATTATGGTGATATAAACATGGAAAAGATTTTATAATTTTTTTTCTTCACTCTCAGCTTTCTGGGGCATATCTGATGTCAGCAGCTTGGAGAGTGAGACTGCTTTGCATCCACAAGTTCACAGCACAGAAGCAGATGAATTTGACTTCTATGATTGAGATTCCACCTCTGGCTTTTAGGAAAGAAATCAACATCTTGCACAAGGTCGGAGTGCTGCTATGGTGAAAGTGCACCTCATCACTTTGTATTTGAAGAAAATTTTAAATGCAAAATAAATATTATATATAGCCTCCTTGTATGTATGTTTTCTCTTAACTAATAAGTTGAAGGAAAGGAAATCTGAAGGAAATCCTGACCCATAAGATTGAGCCCACTTGTGACGTCTTTGTTCTTGGGGACCAAATGAAGATGTGTCCGCTGGCCCTGAGATGGTTACACAGTGCTAGTCCCTGAATGTTTCACCTCAGAGGGTTGGGGCTGTCTTTAAAACAACTTCCTTGAGGAGGGAGCTGGGTCCATCTGTATGGTACCCCATTTCTTTCTGCTCCTGGAGCTGGCTGTCTGCAGGTCCTGCCCAGTGCCAGCAGACAAGGCCAAGGATGCAGCTGTATTGTGGGTAATCCTGTGTGACAGAGATGAACAGCTTGTCACGAGTGAGGTGTCTGTCAGTAACGATCTGGAAATCATATCCATTAAGTCAAAAAACAAACTGGCTGCTAGCTTGACAGAATTAAACTTACTCTGAGGGTGGTCCCAGCTACTGGAAGTATGAAACGTGTTGTTGGGTAATATTGCTGCGTGGTGATGGCCATCTTTTGGGCAGTGATGACATCATGTTGAGTGTGTGTATTTCTCTGTGAATGTTTTCTGTCAGCTGTGAACTTGGGTCAAATTCAAATCAAAATCTAGAAGAGGCATTGACAAATGGAGAGGCAAATCTGTTTGTTCCTTGTCACAAATGATCCAAATGTATTTCTCTGTGTTTCTCAAGAAAACTGTGCCTGGACAGTAGTATTTCATGGCTACATCAGCCTTCTCTTTTTTGCTGGAAGCTTTTTAGGCCACCACTGCTTGGTAGCAATACTACTGCTGACCAGCTTGGTGGCTGCTTTTGTTGCACTGTGAATGCAAAGACTATCCTCTTCTGATGCATATATGTATTCTAATATTTTGACTACAGATCTAAATGTGGTTTTGAAAAAATAAAGGCATTCTGGGTATGCATACATATGCTACTCAGGGCTGCCTGGCATGTTTGATCTTTATCTTCTGCAACAGATCAAGAAGAAGAAATGCATAAAATGTACATTTCTAATTCAGCACATTTTGGAACAGAACAGCATTTACATGTGGCGATCCTCAGTGATTTTCTGCTTTTAGTTGCTTTGTAAAATCCATGCTGGCATTGCTGTATGGACATCACAGTAATTGGATGACTCTAGGAGCTTCATGCATTTTTAATTTTCTTCTTTTAATTCCTTTTATCTAAAATTAAGTTCATTAAATATGAGATTTTCTTTCGAAGGGAGAAACCAGGGGACATATTAAAAAAATAATCTGTTCATAATTATGATAAGTTCAAAAGCAAAAAACAGCACCCCAATTAAACTCTGCAGCAAAGCGGTACTGCATCTTTGAATACAGGCACCAATCTTTGGTTCTAGTCCATCAAAAACAAATTTAAAATGGTAACAATATTCTGTGTAATAAAAAGAACATGTAGTCTGAGCCATGCTTGAAAATATGGAATACAGACTTGCAGAAGGCTTAAAACAGAAAAAAGGGTTAGCATAGCTGTCTGTTGGCTTGCTTCATCTCATAGGTCCCGAGTTTGAAGTTGGCAATGGTGTGGTGTTGATTATTTCAACAACTGGAAAATCAGCTGCTGGTAAGGATGGAGCAGGGTGAGTGTGTGACCAGGGCTCTTGTAGTATGAGACAGCTGCGTGCAGTGGTCATGTGGATCCCAGCCAGTGATACAGGTCTGCCTAGGTCAGAGCTGTTTGCTCTGTTTCCCAGGCAGGAGGAAGAGGAGCGCTTAGCTGGGGTGACCCTGGGACAGAGGTGACTTCACCAGAGGATTTTGTCCTCTTCCACTGTGCTGGAGTTCCTGTACCCATCAGATTGCAGGTAACTTTGGATTAAGGCTCCTGTGATCTGCCCTTCAAAGGCTGATGGCCAAGAGGTGGTAGGTTAGAGGAGGAGAAGAGGAGCTGGCAGCACCTGGGGACCACAGGAGGTCTCCTGCTTCCTGAGGCAACAATTCCCATGGGACAAGTGATGGTGTAGGATGGGCTATGCTGGGCTGCTGGAGAGGGTGAGTGGCAAAGCTTCCCACTCCTTCCTCATAACTGTGGCCAGCCTCAGTCCATTCCTAGCGTCAAAGCCTCAGCAGGACAAAAACACGTTGCGGGACTGTCATGCAAATTTTCAGCAATACTCAAGAAAGAATTCTGCAATATAGGGGCAGTACAACCAGAAGTGTTAACACTGTCATGCTACTGCTCTTGGTGGACCACCAGGTAGGTTTAGGAACTTCTCCTCAGCCTTCTGGCAGTAAGCTAGAAGCTTATTTTCCTTTTTGTAGGTTCAGTATCACCCAGGAGAGTTGCAGCATAACAAATGTCTGAACCCATCATGGTAGGGCTGGTGCATGCTTTATTGCTCCTTGGTTCTTTTTTTCTGATCAGCTGTGGTAATTCATTCCTGATGGTTCTAGCCATTTGCTAAATATAAGCTCAGCGGTGTGCCACGCCACAGACAGGCTATTGCTACATGACTTCCAGTGAATGTCAGACCGAAGTTCAGTTGGAAAAAGTCTCTCTAGCAGGCTGCATTGCAAAGTAACACTGCATCAAATCTGCACTGCCTTTGTCGTTTTAAGCTCTTTGATTCTGGGTTGTTGATGTCAGCCCACTTTAAATCTCCTTGCATGATACAAGGCACCCATCACTAGTCTCTGGTGCTTTCCATTCCCTTAGTCCAGCTCAGCCGTAGACATGCAGCTCATGACAGATGACAGATGGCTTTGGGAGTTTCTGCTAAGGCAACATCTTTCTTTCAGTATTTAAGCGATAGCAAGTTCCTCCAGAGCACTTTTTTTTATTATACTCTTGTGCACAGACTCATTAGATGCAAAACATTCTGCCAGTCAACTTTATTTAGCTCCTTGACAGCTGCCATACTGGCAGCCCCAAGATGATGACATGATGCTGATGGACAGCAGGACTGTAATCAATGCAGCTTGAACAGATTTAAATCAGCATGCCACTCATCTACGGAAAATACTATAAGAAGTGTGCTGCGTATTTACCATGACTTAGTGCTATGTCCTTTTTTGTGTGTCACATCCACACAGCTGTACAGAGCTGAGGCCAAAGTTCAGCTCACGCCCGCAGAAACAAGTTAGCACATAGGTGCCTGCAAAAAAAATGCTGGATAGGTGCTGTCATCTGGTGAGGTGGCATAGTCTGCGGGGGCACTCAGGTAATGTGCAGAGCTCCAATGAGCTCCTGTTTTGAGAAGGGTTAGTATGACATTTCCTTGTAGACTGGCTCATTTTGACCTACGTACATTGGGGTTTATTGCCTAGTGTTCAATGCAGGTCGCACTGAAAATAGTTGGAGAAGGTTCCAAAAACAAGCTAAATGTTGCTGTTTGGGGGTATCTCATGCCTCAGCTTGAGAGGGCACGGTCCTCTTTGTGACTCCGCTCTGGCTGGGAGTTGTCCTGCTCATACAGACGTCAGCATGTTCTGTGGGAGACAGTTCTCCAGTGCTGGCTGTTGTGCAGTTTTGCTTTAGGACCTTCGCAGGATAATTTTGTTTATTTTGTTTGCTTTTCTTCCCCCCGTAAAATGTATACTGACTTCTTGAGAAAATGGTTGTTGCAGTATTAATTTTTTTCAGAGCTTGTTTATGCAAGTAATTACAAGATAAATTATAAGATAAGATGATTGTGTTTCATTTGCTGCTGTTTTGTGTGTGTGTTTTTTTTTTTTTTTTTTTTTTTTTTTTTTTTTAGAGTATTATCAGAAAAACAACTGATGACAACACAAACTGTAAATACAAAGCTTCCTTACTATATACTAAAATTCCAGAAGGAGAAGCAATACACTAGGAAACTTCAATCAGGATTGGTTTTCTAAGGAACAGATAAAGCACAAACTCGAGCTGATACAACAGCTGTAGTGCCAATACAAAGTTACCTGGGTAATTATTCAAGTCACAAATTTTGTAAGAGGAGTGACAACAGTGAATGGCTAAGCAAGGCAAAGAATACAATATTTGGTTAATTTTTCCTCTGGCAAATTAGCAAGGTTCTTCTCCCCTCACCAAATCAGCAGCATTGACTCAATAAGCACTGCTGAGGTTTTGTTATTTTATTAGTGATTCCTGGGCTCCTTTCCCCTATCCTCCCTCGCCTTTGTCACTGCCCTTCTAATCAAGTTGGTGTACAGGGCCAGGACACAGCAGCGCACAAAGTCTGCTGCACATTAATTCTTTTTACTATCTGAAGCTTTAATTCCATTTCAACACCATCAAGCACCTAACTTAATAGTGTTTACTTGTGTGGGCGCAATGAGGTGAAGGGGTTTCTTCATGCAGCAGTCTCTGCCCTCCTGCCAGTCTGCTTGGCTGACCTGCACTAAGTTCACCGTGCCAGGTAGTGCTTTCCTCTCTTCCTGCAGGTGAAAAAGACAAACTTTTATTCTTAATAAAAAAAGCGGAGGGTCTTACTAAACTTGCATGCAGCCCCGCAGCATTGGCTTTGAAGGAGAAGCCCTTCCCTGACCCGTTTTTATCATCCGTCTTCTGCCTGAGCCACCCCGCAGAAAGGCTGAAAGACAGCTTTAGTTATTTTTTTTCATGTACCTTTTATTATTTTTTTCAATTAGTTTTTATTTTTTTTTTCCCAATAGTTTTTTTTTTTTTTTTAACACGGCTTTCTGCCAGCCGAAGCTCAGCCAGTGCCTACCCTGCCCCGCGCCTGCGCATGCCCGCCCCCAAGATGGCGGCCGGCGCTGCCGCCCCCCGCCCCGGAAGCGCCGCCGCCGCCCGGCCCGTTCCGCTCCGCTCCGTTCCTCTCCGCTCCGTTCCTCTCGGCTGGGCTGCGCCTCGGCTCGGCGGGCCGCCATGGGGGTGCCGGCCTTCTTCCGATGGCTCAGCCGCAAGTACCCCTCCATCATCGTCAGCTGCGTGGAGGAGAAGGTGAGCCGGGACGGGACGGGACGGGACGGGACGGGACGGGACGGGGCCTGCCCGCGGGGCAGCGGCCGTGGCGGCCGCGCTGTGTGGTAACCGGCGGGGGCCGCGGGGCCGCCCTGAGCGCCCCCTGAGGGCTGTATAATTTTTAGGTCTTTCTAATTGTTTTTGTTTGTTTGTTTGTTTGTTTTTGTGAGGCTTTTTTCTCACTTACTGGTCTTTCTGCAGCCTCCTGTCTGTGCTTTTCTCTGTTTTTTTTTTTTTTTGTTTTTTCTTTTGAGTACCCATCAACACAAGATGTTGTGACTGCATCCAAGATCAACACAGGTCTGTACTCTTGAGCCTGCTGCTGGGCTCGTGTTGTGGCTTGCACTTTCCCGCTGCATCCTGCCGTGCCCTGGGAGAGATGTGCCTCTTATCTGAGAGTTACCATACCATGAGGGAGATAGAAATGTGCAGGAAAAACGTGATAAACTATGTATTGATACCGTTTTTTGACTTCGTACATTATCTGTTTGTCTTAAGCAAGGTTTCAGTGTATCTGAGTGGCAGGCCATTAAATCATAGTTACTGTTCAGCTCTTGTTGTAGTCATGGTGTTCTTGCTTTTCAGGTTCAGGCAGGGAAACATCTGCATTGATGAAATGCTGCAGCTCTTTCACAGTTAAAACTGTGAGTTACTCTTTATCACCAATGCGGCTTATTAGCTTGCCTTAGCAGAATGTGTGAAGGTGGTTTTACCTGCAGCTGGAAGAAATTAATTTGTGACTGGTGCACAAGTGAGGTTTGAGGAACTGCTATAAAAAAGGTGGTTTGTTTGCTGACGGGTATTGCTTAAGAGATGCTTGTATGAATGCTTTCTCTGGAATAGGCTGTTGGCATCCAACAGTGATGGCTGTGGCCACTTTGGCCAAGTCTGGTTTTCTGTGCCATCTCAGATGTCATCCATTCTGAGGATCCAGGCTCAAGGAGACAGTGCTGCGTGCTTGCACGTGCTGGGGAAAGTAGGTGGCAAGTGTGTAATGTGGAGTCGGACCTTTATTTAATCAGAATTGCTATGATGGCCAGGTAAAGCGAAGGTGTGTGCAGAGGTGTTTGGAGTATGTTTTTGTGCGTCTTTTTACTTCTAATAATCCAAATTATAACAGCAAACATTCTTTATTAAAAGAAAAGGGAAAAATATGGCAAGTCTTTTGAGTCAAATAGATAGATGATAGTGGAAGCTTCAGACAATGATGTCTCTATCTGTGTTGCTTTGTTCCAACTTAAGAGCATGTTGCATTTACAGCTAGGAGGGCTCGTGAATACCTCACATTTATGAGACCATATATGAATATAAAAAGTTGTAATAAATTTGAGAGTTGACTAGGACCGCAGGGAGAAGCCGTAGTTTGTCTTACTATAGAGGAATTTAAATTTCTCACACAATATAATCGTTCCTTTGTGTGTTTTAGGATGGCTTTGAAATCCTTCTAATCATAAATTTTGTACCTCCTGGTAGCTTCTCTCTGAAATATTAAACAGTTGATCCTCATTCTCTTACCTAGCTAGATCATTCGTTTTTCTTAAATCTGATTAATCTTTCTTAAGCTGAGCAGGAAGAATAAGAGGAAGATCTTGAAGATAATATAAAATCTAGGAGATCCTTAATCAAATTCATTCAAGCTGCATCTAAAGTATCATATTTGAAGATCTATTTTCAGTCATTTCAAAAGCAGCTGTAGATTAAAAGTGAACAGTTTAGTTATATTACTCCCAGATACTTAAGTCTGTTGCATTAAAAAGCTGATCGGTTTTGAGCGTGTAGTGGCAAAGTTGCTGACATAACAGTATGCAGATGAAAACTGAATGGTTTTCGAAGCCATCTGAAAGAGATCAGACTTATTTTGCTTTACCTTTAAGACTGAAAATAGGACCTGTGGAGAGGGCAATTTTATTTTCCATATCACATAGTTGTAAGCCTTTGATATCTTCTGAGTCACAGTTAGCTTTGGCAAGAGGTTTGATGAAAGATCAAGTAGAACACAAGACAAGCTGCTTGTCCTGTTATCTGATATAAGTGAGAATGAATACTCTTCTTTTAGAACTGTAGGTCTGGGTTGCCCAGAGTGACTTTATAAAAGCCATAAGCTGCAGTATGGTGTTTCCACTTGACAAGTAGTTTCTGCTCAAGCCAAGGGTGTTTTTGTGTTTTAAGAAGTTCAGTAACATGCTAACATGCTTTTTTTGAATTCTGAAGGATCCAAACAGTGGTCAAGATTTCATCTGTAGGAATTTGACTAATTTGAATGAATGATAGAAGAAATGTGAATTAGCATGAACTTTGTATGTCTTAAACATGAAATAGAGGTACTTAGTGTTATTTAAAATCAGCAAAATTGCACTGGAAATGTTGCATACTTCTTCAACTGTGAAAACTGTAAATGCTGAATAAAGACTTTGGAGGTTTAACTTTTGCCTTTTATGACTGGAATAAGTTCACCTAGTTCTGCTCCTACTCTAGGCAGGAAGACTGTAAGGAAACTGGTGCTATGGCCTGCGGGTTTTAGCTTCTGAATGCAGTGGTTGGAGCTCCCTCCTAGAGATGTGGGGAGCTCAGTACTGTTAGAAGAGCAGCAAGTCTGCGGGTGGGGGTTAAGAGGAAGCACTTGATGCTTGCACATTAGCTGTCGATGGGTTTCACCTCAATAGGAGAACCAGTTTTCCTTGTGGCCTCATGTAGTTCTCTGATAGTTGCCTTAACATAAAAATAGACACTATGAAATGCGAACTGTTCTAGAGTACTCTGCATTCCAACTTTGTCATACTTTATAACCTTTTCCAGCCATGACTTCTTTAAAAATACATTTGACTTTATCTTGGTCACTCACCTCTCTTCGCTCCCTGACGTTACTGGTGTTCAGTCTGGTGATTTATACCTTCTGCTGTAGTACTGTGAAAAGGACAATGCAGAATTGCTCATAATTGCTGTGCGTGTTGCTAACTACTTATTGACAAACAAAACCAAACACACAAAGAAGTGTGGCGAGGAATCAGAATAGAATGTGATTGCTAATCCACCGTGAACAGAGGAGATGGATCTCACCCGTGTTTCCAAGCTTATTTTTTTGACTTCTTGGGAGAAGGGGATGAGTGCTCACGTAGGTATTATAAGTGCCAGTGCTGATCTCTGCCCAGGGCTGGTTACAGAGACTGTTCTCTTTGCCAAGACAGTTGCTTTTTGTTGGCGTGCCGGCATGAATAAAATAAACTGGTATTATGTTGACCCCGCCTCTCCTTGAGTAGTGGGATCATTTATTACTTCCTGGGTGTTCAGCTGAGATTAATTTTCTCTGTATTCATGGATTTACCACACTTAGTTTCTTGCAAGCATTCAAGATCACTGAATAATTCCCTGAATATAGATGGCTGTAGGTGTTACTGTTTAACACTGAATTTGATGTTTGGCATGTAGCAGCCTCGTAGTACAAAATGCACTAACATAAAGAAAGAGAAGCATTAGAGCTGAAAGTTGACCCACTTTCAGAAGTGGGAAGTAAGGACGGGGATTTATTTAGCATTTCAAATATATCCATGGACAAACTCAGAGTCAAGAATTCAGAGGTTTGAGCACTTCAGTGCATTTGATAGCCAACAGGAAAAGTAATATGTATATATCCCAAATGGTGACTTTTGTCTGCTGGGATCTCCTTTCTATGTATAGCAGACTCCGGGGGAAAAGAAAATGTTCTTTTCTTTTGCTCATCAGGATGTACTGATACACTGTTACTTGCATAAGCTTGTCATGTCATCTGCTTCACTCCAATATGCGGTCACTGTTTTGGCTGCCTCCCCCTCCCCAGTTGTATCTGTGAATTAAATGTTGGATTGCAGTGAGGAAAGACAATGGTACGAGTTTGTTTATGTGTGTCCATCTGAAAAATTGAGTGTTAAAAGTAAGAAGATTTTTGACATTTGTTGTCACATTAACTTTAGAGCATTATATTAGAAACTTTGAAATCCCTTTACTACATTTTGAGGGAGTCTGTATGGTTCTGGTGATAAAAAGAATTATTTTCCTGGAAAATGCAAGGTGTGGAAACTTCTTGAAACAATATTTATAATACATGCTAATCAACAGGTATGAGCCAGCTCTGCTGTAGTTCATCATAATGCCTTCAGGTCATGCTAATTTATAAAGGTCTTAAAACAAAATCGCTTTAATACTATAAGTGTGATACTCCAGGTAATTATCTTGTGGGTAGTTTGTTGCTGTCTTTTTTACTGTTCTTGAAGTAATCAGCTCCTGTGTGTCCGTACATTAGTGTTTCAGTTGGTTATTTTTTGCAACTTCCATAATTGAGTACTAAAATAATTGTTTCATCTGCTTTCACAGGCAAAAGAATGCAATGGTGTCAAGGCTTCAATCGATACAAGCAAGCCTAACCCTAATGAGGTTGAGTTTGATAATCTATATTTGGACATGAATGGTATAATTCACCCTTGTACACATCCAGAAGACAAGTAAGGCAGTTTTTTGTATCTATCTTTAAATAGGAATTATTCATAGCATTTCACGTGTTAAATGAAATAATCTATGTTTTAGGCCAGCACCTAAAAATGAAGATGAAATGATGGTTGCGATTTTTGAGTATATTGACAGGATTTTCAACATTGTACGACCAAGACGACTTCTATACATGGCTATAGATGGAGTAGTAAGTATTGATATATGTATATAGTTCCTGGTAATAGCTGTTGTCAGCATTAGGATCGATGACATCTGCTATTATAAGATCCTTTATGAAATAGTTTCCTAAAATGAAAAACTATAAGTAAAACGTGCTGTTAATTAGATTTAGGTGAGGGTATTTAAAACCATTTGTGAGTTTTGTTGTCTGTGGGTTTACCTAGGCTAACTGATGTAGTCTATTGCAATTAGAACTTTGCTTCTACAACGCAGGAAAATTCCTTAAGACGGTAACATTGCAACTATTTCTTATCTTCCTCTATTCTATGGCTTTAGTAATGATTTATGCAACAGTCTTGTTGCATAAAGATGAAAGGGAAAGACCAGAAAACCATTTAAGCACATGCACTTGAAACAGGCAGTGACTTAATCATGCTATGGAGTGTTTCACAGGCTAGCTTTACCAGGACATTTAAGACTATCTTTTTCCATACCTTTTCCCTATCCCACCTGGCATATCAGTTGGTCTGATGAAAGATGCCACCTTTTTGTAAAACCTTCACTTTACTGAATTTATCTCTATCCAGACTGTGTTGTCTCAGTGAAAGACACCAAAATACCCTAGCAGACTTCTGGTAGGTCTGCTAAGTTTTGGCTGTTTGTCTAGGCTTTGCAGTTTCTTCAAGGTAAGATGAGCATTATTAAATAGAAAGATTTTTACTTGCATTCAAGTGCAGGAATTAGTGAGATATTTGTCTCTATAAAAGTGATCCAAGCTAAATGTTGGTGTATCCTTTTAAAAACCCCAACATACCTGCATTAAGTAATAACTAAGTACCATCTGCTGTAGTCTTTTTATTTGCAAAAGAGTCACGAATACAATTTTACGAAATTATTTTTGGAAAAAGGGTTATTTAATAAATAATTATTTTCAGATACGTGGCCCTGCAAGGTTAATTTGTTCTGTGAAGGAATCTTTGAATTCTTGAGCACTGTGCATTTCTGAGATGGTGGTAAGAGATGTGCATACTGCTGGGTTTCCTCACTTAGAAGCTGAAGAAATGTATTTTAAAAAAAATTGTCCAGACCCCTGTCCTGCCATATGAGTGTTAGTAGTGGTGACAGGGGAGTGAGAGAACAGAATCCCAGTTTCAAAAGACTTGTCTTAAAAACCAGAAACAACCAGAAGATAGAAAATACTTGGCTAGATGCAATAACTGACGCATTGTGGTACCTGTTAGGCTCCTCGTGCAAAAATGAATCAACAGCGGTCAAGAAGATTCAGAGCATCAAAGGAGGGCATGGAAGCTGCTGAAGAGAAGCAAAAAATAAGACAAGAAATTCTGGCAAAAGGTAAAGCTGTGACCACATCTGGTGTTTTTTGTGTTTTTTGGTTTTGAGTGCCTCAGTAAAGGGTTGTCTTGCTCCCTGGATATTTATCTGTGCCTTACTAGAAGAAGAAGGGTATAGTAAACCTATGGAAGGATGGATCTGTTCTTTTCCAAAGTTAAGATCCAAGATAAGAGTGACATCTTGTTTTACTGTCCCCCTGCCTGAAATAGATTTGTGTTGAGTGTTTTTATTTTTTTTATGGAAAAAAAAGAATGAACAGAAGAACAGGGATAAATGTAGTAGTGGGACACTAAACAAAACTCTTAATAGAAGGAAATCCATATCGTAGGGCTTAACAAAAAGAGTCACAGCTTAAAAGTAGGGATCGTGAAAATAGTACGGCACAGGAATAATGAATGAACGGCAAGCAAGTGTAGTTACTTGTCAGAGTGGAAACTGAACTCAACAAGGGAACAAAGCACAACTTAAGAGTGACAGTAGCATGACTTGAATGAAAGCAGTGTGTGTAACTGAAACATGCTGGTTGGTTTGGAGAAATTAATTCAGGTGACTGTGTAGGAGGAATGAATATTCCAAGTGAGAGGGCCATTGTGTAACCTAAGTTAGAAATAAAAAAGGGAGGATAAAGACTTTTAACGCTTTTTCCTGTAGCATTTCTAGACTATGAAGGCCCTTTATGAAGCTCAGAGATTAAAGAAGTTGGTGTAACCTTGTTTGGGACCCCAAGTGAATAGATAGTGGAAACATAGGGGAGAACAAGTAAGAAAATTTCCTAATGTTTTATCTCGTTTAGCAAGTTCAGTTTTTTTGAGACTTCTTTCATGATTTTCGCTAGAATAGGTAGTGAAATCGCTTCTCTGAAGCAACAAGCAACATTTATACATGTAGGAGTATCATATTTTAAGATGAAGATAATGTAATGGTAAGAGCTGTTTTGAAACAAAGTAATTTTTCACTAAGTGTTAATTGTTATCAGGGAAGCGTTCAGGGTTTTTACAGAAGTAAACCAATATCGAACACTCAAAACATTTTGGCATGATAAAATGTCTTTATTGCTCTAGGTGGCATTCTTCCTCCAGAAGAAGTGAAAGAAAGATTTGACAGCAACTGTATTACCCCAGTAAGTAATCTTGCACTTTAACCAGCAATTGCCAGTGTCTGGATGATGGCTTAATTTATTTTCTTCCGTCACTTTTTAGGGAACTGAGTTTATGGACAATCTTGCTAAATGTCTCCGCTATTACATTGCTGACCGTTTGAACAGTGACCCAGGGTGGAAAAATTTGACAGTAAGTTTCACAATTTCATACTTAAGGAACATTTAGGTGATCTATCAGGCTATGTTGGGATATGATTGAAGAATATAAATTTAACAGATTTATCTCATCTTCTGGCACCATTGTTATTAATAATGGGCAAACTTGCACATTTTTCTGGACTTCAGGTATTAGGGTGAAACGCATAATACAATCTAAAAGCACCATTTGTTTTGATTTCATTTAAGAGCAATGAAAAGATTTGATATGGGGAGCTACAATTTGATGTAATGGGAGACAGTGTTTTAGGAATACTTTGTCATCTTGGGGACAAGTGTCAAGATCCACCGTATATGTGTTCTTTTCACTATTTTTAACTTGTTTGTTACCTCGGACTACATTTTCCCTATTATTCTAACGATGGGCAACAGCAGACGATCAACTTTTATGCTTTCTGGACTTTGAGATTCTCCCCTCTAGTTCCTCAACAACTCCACCCACATCGAGTTCTGTTTCTGACAACAGCCCTGTTTTTGCTGATTTGTACAAGAGGACAGAATAGTTAAATGCAGATGCAGCGGTCTCTTATTTTCTATAAGTTGACTGTAAAAGTGTTGTAATTAGAGAGCAGTTGACTTAATTCTTTCCATCAGACATGAGGTTTTAAAACCCTAATGTCTATTTCAATTGCCTTAATAATATATCAAGAAGCTAATGATGAGATAATTTCAGTGGTATTTGAATCAACTTGTCAGCTTCATCCTACAATTAGTAGAGGAAATGAAGGTCTATTCATTCAAACTCTTAAATAACTTATTTTTATATCATAATATTCTAGTTGACACTACAAATTAAGATTTCAGATATTTGTAAATCGGATTCAGTATAAAAACTAATTTTTATTTTTTTTAACTGTGACAGCATAAATTGTTTACCTAATCTGTAAATCTTTCACAGGTAATTTTGTCTGATGCTAGTGCTCCTGGTGAAGGAGAACATAAAATCATGGATTATATTAGAAGACAAAGAGGTAAACTTGAAATAAATGTGATAGTTTTGTTTTAAACTAAGGTATTGTTAATAATTTGTCTTACATGACTTTGGTTCGCTAAATGTAATTTTCTTTTGTATAGCTCAACCAAACCATGACCCGAATACTCATCATTGTCTGTGTGGGGCTGATGGTGAGTTCATGGCTAGCAATGTCTTATCATCAAGAGACAACATAAGGCAGCTTAACGAGTTGGGCTGTAGTGTCTAGGCTTTCATTTGTATTTGTGTACCTAAGCTAATTAATCTGTTAATTTTTCAAAAACTGTGTGATACTTGGGGAAAGATCTAGCCCTGTCCATGAGACTGAAGGGCCAACTTTCACTTAGTTGTATTTGTGTTCACGCTTGCTTAAATTAGAATGTATTTGACTTAAGGCTTTTTCTTTTTCGAAAGAGCTAAACTGTTGATCCTTCATTGTATTTTACTCTTCTCTTTTGATTGGTAGCTGATCTAATTATGCTCGGTTTAGCTACACATGAACCAAATTTCACCATAATTAGGGAAGAGTTCAAACCAAATAAACCCAAGCCATGTGCTCTTTGTAACCAGATGGGTCACGAGGTTAAGGATTGTCAAGGTTTGCCTAGAGAAAAACAAGGCAAGGTAAGAGTTTTGATATTTCTAGAAATTCTTCTAATTTGTAACCAAATTTATGCATTGAGATCCTCAAGTTATTCTTGCTGTCAGTTTTGCAATTTGTCAATACAAATTATGTTGCTGGAATTACCTGGATTTCCTTCTATATTAATAAATAAAGATTGTAGTTCTGTAGCCTATAAATACTATGTGGAACTTAACTTCCTCACTTGTATTGGTTTGCTTTCTTTTTCCTACTCGTGAGAGAAAGCAATCAGTCACTTAACAGATACATAAAGTATCAAGATACATTCTTGCATAAGAACTTGAGAACCTGTGCTTATCTCTCTCTTTAAGTTCCTTTCAGAGTAAACTGTAAAATTGAGCTGGTTAAACGTTAAAGTGAGCTTGGATGTAATGCAACTTTTGCCTTTTACTGTAGCATGATCAGTTTGCAGACAGTCTTCCTACTTCTGAACAAGAATTTATCTTCATCCGATTATGTGTTTTGCGAGAGGTATGTTGATGCAGTTACAACATCTGTTTTGTATAAATAATGTTTTTAAACTCTATGCACAAAACTTTCTGATGTCTTTTGTGCGTGTTGCAGTATTTAGAAAGAGAACTCACTATGGCCAGCTTACCTTTCACCTTTGATTTTGAAAGAAGTGTTGACGACTGGGTCTTCATGTGCTTTTTTGTTGGAAATGACTTTCTTCCTCATCTGCCATCTTTAGAGATCAGGTATACACAAATGTGTTCACTTTTTCTGTATATATAGTACAAGTATATATACCATATATGTATATGGTATATATACACGGTATACATATGTATACCATATATAGTATAGGTACTGTGGTTTTAAATGTCAAGTCTCATGCTTTTGTTTGTTTGTTTTTAGGGAGGGAGCAATTGATCGCTTGGTTAACATATATAAAAATGTGGTGCACAAAACTGGGGTAATTTTTTTCTCTTTTTTAAATATCTGGGTGCTTACCACAAAAATTGTTTAGATTTTTAATCATTTTATTTTGTATTTTACAGGGCTACCTCACAGAAAGTGGTTTTGTCAACCTGCAGCGAGTCCAGATGATCATGTTAGCTGTTGGAGAAGTTGAAGATAGTATATTCAAAAAGAGAAAAGATGATGATGTAATTTTCTTGTTACATTATAAGAGTTTCTTTTTGTTTTGTTTTTTTTTTTCATGACTTCTGTTAGGCTGCGACATTTCTCTAATAGAGTATGAAAAAACCCTGTTATCTCTAGTGACTTCGTCTGTATTTGAAAATGAGTTGAGTGCTTCCAGTTGATTTACTTTTTCCTGGACTGCAGGACCTGTTTTTCTGGTTGCTATCCCAAGTAACAGCAAACTAAAAACTGTATGTGAGTTCTGTTACTGCCTTGGACTTCTTGAATAGCTGCTGTGAACACTAAACAAGGAATTATTCTGTACTTTGCTGCAACCTGTGGAAGAGCAAGCAACAGGCAGGGGTGGAGTACTAAATAATAGTTCAAAGTGCATTCTTGCCTTGCAGCACCTCCTGCCATTTTAAATGTGTTCAGAAATTATTTGTGTTTTGGTCTGCCTCTGCAAACTTTCTGTGCCATTTTTGGCACATGTATTTTGATTGCAGTGTATTCATTAAGCACAGGATAAAGAAAATTGTCTTTACTATCCAGTCAAAAAATGGTCTGCCAGTGCTGGCAAAATGTTTTATTTATAATCGCCCCAGTCTATGCTACTCTTGAAATAAAAATGCTGATTTGTTGTTCAAGTTCTCAGTATCTTTGGTTCAAGATCTTTCCTTGTGCCTCATCTTTTCCCCTTTCTAGAACTTTCTCGTTTGTTTATTGTTTTTTTTTTTTTTTTTTTTGGCAACTGTTCAAGTCCAGACAAGGAGCTTATGTATGTGTTACCACTTAGAGTCCTTTGATACCTTCATGTCACCTTGAACTTAGTCTAGTACCTAAGCATAGTAGGTGATAGAAATCAATCAAAATTATGGGGCTCTGAATAAGCACCTACTCTTCACCTTTTTCTGTAGGTTTTCAGTGTAAGGTAGAAGTTTCTAGCCCACTTCCATTGGATTTACAGATAAAAGAACTGATCTTTATCTTATTCAGAACATTACTCTAAACGTTATGGTCTTCTTGTTGGTAAAGGATTATAGTATCTTTCCAAGAAATCTGTATGTTTGACTTTATTTCTCTTTATTCTTTACATAGGATAACTTCAAAAGACGGCAAAAAGAAAAAAAAAAAAGAATGAAGGTAAATTGATTTCTTTCACAGTGCAGAAACTTAGGAAGAATTAAAATATGTACTGTAGAATATGTTGAAGCTGCAATTGTAATCGTGATATTTTCTGGACTGTGTAAACTAATTTTTAGTGTTTTGGTTTTTTTGGTGGCTTTTTGCAAACTGGGGCTTTGAAGGAATTGTGTATTACAGGTTTCTTAAGGGGAAGGAAGGAGAGAGCTGAATATGTTGGCTGATACCTGTATGTTTTGTCCTTCAAGTGTACACAGTTATGCACTTTCATGATGACTTAATGGTTTAACATGAACACTGTACAAGAATTGCTTTTCCATGTTTTGATAGAAGTCTTCTCAGCAACCCTATTGTTTAGGCAGATAGAGTATAACATAAGAGTTTAGATTTAAATATGTATACCCGTTTGCGTTAAATTGGTTTGTTTGGTTAAAGACACATTTCTAACAGAAAAAAAAAAAGCTTACCCCAGACTTATAGTTACCCATTCTGCCTGCAAGTAAGTCAGTGTTGCCAAATATCTCATAAATGTAATAGAGAAGCATTAACTGTTGTTGGAACATTTGCCCTTTCTGATCCATGTAAGCTGAATTCTTTAAAATTGTGATTGGAAAGATACTGAGTTTTCTTTTATTCGTGAAGTGTTCTGATAGTTTTAAAATGGGTTATGGTATGTTTGGTTCAACATAGGTTTTCTCTTGGTTAGGATATTCATGTAAGTGCAGCTTCCAAAATTTTCAAGGTGCATGATATACCTACGTGTACTCAGAGTACTATAAGTATTCTGTATTTATTTTTTAAATTAGGTATTTTCATATTATCCCTGTTAGAATGAGAGAGGTTATGCACTTTGCATACAAAGAGTACAATGTTCCTAGTAAGCCAGATGGAATCTCACTTCCCGAAAAAACTGCCTTTCAGCCCAACTAGAACATTAGCAACAAAAGTGTTGTTTGTTTGTTGTTTTTCTTTCTGAAAGAGATTAATAAATTACAGGAATGTTAGGGTCTCACGTGTCATCTTATGTCTGGCTAGGATTGTTAAACATAACTAATTTAAACCGAACTGAGAAATGTGCTTGTTTATGTAAAGTACTAATCTGAAAATTCTGAGACATGACCATGTTGCTGTGGAGATTACATTTCTTTTTCAGTATTCCAGTATGTACTTATTTTTTAGAGGGATCATCCTGCTTTTATTCCCGGTGGTCAGTTTTCCCCTCAAGCTCTGGGAAATCGATCCAGTCCTCAAGCAATCAGTAACCCTAGACAAGCTGCCTATGAGATGAGAATGCATGACAGACCGAATTCTGTAAGTAGAAGTTTAAAGGTATTTATAAATAAAAAGGAAAATAATTATATCCTGTGTAATTCTGGACAACGTTTTTTCTAACCTGTCAGGTCATCTTGAAAAGCGGACCAAGAAATATGTATTTTTCAGAGAAATGGCTTTTAATACTCAATCATTGTGAGACTACTTAAATAAAATGGTGTTCTTTATTTTAATGTTTGAAATAGTATTGCTCATTAAGTCGTTAAGGGAATGCAGATGTGGGGTGAATGCATCTGAATCAAATATGGTGACTACTCAGCAAACCACTTTGGCATTTGTGGAGTCAAACCTTCTGAGAATATAGTTTTAGAAGCTTCATCAGTAGTTTTGTGCAAGACACAAACTGATTCCCTGAGCTGGAGATGTTCTTTTAATACATATATTTTCTGTTTACTGCTTTTGGAATTTGTGACATCTCTGCACTCTGACCTGTTTGGTTATTAGTTTTCTGTTGGGACTTCCTGCCTCTCAGTACTGTGAAGAAATAGTAAAACAGGCTGAGAATTATTGAGGTATAGCTTGAAGCTGTTCTTTCATATCCAGACTTGCATGCTTGAGAGGACGTATGTGAAACGCACATAAAATGTGTGCATTTTGTTTGTTTCAGCGATTGATGTGTGTACAAAGAACTTGTTTTAATCAGGAAACTGAAAGACCAGTATGTACAAAAAAAGATGCAAGCTGCCATTTACCAGTGTGTGCACAAAATATGGTATCATTCCCCACCATGACTTTTCCCCCAAGCTGTATGTCTCCATTATATTTCAATAAGTTCTCAGAATTTCTAGTATAATTATAATTTTCAGTACCTTTTTTTTAGTAAGAGCTTTAAACAAAAAATCAGTCTTCAATAATAAACATCTGTCTCCTAGAGCACTTTTAAAGAGTACATGTATGTTTGTGTACATATATAGGTAATACCTAATTTCTAATACCTTGGAAAGGTATTAGAAGGCGATGGGTAACTGGAAATAAGTTCAATGCTCTGTTAGCGGTCTCAATTGTTATATTGTTATTAAAGTTAACATTCTTTCTGTTCATAATTTTTCATTGAAATACTGAATGTATTTCTGAGAAAAGGCTCTTTTCATCATGAAGATTTACTTTCTGTCTTTTAAGTCTGAATAAATATAGTTTGCTTTATTTAAAATACAATTTCTGCTGTTCTTCCCTTTTTAATCTTGAAACTTTTGCACATGGGTTAAGCAAATCAGTTCTTTTATGGAATCTATGTACTTGTTGAGGTTTCTTTTAAAATGCCAATTCTTATTTTATTGCAGCTATTTATCTTCACTTTGTAGAACTGAAAATGGCAGACTTTTTTTTAAGACTATCATATTAAAATACATAAATTTGAAAGGAGGTCAAAGGATCAGTTGTGAGAAAACAGTATTTCTGCCAGTTTTGAATTACAACCAGTATTTGTATGGTACTCTGCATATGCATTTTTCACTGTCACTGTAAAATGAAGTTGTAACATGAGCTGTAGGACTAAAGACAACAGTTGTATTACAAAATTGGAATATGTCAGTGGAATGTCTTATCATTTTATAGTCTTGTTTGTTTCATCATGTTTTTTTTTTTTTCTTTCTAAAATACAATGAACTTTTTGGCTGTATAAATCAGCACCTGCCTTCTAATAGAAAGATGTGTCTTTTCTTTTGCTGCTTGGCTTCATAGCTTAAGGATTGTGTTGCCTTGATTTTTTGAGGAACTAAAATGATGAGTGTGATTTTTCTTTATCAAATAGCTGTTAATTTTAACTTGAATTTAAAATGTCTAATAAATCCTTCCCCTCCCCCCCCCCCCCCCCCCCCCCCCCCCCCCCCCCCCCCCCCCCCCCCCCCCCACTTATTTGTCATAATTATGACCCTAGACAACTTCATCTCCAAATACCAGTCTCAATTCTGATGGCTCCCCATCCCCGGCAGGAGGAATTAAGCGAAAAGCTGAAGATAGTGACAGTGAACCTGAGCCAGAGGATAATATCAGGTGAAGCCATTTTTTGTAGCACTTTGTTAGCAAATTGCTGAAATAGATGCAGTCTAATTAATGCCATTTAGCTTAGAGCAGCAGTGCCTTCAGATGCTTTTCTATGATCTTTTTATCCACCGGTAATTAATGTGGAGGGTTAGAATATTCAGTGAATTCCAGTGAGATGTGTAAGCTATAGCTGTTAAATCTAAGTATCTAGATTAGTATGCTTGCAGGTTTTTCATCCTGCAAGCCACTACTCCCTTTGAGACCATGCGCTAGATTGGCCTAGACATCCCACTGTTCAGCTTTGATTATGTGAGCTGAATGCCTCTGTTTTCAGGTTGAATTTTTGAACTGTTTAACCCACAAAATTCAGTTGCACTTTCATGTGCAGCATTATTTATTTTGGCTATCACAATAGGTATTCCTCCATCTTTGATTAGTAGCAAGTTCATTTTTGGCTGCAATAAATTTTAAAATATTGTTCCCTAGATGATTAAAGGATAGGAATTTTAATAGAATTAACTGACAGTGAATTACCAGTGAGTGTAAATTTATCAAAGGTTTAAATCAGGCTATTACCCTTTAAGTCAAGGGTGAACACCTTGTAATCTTTGTTGAAGTTGCTGTCCTGATAAATGCAACCGGTGGATATTGTATTCTGTTGAGCCAGGGGACATATTTAGTCATGAGGAAACAAAAAGGGTTACTTCATTGTGAAGTACTGATCACTAGTGTACTGTAGTGTTGTAATGACATTTGTTGCATCTAGCCAATTTGATCTTCCAATAAGATAATCTGGCTGTCATTCCTATTTTACTTATTATATATGCAGATCTGAATGAATGGGTTTTGTCATTGTATTTTCTATATTGATCAAGCAAAATTTATGTCTAATATCAGAATAAATGTTAGTGTCATGTTTTGCATTTGAATTCTAGCAGAGATGCTAAAAGAAGCTTTAACAGTGTTTTATTTGTTCATTTTAAAGCAACTAGCATGAATTGTGGGGATTTATAAGTAGTAAATTTTTTCACAAAGGTGGTACTGACAAGCCAGTGGATATACTACATTTATCTGCAATTTTTTAGTTCTGCTATAGCTCAGAATATTTATTTAGATCCTTTTCTGATTGAAAAATACTTATTTGATTTTCATTGTATTGGGAAATGTTAAACAAATGAATTTTCTTAGACTTTTAAAAGTGTGATTTGTATCAAGTTGTATTTAGATGAGGGTGGAAATAGATTTAAAATAATCATTTTCAGGTTACTAAGTAAAAATGAATGCATAAGTGGACTGGATACAGAAGTTGTTTACAAAAATACCTTTTGTAATTAGAATGACTTTAAAACTAGCCCAAATAGTTCTAGTCAGCTAGCAAATTTGGGTGTTTGCTGTATTGTCATCTTACGGAAAGGATTTTTGAAGCTCTTGTAGGAATCCAGCTTGCCAGGGAACTCATAGAGTCTTCTGCATGGACTGCAGATGTTCCTGACTCTTTCCTTAAAGACTTCAGCACAAGCAGCTCTTGTCCTTGCTTGTCTGGCTATTTGTCTTAAACTCTTGAACATGTCCCTTGTTTTTTCTACCTCCTCATCAGTTTGAGCCATCTTTGAGCTGGCTCAGGTTGAATATAAGTACTATCCCTGTACTGGTCAACCAGCTTGAAATGGAAGCAAGGAAAAGATTCTTTCTGCAAAACAGATATGCATCTTGGGCTGGTGTTTTTTGTTTGTTTGGTTTGTTTTTTAAATAAGTTTAAAGCAACCTTTGTTCACTTTTAAAGGCTTTATATACTATATCTACTGTGCTATGAGACTGTCATGCCTAAGTTTGAGCTGACCTGTCTGAATTACATACAGAATCTGTAGGACACATGTAACCTGACAGGTCAACTCAAAATTAAAGGTGCAATAATGACAAATTTTGAATTGCTGAGAAAAAGATTATACATACAAATGAAAATCATTATAGGGCATATATCTGATTTAACCGGTTTGTAACTTGCTTTATTATAGTTCACTTAAATACCGAAATTCACATGCAGGTTGAGATGCGTGTATAAAATGCATGCACCACATGAAAAAAAAAAAAAAAAGATAGCTTTGTGAGGAAGGCCAGTTTTTGAAGCATGACATCATGGTTGAAACAAACTTTAAGTAGAGCTTAATCTGTTATTTAAAACTGGCTTTGTAGATAGCAGTTTCTAAACTGAGCCAGAATTTCCCCCAAGATTTCTGTGTCTGTTAAAGCTAACAAATGGATGTTTTATGTCCATGTTAATAGCTTCTTGCCTGTGGCACAGTTGTTCTCAAAATTCACATCATCTCACAAACAATCAGGAACACGGTAGTTGTAGTGAGCTGATAGGTGTCCTAGGAAGAAAAGCTTTGTAGTCTGCAAGCGGTGATGCCTGCTGCTGCCCATGACATGCATTCCCCCTGCTCTTTTTTTTTTTTTCTTTCTCCTAGAGGAGCCTTGGGTATATATTATCATTACTTTTCATAGTATACCTTTTCCTGGAAGTGTGGCATTATGTTGTGTTAGAACTGATGAGGGATTCAAATGCTTGTCAGTGATGAGCATGCAGTTGTTTTCCGTGCCCCATCCCTAAGTAGACATAAGGGGGAGCTGTGTGAAGTGTGATAAATAGTGTCTGAGACTGCGTTTCTGACTCCAGTATCCCCCTCTGGCATGAAAGATGAAAATCCCTCTGTTAAAAGGCACTCATGTAGTGCAAGGACAGCAAGCACCGGGTTCCCTGAGTTGCAGATAATTCTGCTGGTAGTCATAGCTTGTGTGAAAAGCAATAGAAAAGTTGGTGATTATTATTAATAAATAATTAATTTGGTTACTGGCCCTCTTCGCTTGGGAAGAGTAGTAAGAATAGAGGCTTAGTGTGCTGCAGGAGATTAAACCACCTTAGATAAGGAAGAAGAAGAGTGTTTTTGTTTCTAATGGAAGAGTTGAAGAGCAAAACTCAAATATGAATTTTGGTAGTAGATTCCTGATAAGGAAGATGAAATTATGGACTAGGAATAATAGACTGAAGAATTTGAAGAATCTTGACAGTAGCACCCTCATTTTGAAAATGTACTCTGCTTCTAACTAGGACTTTGAGGATGTATTGTCAGGATGATAGCTTCAAAATTTCTGTGGATTTTCCGTATGTTAGCCATTGGATTTTATTATCTTGCTGCTGAGTATCAGTTTTCATGCTTTCATTTAAATCAGTATTAGTATAAAAGTGCGATTAAAGTAGAGAGTTATTTTGCTTTAAACTTTGATTTAGAAATGTAAATTGGCATATATTAACATGTATTGACATCTATTTATATTTATTACACAGGTTGTGGGAAACTGGTTGGAAGCAACGCTACTATAAAAACAAATTTGATGTTGATGCATCTGATGAGAAATTTCGTCGTAAAGTTGTACAGTCCTATGTTGAAGGGCTTTGCTGGGTTCTCAGATACTATTACCAGGTACTTAAGAATTTCTTCCCTGGAACTTTAGTTTCCTTTTTGTGTCTGCAGCCTTCCTCTTTCAGGAAATAATAACTTTTCATTGCTTATTTTCACAAAGCAATCATTTTCTGAAGATATAAATGCACTCCCATTCTATTTGACACTTGAAGTTTGAATGCAGTTTTTGTTTCTATCGTACAGTAACAGTATTTCTTAGTTTATTAAGAACTGATGCATGTTTTTTCTTTGCAATACATGGCTGGTGAAATCGCAATGACAACGAGCAAACAAAGGACAATGCCTGTGAAATCCTAGTAAGAATTTTGAAGGAACAGAGTCATGGTCTTCTCCATAGATTGTAATAATGTTCCATGAAGTGCTTTGTGATTGAAGTAATCTGTATCTGATTTAAATCTTTTGATAATTGAGATGTCAGATTGGCAGGAGATTAGTTAGACGTATTGGCGTTTGTTGCACTGATGGTTAATAACTAGTTTCGTGCTTTGCGAACAAAGTAAGTTATATTTTGTGTGTGACCTGGGAATAGAATGTGCCAGCAAATGAAGTTTATCTGTCTCAACATGGTGTGTAGTGTGAATGCAGTGCCATGCAGACAAAAGTGCACGCTTCTCATAGGCAGCTCGTACCTGTCTGACTTAAAGTACAGGCGGGGCAAATATCTCACATGGATGCAAAAAAACATAGTTTTATATAATATGATTTTTTCCTTCCCTTGGAACAAAAAAGGGGGCATTCTTTTCTCTTCCGCTGTATTTATCAGAGTTAGGGCTCTGACTTGCATGTTGTGGTGGATGAAAACAATAGAGCTTAAGGCTTGCAAGTTTGTTGCAGCTGATCTGCAGGAGAGCTGAATTTAGCTGTGCACATCCTTGAGTAGCTCCTCTGGCCACCTGGAGTTAGTGGCCACCTTGACATGCAGAAATTCCCATGATCCTGCACGCAGTTAAGGTCTGCTGAAAGCTTACTGTGTTCCTGTTAATTGTGGCAAGATGTATTCCTAGAACTCTATATGTGCCCGTGTGTCTGAGTTGTGTAAATAGATTAGCTATAGATGTCTGCTGGAAAGCTGTGAGTGCAACCTTCAGTATTGCAATGGTTAAAAAAGAAACAAACAAAAAACTGCAGAAGACAGTGTGAATTATAAAAGAATTTGTGAGTAGATGTTCGTGAGAAAATACTTATGAGATCAAAATATTTACATTCATTTGAGCTTTGTAAAAATTAAGGTTCTTTTATTCAAATGAGTGTGATATACAGTCATTGCTCTGTGTTGAGCATGCCACAGCCTAGTGTAAATATCATGGTGTGTTTTTTATAACTGTTCAAACCTTGGTACTTCTGAGAGACTTGTGTTTTTTAAATGCCACAATGCTTTAAATACAGGAGCTGATAAACTGACAGATACCCAACTTAAAACAATACAAGCAAGTCCCTATGCAGTGTTCCCTAGTTTAACACATAAAACCCATGTAGTTAATGAGATGTATGTGGGTGACTCCTTGTTCTCCGGAGTTTGTAGATGGAAGTAACTGATACACACAAGGATTAGATTATTATAGCTGCAAAGAAATAATCAGTGAGGTTGATAACTTCAAGTTTCATGCAGGACCACAGTGCTCTCAAGAAAATTGAGGAGGAGTGCAAATAAGATCTCAAGGAAAAGTGGCTGTATAGAAGTATTTCTTGTTGAGTGAAGTTCCAAAGGAAACTTGAACATACACAAATGTTTAAGGCTTTTGTACTGCTTTGCTTTGTATTCAGATTACTCTAAAAGAAGGCAAATCTCTCTAGACCTTGTTAAAAAAAAAAATAAAATACCATTGCTGACTTAAAACAGTGTAGCAATGAAATGCTTGCATGTGCTTAGCTATACTTGCTGAACAGAGCTATGTGTAGGCAAGATTCTACAACCTGCTACAGGTGTGGCAGTCAGTTGTATCAATATGGAGCAGCAGGCAAATCACTTTTGGCCCCTATGGAAGTTAGATTAGCAAACTGTTGGACTGGGGAATGTCAAAACAGGTTTGCTTGATTTTTTGTTTTTGTTTGCCATGGTACAAATTGCTTTCCAGTATCCACTGTTCATTGTCCATAAAACGTCTGAAAGAATGTTATGTGCATTTCTACTCCTATAAAAAAAGCTAATAACATAGAACATGCACCACTAGTAGAAACATCTGTTTCAGGGGAAAAAGATTAACAAAAAGCACATATCCACCTGGCTTCTGAAACAGACTGAAACCACCTGAGGAATTGTATCTGATATTAAAGTTGCTGTAGGTTTTATACCAAAAACATCACGGGAGGAGCCTCATTGACATTACTTATTCAGAATTGGAAGTCAAAATAGTAGGCATTGTTTCAAGTGCTCCCTGCTAAGATAGCTAGCTGAAAAGGTGAAAACTTGACTTAGACCTTGTAGAGCCACATTTCCTTTAAAGTGGTTGTGTTCCGATGTGTTTGAGTTGATTTTTTTTGTTCTTCTTTTTGAGGATTATTTTATGACTTTGAAGTGAATGCACTTTATATTTACCAGTATTCAAGACGAAAGAGTGAGAGGGAAAAGCAAAATATTACCTCAAGTGCTTGTTTAATGTTTTTACTGAATAGAAGAGTATCGGTTTAAAACAATACTTTCCAACCTGCAACTAATGCTGTTCAGATGGAATGCAGTCTACATTGTGTGAATGTCAGGTTTCTCTGTCCCTCATATTCCCAAGTTAGCAGTGGGATTATAGCTTTGAAAAATGGTAGCGCAAGTTCTGTGCTGCCAGAAAAGTACCTCTATTCCTGTTGAGACCACTGTAATGGCTTTCTGAGTTGCACAATTCCTACTGTTTATATAGTCATGGGAGAACTTGAGAATTCCTCCTCTGCGTTTTCTATGTTCTGAGATGTGCCAGCAGCTTACACAACTTGGAAAATATGTCCAGTTGCTGTAAGCTCCTTGACCTTAACCCAGGGGCTGGTTAACTGTATGGATTAGACTGTGTTTTCCTGCTCTTTGCAAGACACTTGTTTGATTTTATTGGATTTCTTGTGCGTGGTGTGTGTGTATGTTTTTTCTAGAGTGGGAAGAAAAAAGCGTGAAGTACGTTACAGTGTCCCTGAAGTTCAGTTTTAAGAACCTTCTGTAAGGTGTTTTGTTGTTTGTTTATGGTGCTAGGTCCTGTCTCTTTGGCTGTCTCCCCTTAGTGACTCAAACCTAGCCACATAGCAAGAGTACTTTGGCAGAGAAGTCAATCTGCTGTTCTGTGCTTGCTGAGGAAATGCCTGAGGTCTCCATTCACTGTCCAGTGATCTCACTCGCTCTAATCTTGGCTATGAAAAGTTAAGCCCCAACCTGAAGTCCAGAGTACCTTTAAGAGGCAAGAGCTCTTTCTTTTCTTAACAACGGGGGATTCCTCTTTCTCCCAGTTGACGCTGGGTTAAATTTTGTCAACTTTAGTTACTGGGCTACATGATATTTTTTTTCCTTTTGCACTTTTGATTTGCCCTGATTTTGCTTGTCTTGTTTTGCTGTCCTAGGGTTGTGCCTCCTGGAACTGGTATTACCCTTTTCACTATGCCCATTTGCTTCTGACTTTTGATGGTATTGCAGACATGCCCTCGGATTTTGAGAAGGCTCAAAGCCGGTAGGGCATTGTTTATTCATTTATGATTTACAGCTCATTAGGAATGTCCTTCATCAACCTGATACTTTCAACAGTTCAAGCCTCTTGAACAACTTATGGGAGTATTTCCAGCTGCCAGTGGAAACTTTCTGCACCAAGTTTGGAGGAAGCTCATGACAGATCCGGTAAGAATCATTAGCGTATTCCCCTCTGTAAGGCATCCTCCTTAGCAAAGGGTCAGCTACACAAAACTAAGTACAGCTACATAGCGAAGCTCATAGTATCTGAGCCAATTTCATAATTGGTTTTAATTATTTTTTTTTGTTTGTGTTTTCTCATATACAGGAATCAAGCATAATTGACTTCTACCCTGAAGATTTTGCTATTGACTTGACTGGGAAAAAAATATGCTTGGCAAGGTAAAATTTCAAGTTGCTTCTTTTGAACTACAGTACGCTGACCTTAGTCTTAGGAATATATGTTTTAAAAAAAGAAAAAGAAAAAAAAAAAGGAAAAAAAAAAGAATAAAATGGAAAATCATCCTAGTGAGATAATGACACACAAAGTAGCAAAGGTAACTTGTGTTACTTGGTGTGGGGGAGATGTATTTTGCAGCAGGCTTATTTTTTTAAAAGAAATTTGTGTGAAGAACAAATTATGTTTGAGTAACTGATTTAGGATTGGCAATGATTAGTAGTAATTTTAGCAGTCATTCTAGATCTGTTAATTTGGTCCTGAAACTAGATTAATCATTTTCTATTTTTATCAGCCTTACTATGTAATTGTCTCTTGTCTCCTTTGCATTTAATTAATGGGATTTTATTCTGTTCAATCAGTGGCTCATTAGTACCTTGTGAAAAATGCTGTGGGGAATATAGAAGTATTTGAATACATACAAAGAATGAAAAAAAAGATACTGTATTTAATGTGGGTCTCGTCTTTTAGAGAATATTAGTTTTAATGAGCTGCAAATTTTCTACCTGGTATGTAGCCACTAGCGTAAACTCTCCATTAGTTGTAATAAATAATGATTTGGGCACAACTGAAACACACAAAATTCTATCTGAACATATTAAAAACCACTTGAGGACTTCAAACACTGGAACATGCTGCTTAGAGAAGTTGTGGAATCTCCATCCTTAGAGATAATCCAAATCCAACCGGACATGGTCTTTGGCACCCTACCTCTGGGCCCCTCTGCGACCATACTCGAGCAGGGGGTGTTGGACCTGGATGATCTCCAGAGGTTCTGGCCAACATCTGTGATTCTGTGGTTCCTCCTCTCCCAAATCCTCTTCTGCTTGAAATAGCCAGTCAGATACACTAGTGCCTATCATGATAGTGTTCCAAAACCAAAGAGAATACACCTAGGTATTAAGAGATGTGTGTTGCTTAGCAGGTTTTCCCTCTGTAACTTGAAGCCCTTCCCCTAGGTTGTAGTTACTGGCAACTTTCCTCAATCCTTATGTCTGGTTATCAAATTTACAGTTTAAAGCGGTAACGTTTTTAGATAGCTTCCAGTAGCTTTGGTAATCTGTGATGTTACTTTTGATTAATTAATGCTTAATTGCGTTATAAACTTTTTCTAGATTGGCATCTGGAATTTTCATGTTTAAGTGGCAGTTGTGAAACAAGAAATATTTTCCAAGCTAGAAGTATCTTGATTAAATATTTTCTAGTGCTTTTGATGAAATGTTTGAAGATCTTCCTTTTAGAGTTGTGATTATGCTTCTAAAAGCTCACCATTGATCCTTTTTGTAATCTCTGGAGTTAAGAACGCTTCCCATTTTGTTGTCATTCTGCCAGTGGGTTGTGAAGGTGAAACTAAAGTGTTTTCTAGGGTAGGCTTATTGCTGTTTCCCCTCAGTAGTAGTTATGTTCCAGCTGAAACTTGAACATGGCTGTGGTCTGGTGCTGTCTTTGATAAAGCAGTAGTCAGTCAGTGTGGAGGTTATCCTCCTGAACTTGGTGATAATGAAGAGCAGTGCAGCGTTCTTGCTTGGTGTGGTTGGCAACAGAAGTCTGTATGGCTCTGCGCCTTGCTCCACAGTAAGCTAAATAATATTCTGACACGTTCTGTCAGTCTAAGTACTGACTTCTTTAATGCTTTTTCATGGTTTCTTCCAACCTGCTTTTGTAAGAGAGGTAACAAACTTAAACGTAATGTGTCATTACATTTAAAAGCCAAGTTTTTGGTTACACCCCTTCCTTCTTCCACCTGCTCCAGGATAATAGTATAAGTTTTAATAAAGCCATGTGAAGACCAAACTTGCAAAACAAAAGTGGTGCAGGCAGACCAAGTTGTAGATAAGGAATCCATGCCTGTGGAAGTTCAGAGTCTCCGTGAATGTTATGTAGCGGAGTTTAATGACAAAGGTTTCTGAGGTCTGCCTGCTGGTGTAGAACTGTTACTAGATGCAAATAGGAAACTGTGAATGTTATCAGTAGGAAACCTTTGCTGTCATCTTGGTCAGATAAAGCTCTAGTGTTTATGGTAAGGGAAATAAAGTAAAAAACTAAAATAATGACTCCAAATTCCTACCTTTAGTAAGGATAACAGAATGAAGTCTTCACAGAACTTTTGTAGTAAATTTCTTAGTGCTTTTTCAGCATTGATAATAGAAGAAGTATACTGGAGCACACCAGGGAAGGCTACTCTCCAGTTTCATCAAATGTGATTAAGAGTGGGCTCATAGAAATGTGAGATGTGCTGCTTAGCAAGGAATTGTGATCCTGAGAGGAGCATCCATGTTATTTCAGAGTTGAACTAGTAGCTGGTATGAATAGTCCCTAATGGATAATATAACGTGTCACCTCATCGCTGAGCTTCATGTGATTTCTTCCCATTACTGTCTCCTAACAAATTGAACAAAGTAGCATTGAATTATTTCAGGAGAGTAGCAAATGAGATAAATAGTGACTGTCCTAATGAGCTCATCTTACTCCTAAATGTAGCAGGTATGGGTAGTGGATACTTCTTGAGTGTCTGGCCCGGACTGTGGAGAGGGAGAAGGAGAAGAGGGATGCTCAGATATAAGCATCCCCTTCCAACCTGTACTACTGCTGAACCACATTGGGTGGGTTTGTTTGTTTCTCCTAAACAGCTTGTGGGGTCACAAACTGAAAATTTAGGCTGTTTGTTTTTTCTGTGCTGATGTGACAGTTCTTTGTTGGGTAAAGAATTTATTGGGGCTCTCTGTCATATCTTTTCAGCGCTACCCTTTTAAGAGCTCCTGCTTATCCTTCCTGAAGCCATAGCAGCTCAGAATACAGCAGTTCAAAATCTTTTCTTTGTGATTTATTACAATGTCTTGTTAAGTTGAGATGTCTGAGCTGTCTATTTCAAACTTTTGCCAATCAGTCGTCATTTTGAGAACTTGGTATCTGGGTGGTTTAAAGCAGCAGTAGTCTACAGAATGGTGAATCACACAGAGTATTGCACTGTGTAAGTAGCCTAGGTGGTTTCAAACGGTGGTAGCCAAAGCTAAATCCTGTGACAGTCATGCTTCCCAACTTCCTGTGCTATTCTTTCTCTCCTATTTTCCCTTTCATCCCAGAATGAGAACACTCTAGTTCATTTACTCTAATATAGCTTGATCTGTTATGGAGGACCACATATGATATTTATTCTTCTGAACAGTGTGTAGCAAAGATAACTTTCAATGAGATGGTGTCACAAGTTAAGTGATTTTTGTAACGTCTTGACTTTTTCCACTCAAAAAGGAGGATAGTATTTTGTCTGTTGTTCTACTGCTAGATGTTTTAGATTGGGGATGAGGGATGGTTACTTCTCTGGGTAGGTTGTTGGTTTTTTTTGGATGCTTTTCCCTTAGAATGTCTCTGAGATGAATAATTCAGTTTCAGCAAGCATGAAAAATAATGGTTTGGTTTTCACAGGTGTTGCATTATTGCCGTTTGTTGATGAGCGACGCCTTAGAGCTGCCCTGGAAGAAGTCTATCCTGACCTCACTCCCGAAGAAAGTAAGAATTGTGATATGTTGTTGTGACTGTGGTGTATTCACTAGAACTTGTTCTTGCTACTGTTTCACGTACCTTTAAACCCTAAATGAGCAAGAATTGAATTATGTCAAGCTATATCCACTTCTCTGTGGATGGTGTTGGTAATTAGAATGCTCTGCGATGGGTTTATTTTTGTAACTTTCACTTGCTTTTATTTTAATGAAGTAGACTTGCATGAGATCTAACCTGAAAATTAGATGGCAGCTTAATCATATTAAAAGCTTCTACCAGTGTAGTCAAAGTAATTGTTAGATTAGTATGTTGGAATCAAAAGAATAAACTTGGTTTTCAAATTTAGTCATTTAGTGGGATGGCTGTGTCCAGTTACAGTATGCAAAGCTTGATGTTCTACTTATACAGACAAATTTGGGCTTCACTTTCTGCATTATGACGAAATGATAGCTGGTTCTTTTAGGTAAAGTGGTCTTTGGAGTTGTATATATTTTTTTTTCAGCCGATGTCTTTGTCTTTGTTCTGAATTCAAAATTCCTGCCACTGAGCACAATATTCTTATTGTTTTCCTGTCTACTACTAGTCTGTGTGACTGGAGGCCTCCTGTTTTAGGCACAGACATGATAAGAATTTTCAAAACTTTCTCATAAATCACAATGAAGCTTTCCTGTGGAGCAGAACTGGTAGAGGTCTCACCAGAATGGTGTACTGGTATGCTATATTCCTTACCTCCTTCTTTCCTCTGAACTCTTACCTCGCTCTCTTCATCTTTTTTAGACAGAAGAAATAGCCTTGGTGGTGATGTTCTCTTTGTTGGAAAACACCATCCACTTTGTGACTTTATTGTAGAACAGTACAAGTCCAAAAATACAGAGGTATGTTATGTTTGTTGTAAAGGGATTGTGGAAGTGGTGAGGGTGGAGTTCTCATAATGAGCTTCAGCTGAAAAATTATTTCTTCCATAGCCAGTGGATATACCGCCAGAGTTGTGTCATGGAATCCAGGGAAAGCTTACACTGAATGAAAATGCTGTTCTTCCAGATCAGTGAGTATAGCTTTCAGCATGGGATGTGTGATGCTAAAGGATACTTTGTTCAGTTACATCTGTATTTAAATTAAAAACAAAGAAACAAACAAAAAAACATCAACTAAAAACCTCTGCTCACAATGAGAAACCTAAAACTTCTGGCAGGGCAGTGCATTTAGTTGTAAGGCTAAAAGTGCTTTCTGCTAGGACTTTAAATAGATATGTGCTATAGTTAGCATATAATTTAAAAAAAAGTAAGAACTCTTATTCTACAAGCCTATTTTATCCCATTTATTATCACAGAAATAGTCTTTTAAAACAGCATCGGAAAATCTGTAAAGCACTTTGTGTGTTTATAATTGCAGGTATTTTTTTAATTTGTAATTTCATCTTTTGAAGCCTGTTGTTGTTGCTTCATTTATGTATTTATTACTGTTTGATGAACTTTAATAGGTAATCAGGGATCATATACTAAAAGCTATAGTGATCAGTGGCTTCCCTGTGTAACATCATGTTTGTTTTGGTCTCTGTGCTATTTTATGAATGCTAATTTAATAGACTGATATAACTTCCACTAGGGCATGCTGATTTCTTTTTTTTTTTTTTTTTTTAAAAAAAAAGCTTTTTATATGCTAATCTTAATTTCATTAAAGAAAAATACAGATGGAAATGTATTTTGCCATTTTCTATTTAGGGTACAGTGCTAAATTCAGGAAGGTACCTTACCAGCTACATGTACAAAATGCGCTTCCCCCCCCCCCCCCCTCCCCCTTCAACATAAGTTTGAGAAATCATCAGTGTGATCTTCACATTGTTGGAAATGCATTCATTTTTCTAACTTTCCTTAGAGGCATAAGCAGGTGTTCAGTAACTGATTTGCATTAAATGCACAAATACTCCGATTTTGTTGGATAGATAATGTATCATAGGTCACACTCACTAATATACATTTCTGTATTCTTGTCATGGCTTGTGAAGGGTATGAGCAAGTCAGAGCAGTTCTTGGAGGGAATAGTAATGCAGGAAAAAAGAAAATTCTTATGGCATTGTCTTCCCTGTATAAGGTATGAGAAATGGATATCTATTTTTACCTAGAGAGGTACTGTTTGCTAGGAATTCTGTGAAGATGAAGAAGCATTTATGTCAACACTTCAAAATATGTCTAGCTTTGCTAAAAAGGTTTGGATTAAATTCAATCAACGTGTGCTGTTTGTGACCCGTGTATAATATGGGTGTGTGACAGTTGTGCATAGTGGCATGAACTGGAGGCATCTAGCTCCTGACTGATGAGGTTAATTTTTTTTTAGCATATAGTTTGTCTGCTTGATGTGAAGATACAAGTTCTGAAGGAAAGGGTTAAAAAGCATCTGCATCTCAGCCTATTGAATCTCAGTTAGAAAGGAATCTCTTCAAGTAAAACGGCTGCTAAAAATATTTTTTCCTTCAAAGCCTTTTTTTCCCGGGGAAGTCAGTTTGTGTCCACAAGGTGTCTGTATGTCTGTCACTCTTGTCTTCTCCTGCCCTCGTAGAACCTGTTGGCTTGTTATAATCCAACCTCAATGATATGGAAAGGTTTCCAAGATGCAAGGTAGTTCTAACTTGTAAACAGATAGCTGGGCAGCAGGAGGTGTGTGAAACCACTATTAGATGTTAGAGAATGCAAATGCAGGATCAACTGCAAAAGTGATATCGTTAGGAAATAAGAGTTCAGTAACTGTTGCTTAAGAACTATTTGATTTATAGAAAAGATTATGTATTTTTGAAATCCTTTTACTTGTTGTAGGTTTAGGTTGACAGAGTAATTTGAGTGGTAGCAACAGAGAAAGAGGAGCCAATGATGCTAAATGATGATGATGTTAGATGTTTTAACAGAGCTTTTTCTCTTTATCAGGACCGTGGAGTCTCCTGTTCCAATGCTGCGTGATCTTACACAAATTCTGCAGTCAGGTAAGTAAATGCTGGATTTTAATACAATGTTGTACTAAACGCAGTAACAAAATTTAGTTTACTATGTTGTTTTGTATTTTTGAATTTGTTGCGGAATCAGTCTCTTAACTAAAATGATTTTTTTTTGTTTTAAATATTTCTTTCTTTCTGTGAAAATTGAATCTAAAACATTGTAACATAGTGGGCTTGAGTTACAGCAGTTAAGCAGAGTTTGTGCTGGCCTGTCCTGCAGGGGTATCCAAAATGGTTGTTTCTTGGTCCATCAAACCCGGTATTTTTCATCCCTTCAGAAGGACCTCATTGTGCCTGCTGTTGCTTTTTTAGTTGCTCTCTGTCATGACTTTGTATCGTTGGCAAGCAGAGAGCAACACCTACAGAACTCTGTATTCTCTATCACGCCTTTTAAATTAAAGAAAACCAAACTTTCTTAAGACCAGGTCTCTGAAACAGAATTGGGTATTGATTTTTTTCAATCAAGAGCCCTCCAGCTCTTGATTTGTGCTTCTTGATTTTTTGTCCATTTTCATTCCTAACAATTCCCAGAGGATGTCTGAGAATATAAGCTTTGTGTTTTAAAGAAGAGTAAGCTGTGAGGAGTTTTTTCCTTTTTCTCTCTGTGAACGGCTGGGTTTCCAGCCCCATAAGAGGTGAATGGCAAAGATCTCTATAGAAACTGTTTCCATTGCTAAGATTTCTTTTATTTGTTTATTTGAATGCCTTCTCTCTTCTGGAGACTTGTTCTCTTCAGCTCCATGTCTTAGAACTCTTGGTTAATGGAGAGGTTCTTCTGATCACTGAGACTTGTCCACCTGCACATTGGGGCTCTCATGACGAACCCACCTACTAATTTCAGCCCCTCAAGTGTTGGCTGTTCTCCATCATTCTGGTGCAGGAGGCTGGTGTGAGGCTGGTAGTACCTGCTGGTTCCTTTAAGTGTTGGTTCCTAATCTGTTAGGTTAAATAATTTGGATGTGGTAAAGGTGACTGCAGAGAAAGGAGTTCCAAGACAAAAGCTTCACCCCTAGCAATGCTTTTTTTTTTTTTTTTTTTTTTGCCTCCTCATTGTTTTAGATAGTATGAATAATGCTGACTTGGCCTGTGGTGTTTGGGAGAATAATAGGAAACTTAAGAATGAATAAAAAAACAATTTCCAATGATAAATCCTGTGGTCACCAAAGAATTGAGTTATTCTTGCACTTGACAACAAATTCCTGTATGTCATTGTTACTTAATTTGACACAGTTTAATAAGTATCTAAGGCTTGAGCCTATAACCTTTCATGTCTTAATGTCATATAGGATACTTGGGACACTGAAAATCACTTGTGATCTGTTTGCATGCTTTGTCTCCGAGGAGACATAACTTGTTTCTACTAGTACAACTATTTACACGCCATAAGAAATGTTAAGTTGTGGATTGTCAGGGTATTGTTGAAATGATGTTCTGAAATGGGAATTTAGTTACTTTGAGTTAAAGGTAGTTTTTAGCTTTCTATCTGCCACTGTCAGGAGGTTTGAATTGTTTTATGCTTTTCTCCATTCCTTTGTTGCAAAGAGTTTTCTTCCTGTCTTTTGAGATAGTATGGGTGGTTATTGCTTCTGCTCTTCAGTTCCTTTGGTTGAATTTTCCAAGGCACCATTATTCTCTTTCCTTGGAGTCTAATTCATTCTCTGTGCTGTAAAAAAAAAAAAAAAAAAAAAAAAAAAAATTATTTCTGCTGGAGGAATGAAACTATTCTGCTTAGTGGTTTGTTTTTTGTCTTTCAATGGTTCTTCAGACTGGTTCCTAGTAGCTGGTGGGGCCTTCTGAGGCATGGGTGCTCATACTGGAATTGCTAGCAGTGTGGATGAATGTACCTAAAGCAAACCCAAAGTGCTATAAAGTACATTTTACCAGCAGAAATTGAGCTTTCAGCCACTAGTTGCTCTACTAGTAGTCAGTGTAACACTAGACAGCTCAAAATGCAGGGTCTGTGAGATGTCACTGAAAATACGTGTACCTCTCTCTACTGGAGCTACATGCAACTGCAAAGCTGCCTTTTGGGATAAAAACTCCCTGTTACAGGAAATTCCACTTCCAAGTTTTGTACATTTTTGACTAGACTGCACAGCAAGCTCATACCCTTCCTGTCTCTGGACTGTTCTCTAAGCATGGGACTTAGTTCCAAAACAGTTTCAAACATGGGACTGTTGACTAAGCATTAAACTTTCTTTTGGATGGACTGTTGATACAGAGGAGGAAAAAGGTCACCCTGTGCAAGATAATGGAGATATCCAACTCCATTAGATGGATATAGTCAATATATCCATGTATAATAAATGCATTTTTACAGTTTAAGTCATGGGTTCTTGCATCTTAACCTTATCTATTGCGTACATCACTTGATAGATCAGTGATTACTTTTTCATCTTGCTTGTCTTGATTATCAAGTAAACCTAATCTTCAATTATTTTTGTGTAGCATCTCTTTCAAAGATCCACAGTTTGATGAAGACTTTGTTTTTAAGGCTACAGTGTTACCTGGTGCAAAGTAAGTATCAGTTGTCAGATTTCATATAATTCAATTTTATTTCATTAATCTGAGCATTTGCTGTAATAACTACTTACGGAACTATTTTTAATGTTCAGGAAACCTCCTCCAGTTCTGAAGCCAGGAGACTGGGAAAAAAATAACAATGATGGCAGGCCTTGGAGACCGCAGCTTGGTTTTAATCGAGATAGAAAGCCAGTCCACTTGGACCAGTCAGCGTTTAGAACTTTAGGGTAAGACTCACAGCAGGGCTACTGACTATACCCCTTTATTGCCCCTCTTAAAAACAAACCACACCCACCAAAAAAACAGCAAGGGAGTGGAAACAATCAGAGATTAGATGCTGGTGCTCCATGTTGGAAACTTTGGTATATGATATTTATATTCAGTGTTAATTATCATACATGATCATAATTTTGCAGTGGTACCGTGCATTCTTCTTAATTTTGGGGTGTTTTTTTCTTAATATTTCTAACTAGATTTCCTGTTGTTTTTTTAACTTGTTTGGTGATACTTGCCTGAAGTACAGAAGATATGATGAGGTTATTTCACACAAGCGTTAGTTAATATTATTACGAAGACAGGAATGTCTTTCATGCTTTTAAAAATTAGTGTTTTTTTTTTTTTTTTTTTTTTTACAAACCTTTGTTTGAAGCACATGTTGCATGATGCAATGTATTTGATCATCATGTTTCAAGGCATTTTCACAGTTGTTGTTAGTTCTCCAAAAGTCCAAATAACTTTCATCCTTTGCTCCAAAGCATTCTCACATACTATGAGAACAGTTCTGGAGCATCTGAGAGCATGAGCTGAGATTATGTATTACAAATAAAATGAAATGTTCTTCCCTTACTGGGAACTATAAGGAGCTGTATGTCTGTCAGAGCCAGAAAAGGGAATGTTTTAAAGGAGGCTATGCCTGTGAACAATCTTCAGTTCTTCCATGTTACAGTTACAAGGAAAAAAAAATGTAGTTACGTTATTGATCATATATGATGTCTTATTAAATTGTTTTCTAAGTGGAGACACTACAAGCGTTAATTAAAATCTCATTAAGTCTTAATGAGAGTGTAGTTCTGCACAGGATAAAAACAGCAAAGGCCTGGCAAACGTTGACTCCATCATTTATAGATCCCGTAATTTCTGTCAGCTCTCACTTCACAGGCAATGTGACTAGTTCGTTTTTACTGAATACTTACATAATTTGTAGACAACGTTTTTAGTGGTGTTTTTTTTTTTTTTTTTTTTTTTCCTGCTTATTGTGGCTTGCTATGAGAGTTTTTACTGGGACCAGTTCACAAAACATGTGCTTTGTTTGTGGTGTGTCTGGGACCCTTATCTGTAAGTGAGTCATCACATCGTGTTTGTGTACGTCTCCACTGACGCATTGGAGAGAGCTGGGTATTTAATGGACTGGGTAGCAGCTGTGCTGTAAGATGGCATTGATAAAAACATCCTATTCTTTTTCCTTTCCGTTTCTTACGCATAATAGCCATACAATGCCAAGGGAAAGAGGGATGCCAGGAATGTATGCCAATGCTGTACCTCTTGGAGCTTATGGGAGCCCATACAGCAGACCGCTTCTGAGTGGGCAGCAGCAGATTCCTAAATTGTTGTCAAGTAAGTGGGTTCTGCTTTATATATTTCTGAGTTTGAAAAATATTGCAGTTTGATTTTGGTCTGTTGCACTGTTACAAATAAGTGGATTCAGGAATTCATCTTCGTCCTGCAGGAGATGCATTTTGACTGCTTTGATGTTCTTCTGTCAATGGACATTCAGGCAATACTTTTTTATACACTTTTTTAAAAATTTCAAATGGTTATACTCAGATATCCTAAGTGATTTGGTGTCCTTGCATGGTGAGGTCCTGAATTTTGAACACTTTTCACATCAGTGGATTGGAAATGTCTTATATTGCTTCATTTGATGTTTGTTATGGAGATTGATCCTGCCAAAAAGCAAATACCATTTCCTCCCTCACCCCTGGCCACATAAGCAAATAACTTATGCTTTTAGGAGAGGAAAACCTCTTCTTTCCCATGAGAAAACAATGCTTAGTTCACTATAAATCACTATAACAGTGATTTTAAAATTTTTATCATTTTTCCTTAAAGTTGCTGCAATAAAACAGCAAAGTATATGTTGTTCACTAGGAAAAGTGTGCCATTATCAATGCCAGTTCAACTTTGTTTGTTTCGTTTTGACTAGCCTTGCTATTCAGAGCCTGACCAGATAGTTTCGCCTGTAACAATGTTAACGCCGTGCTAGAAAATAATGAAATACACCAGAAAAAATGTTCTTGAAAGCCCTTTTTCCTCCCTTTATCTGTTAGTTGGCATCAGTTTGAGGGTGGGGGAAAGGTGTTTGAGTTAATTCACAAAATTATTTTGTTTAGACTTAGTTAAATGTCAAGTCACAATTTGAAATGAATGCAACTCTTTTTCTAATGTCTGTCTTGCATGAGTTGGTTTTATTTTTGAAGAGTCCAGAAGTACATACAAAGTTCTAAGCACTTTTGTCTGTTTGGAAACTGGGAAGCAGAGTGATTAACCTTGTGTTGCTCTTCTCCATTACTTTTCTTTTTTGGAATGGCTGTAGTGAAATGTACTAAATTTGTTCTGACTCTAAAACGTGAGTATGTGCCTGTAAGCAAGATCCCACTTAAAATACTGTGCCCAATATTCAAGTACAATAGGAAAAATTGCATTTAGTGTAATAGGGATTTTCAGTGTCCATTATTCTGAGCATATTAAGTATGTAGCTGAATCTCAACATCACCAGCATTGGTGAGCTTAGAATTTTAATGCTTTGTGTCTGAAGAGAGGATGCTGGCCACAGAAAATAATCAGTGCACAATACATGGTGGCTGCTCAGAAAAGACTGTAGGACTCTGAGAGAAGAACTGTGGTATCTATCTGAGAGTTGCTCCTGCTGTGCCTGAACTGCCCAGTCCCTTTTGAAGGTTTGTGCCTCTGTCTTTTTCCATCTGCTACTTTTGTTTTGGGCAATTAGCTTCAGTTACCCAGGAAGGAGGGCTGTTAACGAGTCCTGTCTCTGTGTGTGATCAGGAGCTGCACTTCTGTAATGGTGGGAATGAAACGGGATGAAACTTCACTAAACTGCCTAAAAAGGTGCTTTAAAGTTGGAAGTTCTCGTTTTTAGCTGAATTTGTGCAGTGTTGAATTATGTAAATATTTGAAGCTTCAGCAGCTGAGATAGGCGAGTTTGAACTACAACGTTTTGTCATGTATAGGAGACCAGATCACTGCTTAAAGAAGCTGTCTGACTTTTTATAGTTGACTTGTATTTCTTGACTGCATATAAAACAGCAAATAATTAATATCAGTGGCCACTCTGAATTAAACTTATTGTCTGGGTCCAAAGTAGATGAAGTGTACTTAAGCTGGGCATGCAGAAGCTTTCCTGTGTGAGGAATCAGGTTGGTTCAAGTGGACAGACAGATTGAATATGAGAGTCTGGAGCTATTAACTTTGATTAAAGGAAAACAAGTGTTTGGTTTTTTTTGAGCAAACAGAATACAATTTTAAAAGAAGACTGTGGGGAATGGGAAGGCAGAATTACCAGGCAGGCATCATATTTTTGTACTCCTCTCTAAGGAGAGTCTGTGTGGTTTTGTGGGGAGATAAAGTATTCGTGAGCCCACAAGTACCTGTACTATTGTTCATGTCTTCTGAAACTCGAACCTTCATGCTTTCAGGGAAATAGTTATTTCAAAGCAGTTTTATGAGCTTTGCATACATGGAGCTTATTTTGCCAATTAGGTACTTATAAAGCTCTCATCCTCATGGTATATGAGCACCTTGTGTTGTATAGGAAACACTCCAAATGCAAATATGCCCCAGTGCCACCATTCTTTCAAATTGAGGAGGCTTGAATCCGCTGATCAATATGAAATCCCAGTCCATCTGTTGGCCTCAGAAATTGTCTGGAGGCTTTCCTTCACACATCTCTTTCTCCCCTCATCTCCTGCCCCTTCCTCATCCTCAGATTGTCTCAGGCATCCCCAGTTACTGTTCCTCAGGTGTGCCTGGCAGATCTAAGAGGAAGGCTTTTTTTTGTCCCCGTCCCCATTGTGCCTCTTCCTTAGCATTTCTTTTTCCATTAGGCAGAGGTTGTTTTCTTTCCTGGACATGCAGTAAAAAAAGGTGTCAGGTTAGCCCTCCCTGTTCGGTGCTGCCCATGGTCATTGTACAAAGGCTCTTGCACAAAGCAGGGTTGGCGGGCGGTTGCGCTCTGGGCTCCTCATTCCAGAGTTGAGAAGCTGGTTCCTGGCACGCTGTTTTTGCTGTGAAATCTCAAAACTGAGGAAAGGAGTGTAACGCACTGAAAATGTGTCTTATCAGTTACTTTTGCTGTTTTTTTTTTCCCCTTTATAAATGTTAACAAGTTGTCCTAGGAGATTAGTCTTAAACCCTAATTAACTTCTGATTTAAATTGACTGCAATGTGAAAACTTGACAATTAACGAACTACGGTGGTTCTTGACTTAGTATTTGGAGAGTATCTTTCTTTCACCGTCTTGTCGTTTCACTGAGGTGCAAGGACAGCCACTGTCTCAGTCAGTGGGACAAGGCCGGGTTGGACAGCAGGGGCGGTGTGCCAGCTCACCCAGGAGGCCAGCAGGGCGTCCTGCAACCTGGAGGGTGGGCCAGGCCTGGCCGTGCCAAGTGGCCATGGGCATCTGAACGCTCCTTCTACTGAGTAAAGAATGAGACCTGCTCACACCATTTAAAGGCACTTGTTAAAATACCTTCAAGTGTCGTAGCCCAGAATTTCTGCTGAGATCAGTCTTTCCAATGTTTGCACTGAAGGATGCTTTTGAAAACGGAACCATGAAAACATCCCTACGTGGTAATGTGTCATGGGTTTAGTGTCAAGCAGATTTGTTGAGATGGGAGCACATCAGCATCCCTCTGAAGCTTGCTTCAGTAGGTGGCATCTTTTTGAACAGGAATAGTCTGCGTGGACAGCATGCTTGCTTTGATGGAAATTTGTTGTCAGAATTAAGCATGTAGGCCTTATCTCTCCTTGGCACCAGTTTCAACCAGTTTTCTGTCTAGGAGTACCAGGAGGTATTCCTAGATCTGAGAGTACATCTATCTTCTTGCCTTTGCAGCCATGCCTTTCAGTTCAGGCACAAATGCCTCTGTCAACGTGCACATCTTCAAACTAGAAAAATGAATTATGAGGAATTGGGAAGGAATAAGCAGAATGTTCTTAATGGGGGAAATCTCTTGTGTCAAAGGTGTTCATCGGCTAGATCACTGCAAGAGTGTAGAAAGTAGAATGTGTGAAAGAACATCTGTATGCTATGGAACAATTGGGCTGGGAAGCTTCCTGAAAATGCACGTTTATATATTCCTGAAAAACTAGACCTCACGTGGTTAAAATGCCCACATTTTGTGAGACTGATGCAAAACAACTTTTCATTTTATATATAACACTTTTATATGTATGATGAAGAAAAAATAGAATCTAGAAGGGCAATGCGGTCAACCAAATGCCATCTCTCCTTCAAGAGCGGTCTGTGGGTGTTCCTGACTGTTGTTCTCTGATTTGACTTTGATGTGCCGATTTTCAGTTGATGAATAATTGCCTGTGCTGATAACTTAGGGAGTCAAGTGTAGTATGGTAGTACTCTATGAATGGCATATTTGGTTTCTGCAATACATGGTATCTGATTTATGACTTTCATTTCAGTCAGTAAACTTGTCAATTAGCTGTGTTTGAAATGTGATTTTGATTAGTGCAATCAGTAAACACAAAATCTCATCTTTGATTGCCACACTGATTAGATAAATTGTTACTTGAGGAGCTGCTGCAGAAGGCGGTTTATTTGGCCTTATAGCTCTAGGAAATGCCTAAGTTTTGAAGACTAAATAAAATATTAATTGTCATTTCTCTTCCGATTTTGTACCTTTTTGAAGTGCAGTTTACTGTTCCAAGCTTTTTCCCCTTCAAAGATTGTTCTGTCAGAGTCATACAAATGAACAGTAATAAGGTGGCTTTCAGTGTTTTTATAATGATTTCATTAAACTCTGTCTTAAACTGTTCTTAAGCTGCAAAAACATGTGGTTATAGGAGGGTAGTCAGGCCTTTTCTTCTCCAGGTGGAAAGAAAGTGATTAAATGTAAATCACTTCAGTGACTTCACTTTAGTGAAAGTAAATTTTTAACTAGCCCTTATTCAAGGATCCGTATGAATGGGAAACACCATACAGGGCAAGACCAGTATCTTCTCACTGGTTTCCTCACTAGAGCACTATTTGACCCTGGCTCTGCAATGGAAAATGTGTTAATAAATTTCAATTACATGTGAAGCTCTGACCAGGGAGGGTCAGGAAGGGAGAGATTGTATTAGTCTGTGTAGTTGTCAGGGGGCTTTGCCTAGCTCTGTCTGCATGGAAGGAAAGAAAAGTGGGGGAAACCTCACCTTCATGAAATATGGTTTTTTGTTTCTCCTGGTAGCTTTTCTCCCAGCAAGCAACAAGAGAACTGAGTCCCCTTCTCCCATTTTTTTGTCAACTGATACTTTGCATTGCAATGTGACACAGGTATCTGTGCAAAAAGCTATAGCTTAAAAACTATGGTGTATCAAGGTATGGAGGAGAAAAATATCAGACCTGTAGGTCTCCTGGGCCAGGCTCTGGCAGAGACAGAACTTTAGAGTCATCCTGCTGGCTGCAAGTGAAGAGCTGGTAGTTAGAAGCTACAGAGCACACAATCACAGAACTGTAGGTGTTGGAAGGGACCTCCAGAGATCATCAGGTCCAACCCCCCTGCCAAAGCAGGTTCCCTACAGCAGGCTGCCCAGGTGGGCATCCAGATGGGCCTTGAATATCTCCAGAGAAGAAGACTCCACAGCCTCCCTGGACAGCCTGTCCCAGTGCTCTGTCACCCTCACCGTGAAGAAGTTCTTTCTCATGTTGGTACGGAACTGCCCGTGCTCCATTTTGTGGCCATTGCCCCTTGTCCTGTCCCCACAAACCACTGAAAAGAGGTTGGCCAAATCCCTCTCCCACACTTAAGGTTTTTGTAAACATTGATAAGATCCCCTCTCATTCTTCTCAAGGTTGAACAGACCCAGGTCCCTCAGTCTTTCCTCATAGGGAAGAAAGAGATGGAAGATTTTTGTATCTGAAAATGCTTTTAGCAGAGCTCAGTTCTGCTGTGTTGCATATTTTTTGTGTGGTGCTGGTATCTGCAAAACTGTGAAATTATTGGAAATGAAAAGTCTTGCTGGATTTTTGGATTGAAGGGAGTGATGCTCATGGGCTCTGCCAAATTTACAATTCTATGTAACAATTTTGGAAAGTATTGATATTATCTTCACTGTATACTTTCTGTTTAAGTTTCAGGTTAAGGCTGTGTCTTCGTATCAGTCAGTGTGTGCGTGTATATTATACATGCGTATAATAGATTTAAAAGAAGATGCATGCCACTCAGCTGTGGACTGTTCCGTGGCCTAGGCCACGGAGATTAGCTCCGGCTGGAGGCAGCCAGGGCAGGAGCAGTGGTACTGCAAGGATCAGAATTTATTTCCACTGACAAGACTGTTGTTTCAATAAGGCAGGCAGGCCTTATTGAAGATCTATATGCTGGGCTCTCAAGTGCTGCCATGAAAGGTTTCTGTCCAGGTTAGACCATTAAAGCATGCAGACAATCCAGCCAGAGTTAGGAGAGAGGCTCGGATTTTCCTCTATCCATTTTTCTCCCCGTTTCTTTCAAATTATTGCAAAGCTTTAGTGTACTTGAATATTGGCAGTTTAACAGGGTGTTACTGTCCCACCGTAGTGTGTCCATCAGACAACTTTTGGAACCAGCTGTTAAAATCAGGTCACACTTAACCACCATTGAAGATAATCAAAGGTGCCACTGAAACTGAAGCTTTTGATTGATGCACAATTTAAGTGTTGTGAACTGACCAGGGAGCTATTGATTAGCTGTGTCTTTTATCCTGTTTGCTGACCAGTTTATTTAGAGGAACAACCACCATTTAATTGCACGTCCTGTTAAAGCAATGTTGTTACTGCTACGCCTTTGTAAAGAGTTAGTTTGGGTAGAAGAAACAATTGAGAAGTGGGTGGTCCTTTTCATTGCAGTTTCTTATAACTACAGTGCTGTCTTTGGCCAAGTTTTTTTACCCAAAAGGAATTAACTCGGTCTAATTATATTATCTGAGAGATCACTAATAGATTATATATTATTACCAAGTTAACTTATAATTGCATCTTTAATCTCTCATTTGTATACATCTCTAATATCTTGAAATTTTAAATATAAATCAAAAATTATGTATATTTAAACACGAGTAAAGTGAAACTGCTCACGTTATTACATCCTCTGGTTGTTCTTTTGGCTTATAGAATAATTTAACCTAATCAGAGGAACCTTGCACATGCTGTGAGCATTAAATATTTGTTGCTTACAAGCATGGAGAGTCCTCATGATGATACAGCAGTGGTGGTTGTTTATATACATATCTATTTCTTTTCAATATAGTGTAGTGATGAATATACTTCTGTGAAATGTAAATATTAAATTAAATCTTCAGTTCTTACAGTAACAGACATGGTTTTTTGCATTTTGAAACATCCCAGACAGCACAGTTACCTGTGGAGTGTCCAAGCATTAATCAATGATAGTTCTGGCGATTAAAATCGTCTTCTTTTATAACTTGAAGCTTTTTGAACATATTAGAAAGGTCGCCTTTTATTAATATTGAGCTTGTCACCAGCCACCATAAAGGGGCTCTGTCAAATCAGCAGTAGTAACCAACAAAGATTTAGTGAAATGTGTTCTGTAGTGTATCCAGTCTGCACTTTTCTGTTCTGTTTGCCTTCTTAAAAGAAGTGCTATGGCATGTTTAAAAGTGATGGAGTGTGGAAAATGGAGCGCAGTTCTTTTAAATATACTTATTCTGTTTTAACTTTTGTTTTACCCTGTAGATCTTAGACCCCAAGATACTTGGCGAGGCCCTACACCTTTGTTTCAACAGACACCACAAAGGTAAGGCAGGTGGGACTGGTGTTTGGTTAGATGTGGCTAGGAGTATGTGCTTGTTCCTGTCAGGCTTCACAATATTTTTACTTCTGTTTTGAACTTGGTTGTTTAAATTTGTTCAAATCATGAGATACAACAGATTTTTAACGTTAATTAATGTCCCATGATTTATTTATGTTTATGAGTGCACTTTGCAGTGTTCATCCTTTAAAAGGTTTGAGTACTTTGTATTAAAAAAGGAAGGCAAAAACACTTTCCATTAAAACTCAGACTTCAAAATTAACTTTACTGTTGGTGCTTTGGTACCATTCTTGGTTTCTTTGGCCTTTATCTTATTGAAGCTTTTGAGATACTATGAAATTGAACACAGAGAGCTTAAAACTGCATTAGATTTTGGACAGGCTAAACAAATTTCTTTTTAGGAGGGCTGTGGAGCTTAATGAGGCATAACTAATGGTGTTCCACTTTTATCGTTCTGTGCCGCAACCACAGCATTAGTACAGACTACCATTGATTCCTTGCTACAAACCTCTTGAAGTCCTAATCAGCTTCTTTGGTACAAGTTTTCAGGCCTGACAAGCCTATTGTAGGGCAGTGTCACTGTAGGTCAGTAGTTATTAGTTGCCACTGAAACAGTTTCTTTAACTACTTAAGACTGAACTGAATTAAATGCAGAAGGGACTCAGAGAAGGATTATGGAATCTGCAGTCCAATAAGTGCCATCGAATAGAAGGAATGTGACATGGTTTGATAATAAGGGATGTTTTACATGCGATCCTTCATTGATAGGTTGTATGCCCTTAAGTCAGGCTGACTTTACAAACTTAACCGTACCTGTGAAAGCTATGAATAATTATATTTGTTTGCATTTGTGGAAGAATAGGAGTATCTGTGAGATCCTCTGAGTTTCTGCTCTTAGGCAGATTTTTTTCCTTTTCTTTTTTTTCCACATTTTATTTGCAAATGTTAACCATTGAAAATATCAGCTTTAAAAGAATTTATTGAGCCCTCTGCAGTCACACTTGCCATGGCAACCATTTTGATCCCTGTGGAAGTTCAGCTCCCTTGTCCTGTGCTATGTCAACGTGGCATATTGCATTATAATTGAATCTTGCATTAAGGACTTCAATATTAGTTTGTCCAGGAGAGTTGTTATCCCCACACCCTTACATATATACAGTTTGTATATTGCCATTTTGTGAATACTGCTACAGTTCTGTAATTATTTTTACAGTGCTATACATTTGCCATCTTATCAGGCTGTTTAATTTTGGAAAGTAGAAGAGTTTCTTGGTTCACATGCAAGTAGTTCCTTTCTGACAAATTCTGTTGTTTCCCACTTGAACATATCTTTTTTGGTTTTATTTGCCATAGTGGTCTGTCTCTTCAGAATCTTGTCAGAGGATTCCTCCTGCACTTGGTTCATGCTATAATGTTGTTAGAAAGTGATCACACGCTGGTCCTGATACATTTTGCAGACATACAGTGCTGCTTGGAGAGCTTCATTCATGAATTAGAATTACAGCAGTGTATTTTACAATGCTTTCCCCTCCTGTCTTGTATTTTGTTGCACCTCTGGGAGTTCATGAAAAGCACTAACTTGCCAGTCTTAGTGCTGAGGATAAGTAACTTTGCCGTAGTTTTGGAATGTATTTGATTTGGGGAAGAAGGGTGTGCAAACAGATGCTTAGGGCTGACATTGAGTTAGTTGCCATACAGAGATAAGCATAGAGGTTTAAGCAAAAGTTTAAACATAAAGCTGCATCAGGGCTACCTACCTTTAAGAAAAAATGGTCAAACCAGTTGAACTCAGCCCACCCCAAAGAGTTTTCCAGTTTCCCACTTAATTCCCTGGCAGCTGCCAGGCCAGCAGTGGGCTGTGTGGTGCTGCACAGCTGCTGTTGTGTGCACTGCTGGCCCTGAGTCCATTGCTGTGTACTGCTGCTTCAGGTGCTCAAAAAGCAACCCAGAGCTGCATGGAATTTCTGTTCTCTGCCACTTAGACTCCCAGGAAGAAAGCAATGGAGGGAGAGGCCAGCCCCAGCTCCAGCCTTTTCAGATGAAGAGGGTTGACAGGAGGTTGCAATATACTTGATCAAGCAAGGGATAAGCGAGGAGCCTGTCCCTGCCAGAAAAGCTTTGAGCCTTTGTGCTGTTTCTGGGATAGAGTATTGCAGCTGTGGCTAAACTGGCTCTTCTTTCATAGGCCTGAGTGGAAAAAAAAAAATCAATAGTGTAAAGGTTTTTCTTCATATCCAGATGATCTTGTCTCCTGCATGAGATTTTCCTTTTCTTAAATTTAGGGATGCATTCCATATATAGCAAGTTAAAATAGAATTGGTGAGTAGTTGTTGAACAGGGACACCTTTCAGCATACTTGAAGGGAAACAGAAGGTTATTTTATATTCTTGCCTTCAATTTTTGTATATTTTCTACCAGTTTTCCTTCCTAATTGGAAGGTTGTAATCTAGTGGTTAAGCAAATCCTTTTGCCTAACCTGTTCGTAGAAGAAATCTCCTAGGAGGCTGACTTTGTAACACAGATATGCTTACTATATAAAGTTTACTGAAACTGTATTTTAGCTATTCTGTCTGTATATGCATTAGTTTAATTATTAGTTGATGTAACTCTGGGCAGTGTATTTGTGTAACTCTGACAATATGGATTCAGGTGATATTTCAAATAGCACAATTTTTTGTTACCCACAAGGCACAACTTTACTGTGTACAAATCTCCACTCTCAGGTAACTTAAATCACTAATCAATGCATCTAATAGATGGACATAAAGTCAATTGCTATGAGACCTGTAGTTTCCTGAGTTGTTTACCCGATGATAATGTAAAATTTTGATTTATAAAAATAGGATATAGCTCAGTGAATTAAGAGCAGCAGAAAGGTGTAATCTGCTTTTCTGACTTTAAGATCAGAATATGTACTGCACCTTTTTTTTTTTTTTTTTTTCCTACTACGTTTATCCCCGGGAACATGTAGTTCTAATTGATCATCACCAACTCCAGTGCCCTCCTTAAGAGGGCCTTGAGACTAAAAATGCTAAATATACTGACTTTTCACTAAAAATCGCTTTGTAAAATTGAAACGTTTAAACTCTACACAAAATGCATATTAATGTCAAATTAAATTTGTTTTGAAATTTCCCATTCCAGGCATATAATAAAAGTTTTTGCCTGTTAATTTTCAGGGCTGAAATTATTTATCATAAAGACTTGCCAAAGTCATAGAAACTGATGAATGACTGATAAACATCTAGAACTGGGGTTGTGTAGGTAATTCAATAGACTTTTTCTTAGGCTGAGCAGTATATTCTTCCTGAAGAGCCTGCTGTCTTCTAAGAATAATGAAAAATATTAATATTCAAAACAATCAAAAGGAATATCTTACATACAATACTGATTTTGAGTGGCCCCTGAAAGTATAATGTGCTGTGAAGTTCAAATATGATATTGCTCTTTCTAATGCATGATTCAGATAACATCATGCATTTCTAAACATCTCTGAAGCTAAAAATAAAAATGCACACTTCCGTGTTGCCATTTAGCTTTTGTGTGAGTCATTTTTAGTACATTTGTGGCCCATCATGTTAATCAGTTGCATATTGATCAGGGTTAGAGCAGTGCTTTTATAAGCAGGTATCATTTGTTTCATTTTGGAAAATGGTAGGGGGAGGCGTGTTTTGGTGGTGGTTTCTTTTTCCTTTTTTTTTTTTTTTTTTTTTTTTTTTTCAATTCAAAAATTTAGCTCCATTCCATTTGGGTGAAATTTGTCGCTCCCTCACTTGCCCAAAGCTGTGTTTGCTTGCCATGGTGCAGCTGACTACAACTACTGCCTTGGTCAGCCTCTTCCTGAGGTCATACCTCTTCCTTGACTGCGTGTGTGTTCAAAAGTAGATATCAAACTCAGCCTCTGGGTAAGGTTTGTTTGTCCAAAGCTGCAGTCCTACCAATTTACTCGAAACAAATCTAGGGAAGGGATTCTTCAAAGACAAGCAAAGCAACTCTCAGAAGTGCAGCAGGTAAATATGAAACGCAGTGCTCATGCTCAGTGTGTTCCCACTGCTGTCTCTCAACAGGCTATCCACACACTGTTCAACAGGCTCTCTTAAACAGGGGTCAAAAAAGATTAACTGTTTTGACTAGCCAATATTGTCCATTACAACAATATATTCTACTGCAAAGCACAACTGCTATGATTCCGTAAGGAATTGTACCCTCACCAGTGCTTAGCTTTAAAGATTATATCATGGCTATATCATTTTTCTAAATATTTTTAATCAAACAACGATTTGATGTATTATACCTGTTGCTTTATAATTGTAATGTTAGAATAGGTACTTGAAGGCAATTAAAAACATTTCTTGCTGTTAGTAATCCGGATGGCAAACTAGGTTATAATGGATGTTGAATTTGCGTTCCCATATAAACTGTACACCAAATGTCAGTCAGTCCATGCCAATTAGTGCTTATGTTGCTAGGTCACCGATGGTCAATTGAAAACGGCATCAATAGAACTTGAAAAGGTTTCTTCCCGATCGGACCTTCTGACATATTGAGCAGAATAATGGATGGGAAAAAGCAGCCAAGGCCCCTACCCTAGATTCAGAATACTCGCAGTAAGAATTCATTTGCAACCTGCATTAACTAGAAAGAATGGACTCCCAGAAAGAGTCTGGACATTTAGAAAAGAAAGCCTCATTCTCCTGTATTGCACATGTTTACTCTTTGGATGGTGTGTTACGTTTAGCTAACTTGATGATATCTGGGTTTTAATCAACATTCAAGATCACTGTGGATGAACTGGCAAATTTGCCTCTAAAATAAACGATGGACAGAATCCTTTCAAGGAATTTGAAAAATTATGGGTTGTAAAGTTGCTTATGGTAATGCATGGGTCTGTAATGTCTGAGCTGTGGTGACGGAAGCAGGGAGCAAATGTGGCCGTTTCGTAAGAGAACCTCAGAAGTTGTTTTTTTTCCCCTATTTGTCTCCAGTGATGTTGCCATCTGCAGTACCACTGCAGGAGTGGTTGGATGTGACAGAGTTCAACTCTGAGGCAAATGGCAGCATGCATCAAACTAGGACGTAGAAAATTTAGATTTTGTAGTATGAAACTCTAACCCTGCGAGTTAAGCTCATGCTGCAGTGTGTTTCTTCTCTCTTATAGAACTGCTGGAGCTGCCCCTCTGCTTGCCTGGAACCGCGTGCTGCCATCCCAAAGTCAGTACCAGCCGGGTCAGTACCAAGGGCTGGGCGGACCAATGAGTTTACCCGCAGAGACCTGAAGATCGAATGGACAGGGGAAGACAGGTATGAAAACATTGCCTGACTTTTTCCTTGTTTTGCTCTCCTCCTGAGTAACACTTTCATGCTGTGTGGCAGAAGGGTGTGAGCGCAGCATAGGTGGGGCCTTCCTGAGCTGGTTTTAGTCTGATAGCTATGTCACCAGTGCAAGTACTGACAAATAAGCTTCCCTCCTTGTCCAGTCCCTCTGCGGGTGCTTGTGGCAAAAGGCCCATGCCATCGTTGTGCTGCTGCTGCTTTTCATTAAAACCAGATCAAGTGTGTTACCAAGTCATACACGTCTTGCTGCTTGAGAAATATAAGCTATCGTTATCTTTTTTGAAAAACTGTTTAAATGTTAGACTCTGGTGGCCAGAGAGATAAACAGGACTGTGAGAGTACACGTGAAAATAGCTTTGTGTGGTTAAATGAAAACAAGCAAACACAGTAAGAGGACCTCAGCCGAAAATTATAGGTAGCTTTGTCATCAGTTCCTGAAAATGCAACAGAATTAAAATACTTAAAAGCAGCAGCTTGTTTTGCTTATGAGATATTTCTTGTGTGTGTATGATCCCAGTAAAAATATAATTTGAATACACCTGTGTGCTAGAAAACTTTGGCATTACCATGCTATTTTCTAGTTTTAAATAAATTTCAGATATTTATATTAAACTTCATATTCTGTCAATGTTTTTGTAAATCAGAACTAATGGGGGAAGAGAGAAGAACACTCACTGCTTGCTTACAGCACTATTTCCCAGTCTTTATATGGAAACTGAGGCACAAGCAACTCGAAATTTGCTTTCTGTTGGGACCTGGTTCTTTGGCTACCTCTCATAACGTGCTCCAGACAAGTCACTTTTTAGTTTTATGATCTTAGTTTTCTTTTCATCATCCCAGTCTGCAAACACGTGTTACACGGTGTGATGCAGAGTCAGATCTGGTGATTGATTTCTCAAGTTTTCTCCTATTTTTCCATGCTTCTGGAAGCATATAGTGATTTTCATGTAGGTCAGAATTCTGTCCTGCGGTGTGTGTTGGATACATCCCAATCTCCATTGCTTATGCAGCGCAGGGGCTGCAAGCACAATCCATTTAAAACGTAATGTCACACAGCACACTGAAGTCTTACAACATTTTTACGACTTTTGATTCGTTGTCCACTTCATGTTTTTACTTTTCTGACTGGGAGACTCGGGTAGCATGATCTATCACCACCACTTTTGCACCATGACATTGTTACAGTCTGGGTTTTGTAAGGCAGCCAATGTAAAAAGACAGGTACTGTCAAACCTGGTCTGTAACAGAAGAGCCTTTGGCCTTTGCCGAGGAAGCTTTCTACAGAGTGCCATGTGCTTCTGTGTCTGGTGCAGATTGTCAGAACAGCAGCCCAGCAGAAGCAGCTGCGAGCCACTAATACCATTCTCAGCATTGTCTGCTGGCTGCCGGATTACATGTTGCTGCTGAAAGATCTATAGCCAGCAAGCAGCCTGCCCTGGTGTTCCCACTCTTAAACTCTTGTTTGGCTCTGCCCTTGTTAGCAGCAGTGAGATTCCTCCTTCACCCCTCCCCAACTCCTACCCTGAAGCATTTTAAGCGCCAGGGAGGTTTTTAAGACAGGAGTAAGGCTTGTCTCCAGTTCATTCAGTTGTGGATACTGGTGTTGCAGCAGGAAACGAGAGGCAAGTATACCATGCGCTCTTCCTCTTGCTGTAAACAAAATTAGGCAGGGTGTGTTGTGATCACTAAGCCTTAGTGGGGAAATGGTGCTCTAGGCAGGGGTTGAATCCTGGTTGTGTTGCCCAACTTGTCCTCAGTAGTTTTTCTCAGTATATTTGACATTTGGGTAAGGTATGTTGAGAGGATCAGTTTTCAAAAATCTTTCTTTTGAGTTACTCTGGTTTAGTCAAAACACTGGAGACAAAGAAATAAATGCATATTGCTTTAATACCTAATTGAAAAGTCTGTCTGCTACAACATACCACCCTGCTCCTTCATCCTAAGTAAGTAGGTAGTGGGTATTTTGGGGAGAGAAAATCGCACTGAGGCTAGTTTGTTTCTGACCATAAATCTTAGTGAATAGCAGTTGCAGCTGGACGAGGCAAAAATGAGCAGGAATTGCCTTAGAGGAAGGCCTGCAGCATGGGCACAGGGAGGGCACCCAGCTGGTCCCACCTGGGAGGGCATATTGTGGCGGAGACCTCGGGGCACCCAGGCATCCGCAGCCTGCAGGACTGACCAGGCTGGGCTGTGGCATGCAGCCTCTACCCACACAGCTCTCTAGGGGCTTGCCACCTGAACGGTTAAGTAGGAAGCATGATGCTGGTAATAGTGTAGCTCTGCCCAAAATGTATTCACCTGTCATTAGCATGGGATGTATCTGCTGGATCGTATTTTGAAGTTAACAGCTGCGTGGTTTATTTGTATTTGTGGCATGATGGTTATTAAGGAAAAGTATTTCTGGCCAAGTGAATTTGCTTCCTTAAAAATAATTATTAGCAATTATGTTGCTTTCCAGCTGTTTTTGATCTCCTTTTTAATTTTTGTTGCTAGTACTTTTTGTGTTAATTTTAAAAACTAACTTTAAGATGTCATTATTTCCTTGGGGGCTGACAGCAATGGAGTAAAATTAGAAGCTACCTGAAAGGGTTTAGGGTGCAAAACCAATAACTGAATGTAGCATTGCTGCCTGTAAATTTCAAAGCTTTAAAGCCTTGAAAAGGGATTCAAGTGGAAGTGGTGACACATAGCAGCATAAATAATTATCTTTGGTACCTTTCACCTCTGAATTCTTTTTTACAGCATACAGAACATGGCCTGAAGAGGTTAATAAACGCGCTGCTACAAAGTGCTTACAAAATTAATGCAACTGCCATGGATATAGGCTGCTCAGTGATAGTGTGTGTTTGTCGGTGTCTTTGAGGTGTTTCAGAGAATAAAAGAATAAATCCGATCGTGTTGCTCAGATGTTTGACATCGTGATTTAGCCTGTAATAATACGTAACCGAGTGTCCAGATAAATTCCTTGTGTAGCTGGTACAAGCGCTCCTATGCTGCACTTCTGTGCACATGCTGGCAGGGATCTCCGCTGCTCATGCAACTGCAAGGATTATTCAAGGGTTACAATCGACTTGGTTTTTAATTGATTACAATTAAAACCAAACAGACCATCTTCCTGTGAGTGGAAGCAGTATCTTCTGTGCATCTCTTCTGAGATTCTGTTAATAATAGGGTGTAAAAAAATTGTTTTCTGTTGAGAAAGTCCTTTTTGATTGTCTGATGCAAAACATGCTGCAGCTCACCCTGCTGTCACTGGTTTGCTCGCTGTCTTGCCAGTTTCAGTGGTTGTCTCTGTGCCCCCATAGGGCTGGCCAGGGTGCAGATGGATTTCTCTTTTAAAGCAGGGAGTGAAGCCCTCCTCGCCACCCCTGGCCATGCCCCATCCCACCGTGTCCTCCCCCAGAAAAACAAAGCCTCTATAGCTATTGTCAGCAGAATGAACTTTCTGGTCTCTGCAACAGATCAGGTTTTAAAATCATTTGAAGTGTTTCAAGGGGACATCTTTTTTTATTAAATTTTCCAACAGTTTTTTACGCTGGATAATTGTAAAATCAGATCACTGTCAGATCTAAATTTAAATAGAAAAATGTATCTAATGTGCAATAATTTCCAATGTGACATTTTGGGATAATTCACCTATAACTTAAAACGAGTGAGTGCTAAAAAAATGCTGCTTCTCTAACAAAACAGTTTCTTTTTTTCGTAAAGATACCTGTCAGTAATAATGTCCAACTTGTTTTAGCATAGGATTGCTTATAACTAAAACAAAAAATGGAGTAGTCAAGGGGAATTTTTTCTCCACAAAATAATAAAAATAAACCTGCCTAATCCTGCTAACAGCATACAGGCATCACAGGTAATTTAGTTCAGAAAAATTACACTTAGACCGTTTGTCTTTGTAAGAAAAAGTGCATATACTGCAAAACCCACATTTCTGTAGGATTTAAAAATTGGCATTTCAGATCTGCCTGTCAGGTGTGGGTTTTGTATGTTGTTGTTTTTTTTTTTCCGCTTTGTACCTTTTTGTTCCCAGTATTGCTGAAAGCCAGGAGTACGCAGTGGTGGTGTAGCTAGGAAGGAGCCTGTCATTGTGCTGTCTTGGTGATGGTTTTATTTCTTATTTAGAAACTATGCTGCTCCCACAGCACAAACGTAAGCATGGGGTTGGTGCTGTCCAGAGTTGCTCTCCTTTAGTGGAAGTTAAAGCTTGGTGCTTTCAGGAGAGTGTCTGGAAACGCTGTGAAGAGATGGGTCAGCTCCATCAGCGGTACCTTTCTGTGTAAAGGATGCATTGTTTCATTTTTGTATGGCGCCTAAAGCTCAGCTAACTTGTTTACTATGATGTTAATCCAAAAAATAAATGCTTGCTTTTGTTTGTTTGTAGGCATAATGGCCCCGGGAGGCCCTACCCGCTGCCACCTCCCTCAGGAAGATACAGCTGGAATTAGCTCTTGACTTTTTTTTTTTTTTTTTAAGTATAGAAAACGTCTGTTGTTTTTGTTCTTTTATTAATTGGAAGGGGGGAATGGAATCCTGTAGTTTAAAAAACTATGATACTTGTTTTAAAACGTGCACATTTCTTACTGAATTGAATTACTTTGAGGGGTGGGGGGCAGGGGCTGTGTCGCTTTGAAATAGTGTATTGCAAAATACGAGTAAACTAGATTTGCTAATTTGCTTGTGAGACATTTGATGAGGTAGGAGTGCTGTTTTGTCTTTATTATGTGTACAAGCTGTGCTTAGCTATGCCTGTCAATTTGAACTCCAAACATCCTTTACTTCACACATAAGAGCCTGAAGCCAGACACGGAGTTTTAAAGAATGCACAGAAATCGGATTTTATTAACTCTAGGAAGACACAGCAGGCAGTCTGGGGAACACGATGTTTAAAGACAAGTCTGTCAGTATTCCTTATAAGATGCTTCTTTGAATTTCTCATAAAAAGAAAGAGATTTTTGGACTTTGTAGTTAAAACATTTCAACTTTTACAACTTGTGCCTGTTTTCCGACTTCTGTTATTGTAACATAAACAGCACAGAAGGTGTATTTGTTTGTTTTGATAGATAATTTAAAATCGCTCCAAGTATGGAGTTTCCATTCATTTTAGTACTCTTTCTAGGGTTTCCATGTGAGTGTACCAATCAGTAAATATTTTTATTTGCTTTATAAAGTGGCTTTTGAAATTCTAAGCTGTATCGAGTGGTTTATTTCTTTCCCCCTCCAGAACACTTTTGTATCTGTGTATATGCGCACACATTCCCTGTTATTTATTCAAAAAAAAAAATAAAATTGCATGCAGCCTCCACAATAGTTAGTAAACCTTTGTTTATTCAAAAACTCAGCAGCTTTCTGCTAACAGTAGAGCATCCAGGTAGGTGAGCAGGTTAAAGCTGATAACCTCTCTCTTGGTTGTGCCACCTAACCTTTTTCATTAAACACGCGTATCATATCTACCAGTAAATGTGGAAGTTTTGCCCGCAGGGGTGTAATAAAAAGGGTGCTTCTTTAGCTCTCTCCTTGGAGTGGTTTTCAGCCCCTTCCTCCGTGGCCCAGATGTTGATCACCAGCACCAAGGAAAAAGCCCAGACTGCTGTAACCTTGGGAGGAAGAAATCACAAAACTGGATTCATTATTTTCAAGTGATTGAGGTGGAGTGGAATCCTTCATTGTAATGCAAAGAGTTTGCCGTCTTGCATGGACCTGGAAAAATGCTCGCAGCGGCCTCTTTATGCGCAAACCTTTAGGTCTCAGAAAATAAATTTTGCTTCTCGGGTGGTACAAAACCGGTGGCAAACGCCAATGCTCGTGCAAAGGTGGTGGCCGGGAGCGAGGCTGGTCACAGGAGCGGATGCCCCTGCCCCTGGGGAAGGACCCGGGCTGCAACCCCCGGCTCTCCATGCCGGGCGAGCCGCGTCGGGGTGGGATGCGCCCGCGTGGGGTGAGGTGGGGTCCCCCTGCCCGGCTCTCCGCCCCCCGGGAGCAGGTTCGGATGGGCTCCGTGCCGCCGCCGCCGGCGGGGATGACCCGGCCCGAAATCCGTTTTCTCCGGCCCAGAATCGACCCCGTGTGGCTCTCTGGGCCCGGGTAGGGCCGCTACGCAATCGGGAGTGCGGCGCGGAGCGGGGGTGGCCGCGGTCTGGGAGCGGGCGGCAGGGGCAGAGCTGGCGGCGGGGGCCGCGGGTGGGCGCCGGGAACGAAGCGGCGAACTCCTCAGAACACGTTTCCTTTTATTGGTAAAAGGAGGAGAGAGCAGAGAAAGAAAGAAGAAGGTAAAAAAAAAAAAAAAAAAAAAAAAGGAAAAAAACGGAGGAGAAAGTAAAAAGGAACAAAAAAAAATATAAAGGAAAAAAAGGAAAAGGGAAAAAAGAGGAAGGAAAAGAAAACAAACAAACAAAAAAAAAAGAAAATAAGGAAAAAGAGAAGCCATCGGAAGCTTCCGAGCTGCGCTTCTCGGCGCGCCCGCGGGGCAGGCGCGGCCCCGTCCCGTCGGGTCCCGTCCCCTCAGGTGCCCTCGGGCAGCCTGGGCCCGGCCGGGACCCGCAGCGGCTCCGCGACGCCGCGGCCCCGGCTCCCGACGGAGGCGCGGGCCTGCCCGCGCACCGCTACCGGAGCCGTCCTAAGAACGAAGAAAAGTTTCTCCCCCGCGATCCGGGCAGCGAAGCTCCAAGGCTTTCCGCCCCCGCCGCTGCGGGCCTGCCGCGCTTTGTCCCCGGGCTGCGAGCGGCCGCGGCCCCGGCGCGCCCCGTCCTCCAAAGACAGTGGCTGCTCGCACTGCCCGCCGCCTCCTCGGCCTCGGGTTACAATTCCATTTACCTTCAATCAAATAATGATGAAATTGCACTTCAGGGGCACCCTTATAAAATTAATTCTGCCGAGATAAGTTGCACTTCAGAGGATTTATTGTTGGCGGTCAATGGGTCCTGTAAGGTGTAAGCGCAGCGGCTCTGGCCCCGGGCGCAGTTTGCTTCCGCCGCCGGAGCGGGACCGGGCGGGGAACGGGGCGCGGATCCCCTCGCCGCCTGCCCGCCACATCGGGGCCGCCCCGCCGGGGCACAGCGCCGCGCACACGGGACCAGCGGGCAGCCGCGCACACCCCCGGCCGTGCCCGCTCCGCCGCCCGCTTCCGGGTGAAGCCCGTCTGCCAAGCCCCAGAGCGTCTAAAAATGAACGGGGCCGGGGTGGGGGGGAAGGGAGGTAGGGGCGGGAGGCACGGACGAGATCGGAGGCGGCGGCCCGGAGGTGCCGTCGGGGCCCGGGCGCGGGGCGCGGGGTCTACGCCGGGGGCGGCACGGGGGCGATTACCACGTCCTGCCGTACAGCAGGTTGGGCTGACCATGCCGCCGCTGTAGTCGACACCGACCGAGTCCATGGGGGCCAGGGGGGGCACCTGGCCATGCAGCGCCGGCGGGCTGGGCGAGAGCTCCTCCAGGTCGGCCGCCTGCCCCAGGGAGCCGGGTGCGGGTGTGTGGCGGCGGCGGGCAGCGCCCCGCCGGAGCCGCCCGGGGGCGCGGGCGCGGGCTGCCCGGGGGCCGGGGTGCCGCTGCCCGGCGGCGGGCAAGGCTTGCCGTCCTTCACCAACACGGGCACAGGCGACGCGGCGCGGCGAGTGCTGCTGGCAGAGGCCGCCGGCGCCGTCGGGGTGCAACTGCTTGGGCGGCCGCCTTGTCCTTGGCCTGGCGCTTCATCTTGTAGCGGTGGTTCTGGAACCAGATCTTCACCTGCGTGGGCGTCAGGTGGATGAGGCTGGCCAGGTGCTCCCGCTCGGGCGCCGACAGGTACTTCTGCTGCTTGAAGCGGCGCTCCAGCTCGTAGACCTGCGCCTGGGAGAAGAGCACCCTCCTCTTCCTCCGCGGGGCCGCGTGCAGCGGCACGATGGCCTTGGCGCCCTCGGCGATGCCGCTCAGGCCGCCCATCCCGGCCACGTTCATCCCCGCCGACGGGCCCATGAACCTGGAGACTGGGCGGGACGCGCGGCTCAGGGCCGGCGGCCGCCCCATCAGGGGGCAGCGGCCGCCCCCCGCCCGCCGCCGCCGCCCGCCGCCCCCGCCCGCCGCCGCCCCGCGCCCGCACTTACTGCCGGGGTACCGGGGGTCGCCGCCGGCCCCGTACCAGCCGCCGCCCGCCGCCGCGCCGCTCCTCATGCCCTCGGGGTAGGCGGGCAGCTCGCCCACGTTGCCCAGGCCGCCGTTGCAGTAGCCCCCGACGGCTCCGTGCTGGGAACTGGGGACACGCCGTGCGGCATGTGGTAGGCGGCCGCCCCGGCGGGGCCCGCCACGACGTGCTGCGGGACGGCGGCGGCGGGCGGCGGCGGGCACCGGCGGCTGCCGGTAGGGCCCCAGCGGCGCGCCCAGCCCGGCCGCGCCGTCCATGCCGCCGAACTTCTTGTAAGCTCTCCTCCATGGGGCTGAGGATGTCGGTGACCGAGAAGGGCGTCGTGTGCTTGGGGCTCAGCGACATGGCGGGGCGGGGCGGGCCGTGCGCTCCCGCCGCCACCGGCGAGCCGGGCGCTGGCGAGGCGCGGCGGCCACCAGCCCCTGGCCGCCCGTAGCTCGCCGTTTCTTTTAGCCCGGCGCCAGCTTTACGCCAGACCCGGGGGGGCGGAGCGAGCGCGCCCGGAGGGGGACAGCAGCGGCGGGCGGCCCCGTCCCCTCCCCGCCGCCGGGCAGCGCCCCCGCCTCCCGCCCCGGCCCCCTCCTCCCGGCCATTGTCCTGCGGCCGCCGACGGGCTCTTAAGCTCGGCCGCCCCGGGGCACCGCCAGAGCGGCTCCGGCCCGGCCCTTCCCGCAGCCCGCAGCCCGCGCCCGTAAGTACCTGCGGCGGGGCGGGCGGGAGGCGAGGAGCGGAGCAGCCCCCCGGACCCGGACCCCGGACCCCCGCCGCTCCCCGAAGCGCCCCCCGAAGCGCCGCCGCCGCGGATCGGCCTCAGGACGGCGCGGCCCCGACGGCGCGGTCCCCCGCTGCGGCCGGGAGGGCACGCACCGGGGAGCGCCGCTGCCGAGAGGGTCCGAATCCCCGCGCAGGAGGCCGCTCGGCGCCGTTTGTAGGTGGTCGGGTTGAAGACCTTCTGGTTTTATTTTTTGTTGCTGTCGTTCGTTCGTTCGTTTGTTCGTTCGTTTTGCGACAACGAAATGTCCCCTCCGGGCTGCCGCAGCCTCCGAGCCGGAGCTGGGCCGCGTTCCCCTCGCTCCGGGCTGGGGCGGCGAAGCCTGCTGCGCCGTCGGAGGCCGAGCGCTGCCTGTCCCTCCGGCCTGCTTGCGGACGGGGAGCCCGGGGCGCTGCTGGACCCTTCCCCGCCGCCCGCAGCCGAACTTCCCCGGGCCGGGACGCGGGAGTTGCGCGCCGTCGGGGCGGGCGGGCAGGGGCCGCAGTCGGGCTCCGCTCCCTCCTCCGGGCGACGGGGCGGCCGCGCCGTGCCCAGCCCTGCGCCCGGTGTGCGGACATCTGCACGCGGAGGGGCGGCGGGGCCCTCGGGACCGGGACCGGGACCGGCCCGTTCCGCACCAGCGCGGCCCCTCGGCGGGAGCGAGGCGTGGAGCGGGGCGTGCTCCCGACCGGCTGCTCTCAGGCCCCTGATGTGCGCACGGCAGCTCCGGTACGTGGTGAGGCTGCTGCGTGCCATTGGGCTGCTCCACGTCCACTGCCCCCACTGCCCTGCCCGGGTGTCCCTGCCGTGCCCTGTGCCAGGGGATTTTCCCTTCCCCACACCCCATCCTTTTCCTGACACCTTGGGGAGAACACGACAAGATAAACACCCCAGAGGAGAGCTCTGTGTAACCTTCATGCCCCCCCAAACCCTGAGGACCCTGGTGCCGCGCAGTATTGAACACATCCACAGCTCTGCGTGCTTTGCCGCTTTTGCAGGTTTGGCTGTCTGAAACTCACGCTCCCCAGCCAAGTTTACCTGCAACACTTTATTCAATTCCAGTTTTTCCAGAGATTAGGCACAATTCCTGGTGCTTGCATTTTATTTTTTTTTCCTGGTGCACCTTTCTTCCCCTCCACATCCCACCTGCCTTGGCTTAGTTGCAGGTGGGGGCCTGGGGCTGGTGGGGCCATGGGCTGGGCTTGGCTGGCTGCCCAAAGGGCACCCAGGGCATGAGGGCCAGGTGTCAGCACCAGAGCTGGGCTGGGTCCCCAGCATCCCAAAAACAGGGCATTTCCAGGTGCCAGCAGAGCAGTTGCTTTGCACATGGGCTGCTGGGCAGCCTTGTAGCTTCAGCTCCTGCTCCACCAGAGTCTTCCTCAGAAGGCTGGCAGTTACACACCCATGTTTTATATTTTGTTTCAGTCATTTTATCATTTTGTTCTGCTTTGTTCCATGTGTTCTGTCTGCCTCCTGAGGCTGGCCCCCTTCTGGAGCACGTCCCCTACTCTTCGGCAGTCCCACTGCAGACAGTGGATGCTGGATGCTTCCCCCACCTGGAGGGGGTCCCCTGACTCACGGCCCCTCTGCAACACAGCCCGAGCCCCCAGGCAGGCAGGGGATGGCAGAGTGGAGTGGCTGAGCTGGTCTGGGATGCCGACAATGAGCCCATGGCAGAGCTGCTTCGGGGCTTGCGTGGCTGGGCAGGACATGAACCTGGCAATTGGGCCGGGGCCTCAGGGTCCCATGCAGCTGATGTAACCTGATGGGGAGCCGTTGAGCCAGGCACAGGGCTGGTAGCATTGCAGAGACAGGCCACAAACGGTGTGGAAGGGGTGGGCTGGGCAAGAAGGGGCCCCACAGGCCAGAAGTGCTGCTGGGAGAAGTGGGAGGGGGAGCATGGAAAGGGGGCAAGGTCCCCATGGGCTGCGGCACCCCCAGGATGAGTGCAGCCACCACAATGCCATGCCTGCTCACGCCGGGAGCACCCCTGGTTCTTACTAATAAATGAAACACTTGACAAGGCCAGTGTGAAATACCTGGTCCCAGTTCAAATGAACATGGAGGTGATTTTTCCCTTAGCTGTTTTACGTTAGCAGAAACCTGGTACATTTATTTGTTTCCTTTCGATTTCAGTGACTCTGGCTTTGCCAATGGGAAAAAATATTTAATTTCTTTAAAATATGTTTGACCAATGCTAATGAAAATCCAATTAATAAGGCAAAAGTTGCGGACAAAAAAAAAAAAAAAACAACAACAAAAAAAAAACACCTTAAAGTCATTCTCATTTATAAAAATGTTATTCTTCTACCTTAATCAGTCATTATCTAGAAGTGGCATGCAAAAGTGGACTGTTTCCTTCCAGAGCATGGGAAGGTCTAGTTGCAGAATTTAAGCTAAATGCTTTCAAAAGAAGATTTTTAAAAAAGATATACAAAATGCAATAAGGGTGACTGATAGAAAAGCACCTACCAAGAAGTCAAACTATTAGGTTTTAATTTTTTTGAGTTATTTCCATAGCTTCTTGATTACACATGTAGCCCCAAAGGTCACCGTTACTTAAAGCTGTGGGAGTGCATGTGTCATTTCAGAAACCAGTTTGTCTTTCTGATAATAATGACATATTTTGGGCCATACGGCACTCATTTCCACAGATAAGTTGTTCTTGCTATTTTAGACTGTGTCTATTACAGTAAAGATATGACCTTGGCAAGACACAATTGACATATAGATAGAGGCTGATTTTTTTTTTTTGTCATTTTTCAATAATCCAGTATAAATGCTAATTTATTTCCGTGGCAGCTCACCTAAAGCAATAGTTTCTTCTAAATAATCAGCAGTAGTCCACTCATTGCTGAGGTACAGTGTTGTGATCACGGCTGATGGCAGTTTGCCTTGATTCTGCTCTTACCAATAATTTGCAGAGATTAAAAAGGTCTTGGAAATGGAAGCTTAAAGAATTGCTTTCTAAAGACGTTGTTAGATTGAAAAAGGAACCTGGGGTTTCCAGTGCACTCTAAAATCATTTCCACATAAACCCCAGATTTAGTAGTTTTAAGTGTCGCTAAATGGCCTGTTCACGGGGAAGGGATGATGTTTATGCGGCACGGAGAGATCTCGGCTCCCACTGCAGACGTGGCTCCTGCTGTCCGTGCCCAGCCGGGTGGTGTCTCCTCGCCAGGGATGTCAGCACCTGGACAGCAGCTGCAGGAGGCATTTTCTCAGACTTTGTTGGCTCTGCTTACACAGAATAGTCACTGGCAGACGTAGGCGGCAGGGGTGGTCTCCTCACTGAACCTGGCACCTGCCCACCCCGAGGGCCCCCCGCCCCATCCATCTTTGCTTGATGACAATTACCATTACACAATTACCGTTTGCATTTTTTTCCCTTGTGACTGCAGGCGTTGCACATTTTGCTGCTTGGGATGAACACCGAATGCCTCGGACATCTCAAACCTTCCCTGAGAGCTGCGCACGCTTGATGGAGTTTCCCTTGGGACTGCCTCTCCGGCCAACCCTCACAGCTCTTCTGCTTCTGTGCTTTGGCCCAAGTCCTCTCCTGGGAGCCCCCATCACCCTGCCCTGGGAGGTGAGCATCCTTCCACCCACCTGTGCTGTGTGCCCTGAAGCACCATGCCCCGTACCCATGTGGGTCTCAGCACCCTTTGGCAATAACCAGCTCCTGCCGCTCCTGCTGGCCAGTTCATCTCTGTTCCTGGAGCATGGCTGGGAACACCAGCTGGCCCCCTCAGGCTTCCTGCCAAATCACTGCAAAAGGCACCAAAAGACTCAGCACCCTGAGGGTTGGCACTAGGTGCAGGCGTTGTCTGAGATCAGCTCCTGTAAAGGGAATTACACTGATTTCAGCTGTGTCTCGTTCTGTGCTTAGCAAAATCCCTTGGGCCTGGGTTAGGTGGTGCCAGTGGTCACTTCCACTGCATATTGCTTCAGTCTCACTGAAATACCACAGGACTGCTCGTTCTGCTCCCTTCTGCACACTGAGGGGCACTGACCATGCCGCTTGCTCCCCATTCTTGCATTTCTTGCCAGTTTCTCCTTTTTTGCATTTCTTGCCTCAAACTGCAAAGAGGGAACTGGGGGGTGGCTGTGGGCTGGCACAGGTGCTGGCTGTTACCAGCCAGCCTTGTCTGCCTCCTGTGTGGGGCTGGGCAAGGCTATTAATGCCTGTGGGCAGGGCAGGCTGCTCCATGAAGACTGTGCAGCAGGAGTAGGAGCAACAGGGCAGGCTCCAGCCCCTGGTCCTTCTGCCCCCAGAGAAGGGTGCTTTCAGCTGCAGAGACCCAGGTAAATGTCCTGTGTCCCCAGATTTGCCTGGCTTCTGTTGAGAGAAATGGTGTGGTGGTGTGAGTAAAGCCATCTCCTGTCAGCTCCCAGGTGCATCCTCCTCTTCCTCCTGTGAGGGCCCTCAAAAGTTGGTCTATTCAAGAGTGCATGCTGCAAACAGCTTATTTAGCAAAGTACATTAAAAGGAATATCCAAGAGCTATTTTTATGTTTCCTAGTCACTAACACTGAAGAATATACTCCAGTGCTGTGTTAGCATCATCTTGTGCAGCTTGCTCTCAGACAACAGAACACAAATATTTATTTAGGGCTTTGGCCTTTGTTGCAAGGTGTCTCACACTGTGTGTTACTCTGGGCTGGCAGCAGGCCCGTGCCCTGGCTGGGCTCCTTTGGGTGCCTCAGCAGCCTCCTGGTGAACTCTCTCTCCTGGCTGATACAGCATTCTTTCATTCTGTGCTGGGTTCGTTTCATTTTTATTTAATATAGCTGAGTAGCAAGGATGGCTTTCCTCATTGCTGCAGTGTACAAGGCTCGATGACTTGTCCGTGTGGAAAAGCCAGTTGAATGTCTCAGTAAGACCTGGGCTGCAAAGGCATTGCCATGTTGCTCTATGGCAGTGTTTAAAGCTTCCTCCTGATCCCTGCTGCTTGTAGTTAATTGCTCCTGGCTGGGGAAGAGGAACTGACATGCATTGGAGGTGTCTGTGTCCCCCACACCCTCCCTGGTGCTCAGGACTTCACACCAGCGGAGGAGGCGTCAAACATCCCTGTGCTGCTGGGTAGTGTGCTGGGGTGAAAGTCAGCCTCCCCTTTCCTGGACTTGGCAGAGGTGCCCTTTCTGCAGACATGAAGGCCACTCAAACCCATGCAGTTTCTTCCCCTTGCCAAAGAAGGCTTGGTGCTTCCCTCAAGCACAAGTTGTGTGCTAATGTAACACTAAATTTTTGTCCCCTGGCACCCATCTCCTCCTGTGCCTGGATCAGGAGGGAGCTGAGACGTCTCTTCTGTCAGATCTGGAATCTCTGCTGGTCTGAGAAATGCCAGCCTCTGTTTGTCCCAGTGATTGCCGTAACTGCTGGGTTCTCGTCTGTGGGAGGTCTCTGTGGTGGGGCTGGGGATCCCTGCCTGGTGCCCCCTGCCCTGGGTGCTGCTGACACTGCAGGGGCCGGGGACATCCTGCACAGGCTTTTCGCCCTTGCTGCGTGCCCTGAGCTGGATGTTAGAATGGCAGGTAGCAGGGTCTGGGCTCCTTGGTGTGTTGAGTCTCTTCTGTTTGCTTTTTTCAATCCAGAAACTTGTATTGCCACTGAATTACTGGCTTGTGCTTTACAACATGGAGTGAAGTATGGCATTTCTCTACGAGTCATGCAAATAAAGGTTCTGATCCTAGCAATGAGCAATGATAAACCCAGCTAGAGAGAAAGGGCCCAGATTCTGTGAAGGCCCTCAAAAATTTGGTCTGTAGGCATATTCAGGAGTCCATGCTGCAAATAGGTTACTTAGGAAAGAGTCTAACGTGTTTTATATTAATAGGGAGAGTCAAAGGGTGCCAATACCTAGCCTGAGCAGTAGGTAGAGAAGTTGGACAATCTGCAGATATGTAGTTGGCTATAGATGAAACTGCAGATAGGCATGTAGCATCACACGTGTTTTTCTTTGGAAAGGGGAAAGAATCAGGAAAAAAACCTCCACGTTCATTTGACATCTCCTGATTTCTTTTGTTTGCATCCTTATGTCAGCCTGTGGTCAAGGTGACTCTGGGTTAGATTTAGATACAGTGTGAGGGAATCACAAAGTAGAGAGACTTACTGAAGGATCCTCTCCATTGCTTTGAAGTCAGAATAATATTCCTTGCACAATAGAAGTAACCATAGTTACTCAAAGCCCTTGCTCCTGGAGGCTGAGTGGAGCAAGGTGGCAGCCAGAGGGGGAGAAGGCACAGGCGCAGTGGAAGGGGTGAGCCCAGCCAGGAGCATGTGACAGCAAGTGCTTGTGTGGGCTTGGGGGCTGGAGCTGTGCTGGGCATGGGGCTGTGGGTAGGGAGGTGCTGGGTCAGGGGCTGAGCGTGGGGGCCCTTGGGTGCTGGAGCCGCTGTGTGTGTGGGTTGCTGGTGGCCCTGCAGCTGCAAGGCTGGGATGCGCAAGACAGCAGGACAAGTGTCCTCAGGGGATTGGAAGGGGGCAATGGAGCTGCGGGGCGGAAGGATGGTTTTCTAAGGAAATGACACCTGAGCTTTTTCTTTTAAGTAAATTAAAGAATGTGCATGCTGAGGGAAGCTGTGGTGTGTGATTTGACTCGCAGTACTGGCTATCAGGAGTCCCTGGGCCATGCTTAAAATTAACTCACTGAGCTTGGGTCCGAATGCTGTGGGAGGGACTGAGCAGAGCCGGGCTGGTGGTGGGGTGGGCTTGGGTCTGAGGGTGTCACCAACCTCTGTCTGCCTCGTGTCACATCGTGCTGCTGTTCCACAGAGTTTACCTCTTTTTGTGTGCAGTGTTTTAAAAGGGTGACTGAAGAAAGCATGTGTCTTGTGGCCATCTATAGCCACCATTCGCCATGAGAGGATCCACCAGCTTGGAGCAATTTTTCTCAGTCAAAACGGTTTGTGTGATGTGAGTGGGGTTTTTCAGGCTTTGTGAAGGATGTTAAATGCTGTGAGGGGTCAGTGCTCCTAACCAGGAGGTGGTGTTGGAGAGGGTACCAGCTACCTTGTTGCCACAGCTCTCCTGTGTGCTCAGCCCTGAGGTGCTCTAATGGCTCTGTCTTGTTAGGTGTGTCTCCAGCTTCATCCAGCACCTTCTGCCTGGGGCTGGATGAGACCATGCAGGCACCCTTAACATTTGGTCTGTATGCTCACTGAAACTGCAGGCTGGCCTCTTTCAACACCTGTGACAGTTTGTGGCACAACCTGGCACGGAGGAGGCCTGAGCTGGGAGGATTTGGTTAAATGAGCTTCATGGATGAAATGCACTTGGAGCAAGCGGTAGCAAATAGGGTTCTGGGGAGGCATCACAGATTCTTCCCTGGAAATCCCATTGTGGCAGCCACTGTTGTCTTTTGCCTAGATTGCAAGCACTTCTCTAGGGGAATTACCTTTGGATTTTGGAAGGCTGTAGGGGTGAGTGCCCTGCTGATGCCTTTCCAGCCTCTGGGGTAGGCTGCTGCACATGGAAGGGTTGCATTTGCAGCCTGAGCCTGGCAGGGTGCTGTCCCCTAGTGATTACTGGGCACAAAGGAGCCCTTATGTCACTGTTCCCTCCTGTGGGAGGCAGCACTGTTGGGGAGAAGCCTCTGTAAAGGGTGCCCCTTTGGAGTGCTGGACATAGGCCACTAAGATGGACAGGTGTGTGGAAGCAGAGGAGGGGTGGGAAGGAGAAGTTTTGGTATTTGAGCAAAGCACCCGGGCAGATGTTTAAGATGTGCTGGCCTCTTCCAGATTGCATTAATGAAGGATTTCATTAGGCTGAGGAAAAAAGGTAACTAAGGTTGAGGGCCTTCTCTTCTCTGCTGTTTTCTCATCACCAAGGCTATGCTACTTTCATACCCTGGGTTACTGCTCTGACTCCTTTTTCTCCTTTGGTGCTATGTGTGCTCTGCAGGCTCTGACCCCCAGTGTCCTGGGTGCCCCTGTGGCACCTGTCCTCCTGCAGCTGATGCAAAGTGATGGTGGCATTAAAGACTGAAAAAGAAGCCTTGCCTTCTGTAACCAGCAAAGCAGAACAAACTGTACAAGTGGTACTGCTGTGGGGAAGCTTGGGAGGGTGGTGGCTGGTGGAACTGCCCGTTTGTTCACTTTTTTGCCCCCAAGGAATGCCCTGAGAGCCAAGGTAGAAGAGGGGGAAATGAGAGGAGCAGTGTGTGCCTGTGCACAGTGTATGGAAGGAAGTGTATGTACCCCAGCATGGAGATGTGCAAGCTCACCCCGTTTGCCCCTTTTACATGAGCCCACTCTGCTCCAGAGCCCTGGGGCCTTACGTAGGTGCTTTGAGTCTGTTCCCTTTCAAGGGGCTGGGTGCGTGGGGATCAGGCTGTGTGTAGGATCCTCCCGCTGCCCCAGTCCCGGGTGGCAGTGCCCTTGTGGGGCCCTTCTCCAGCGGGCGGTGTGGACAGTGGCATCCCTGCCGCATCCAGGGCGGCTTGCCCAGCGAGCATGCTGGTGTGGAGGTCCTGTTGCTTTAATATTTATAGCACCTTTGCTATGTTCATTCTAACACTAAACTGCTAATTAATTATGACATTTGTACTACTTCATTTTTTGCTGTGAATCTGCAGGACCTGGCAGGCAGTTAATTAGCTCTCTCTATGCAAAGGGTACTAAGAAAAAATAATTGCTTGAGGAATCATCATCATGTTCTCTCAGAAAGGTCCTTACCTATGAGCTGGCTTAAAGCTTGCTGGATTTGCACTTTGAAAGATGCCTCTGTCAAAGGCCAATCCTTTGGAAGAGAGATTTGAAGGAGAAGGTTATCTGGGAGATGCAGCTCAGAGGGTGTTATTTAGTGCTTGTAAGTCCAAGGGAAATCAATTATCTAAACACCCCCTGTTCTGGAATGGATTTTCTTTATTCTTTTAAAAATATGTCCTCATCTTTGTCTCCATATTGACATGTACAGTCAACACACCCAAGCTGGGGGAGGCAACCTGTCCTCCTCGGGGCTTCTCACTGCTGTTGCGCAGGGACAGATGAGGATCTTCCCATGGGATGTTTTTCATTTTAAAAACAGAATTAAAAAAAAAAAAATCTGTGGGGCATGGTGCTTGTGAACAACTCTGGGCTTCATCCTCGTCTTCTCTTCCAAATACTCATATGCATGTACCTGCCTTGTGTACCAAGTGCCTTGCTGTGTGCTGGGAGTGTTTGCATGGGAATAGCAGCACCTGGGGGCCCTGGGCAAGAGCCCTCATGGCTTGATTCCTGCTCTGGTGCAGCTTCCCTGTGGCCTGGCCAGCCTCACTCGTCATCCATGCTTTCTGGATTCTGTAAAGAGGACAGGTCAGGCCACTGACAGCTCTTCGGGGTAGCATGTGGGGCTTTGGGTTTCTGTTGCCAAAGATAACCAGGGAAATGGGGTAATGGATGTGGTACACGTGCTATGGGATAAAGAGGCATTTTCTTAAACAGAATTGAAACCTGCAGTAGGTATGCTTGCCCTCAGCGCTTCCTTTGAGAAACTTGTTTTATTAGCAGATAGTTACATGTTGAGGTTACAGAAGGAGCATTACAGTAATGGAGTTGACATCTATATAATGGACGTTGACATTTTATTGAAAAAGGAAAAGAAAAAACCTTAACAGGGTTCCACCTCCCTCCCCCTTCCTTTATTTCCTTATTTTGCTGTCATCAATTGCAATAAGGCGCAACAAACTTTGAACAGCCCGTTGATGCTGGCAATTTAATAAAATTTCATACAACAGTAGGTGCTTCAGGAATGTTAGCAGGACTAATCAGTCCTGTGGTAAACTTGAACTTTGCTGAGAAATCAAGGCAATAGCTTGTTCAACAGCAAATCATAACAATTTGAATCAATTCTTGGCAGTACACTCGTGTTATTAACTATTACGCACAGTCTTGGCTTCCAGTTTTGTGTTAGATGCTTTTAGCAAGAAGTTCAGAACAGGGATCCTGGAGGACAGCACCGCATTTCTAAATGAATAAATAGATGTGCCTTTGCTCTGTTGTGGCCTCTGGTTGTACTTCACATCATTTTGAATTGAATTGGTCTGAGGTGTAAAGAAAATTCTTTGCGTGGCAGATTGATTAGGGAAGGTTTAGAATAAGAAGGACAAACAAACTGGCGTGGGCTTACAAAAATGAAACGAGGCACCAGAGCAAGGTGCCAACTGGACTGCAAAGAAGATTAGAAAAGGGAAGACAAAAGCATCTTCAGGCTTTGAGCCCCCGAGAAATGTCAATGAAGCATTGCTCAGACCTCCATCTCCAAGGGTTATGAGTTGGGATTCTCACACCAGCTCGTGGCAGATGAGTATGTGGCTGTCACTAAGCACCTGTAAAATATGCCACCTCCTCGTTGCAGGAGGGCAGCCCTTTGGGCCCCATCTCTCTGTTGGGTGGCCAAGAAATGGGAACCACCTGCAGTTCTGCTTGTGCTGGGGCTTCCTCTCCCTCCCTGCCAAGACATGCTTGTCCCCTTCTTGGGGAGGCTGCCCTCATCCTGCACAAGCACTCAGGCTGGCTGCCATGTCAGCGCAGGGGGGATCCTGGCTTGGGGATGCTGCAGGAGCAAAAGCAGTAGAAGTGGAGCCAAGCATTGCTACTCAGAGTGCTCTTATCCAGTATTTGCTAGCTGTTATTAATGTAGTGTTTTCCCAAGTTCACAGCTGCTGGGTTCCTCAGATGATCCTCAGTGCTTCTTTTCTTTTTTTTCTTCTTGGAAGAGCTGCAGACCTTACTGTCCATCTGGTGCAAAAGGAAGTGGTGACAATAAAAATATAGTAATTTAGGAAGCTCTGTGGTTTTTCCTCCTTTGTGTTTACAAAGGCTGCGATTGCATCCTCCCTGTCTTTCCTTGTTCTGACTGTGACAAAATAAAGTTTAAGAAAAACAAAAGTGAAATACTTTTCAGAAGTAATATTTTATTTTTTTTTAATTAATTAAAGTTCTAAGTCCCTTGTTGGCTTCTGTTCTTCTCTCTGTCCTACAATTTAAATAATACATCTTTCTTCTTTTGGATAACTTGGGTTACTACAGCCCATTGACATTTATATTTCTAATGTAATAATCAAATGCTAAAATACAGAGATTACACTTGGATCAACACATTCAGTTCTTAAACCGTGAAAGTAATTATCTTTTCTCATGTACAATGATATGAAAATATTTTCATGTTAACCAGTAGTGGCTGTGTTGTTTGAATGTCAGCTGGTGGCACCACTGTGGTGCCCTGTGGCTTCTGTCAACTTGGAGCCTGAGGTTAGACCTGGTGGGGAGCTTTGGGGGAGCTGCCTGTGCCCCTGGGCTTGTCTACACCAGCCTCCCATGCTGGGACAGATCCTGCACTGCAGGAAGGTGCCTGGTAGCAGAGGCAGGGATTTCCTGGCTGAGCTTGGCCTGCTGTGTGTCTGTTTCTGCGCTGTGGCACACAAGAGGCACAGCTCTCAGCAGCAGGTGAGGAAATTGGCTCAAGCATCACAGTGTGCCTGGAATGAGGATGACCCTTCAAGGTTCCATGGCTGAGTGCGCAGCTGAGGTCTGGTTAGCTCCATCCCTGACTCCTAATTTAGAAAAACTTTCCAGAGATGCATGGTTGAACTGAGCCCTGAGACACCCTGGGCTTCCTGGAGCAAGGCTTGATCTCAGCCATGTTGTGGTGATTGTTGTTTTTTTTTTTTTTTTTTTTTTTGACCCACTATAAGTTCAAAACCATGCTGCACAGAAGCTGTTAAACTTTAAGAGCTTCTTGCAAATTCCCATAAAACGAGGAGAGAAGGCAATTAATCCCGTGGTGAGGCGGGAACTGTTTCCTGACTGCACGACGCTGCTCAAAGAAGCGGTGGGTCCTGCCATCGCTGCCAGCTCTGAGCCAGCAAGTGCTGTCACGATGAGATGTCTTGCAGCAGCCCTGGTGTTTCCCTGCCTTTGTGGTGTTTTGGCTCCTCATCTGAACTGGTATAAAGTCTCCTGTTGGTCCTCGCTGGCCTCTTGGGTGGGTAAGTGTTCATTTAGCATTCACTGCGGGTGCTGGTGCCAAGCAGCTGAGCTTCAAACCAGGCTTTAGGTTCTGGCTTTTTGACCAGATCACCCCATTGTTCTGCCCCTGAGCAGTTCTGTGTGCTGACAGCTTGAAAGCAATGGGCTGCTACACGGTGTGCTGTGTTTGAAATAGATGTGTGTGGCAGCTTTGATGGATAAATGGCCTGAACAGTTCCTGTGCCAAAAAGGTCCAGTTTCATGTGAATCACTGTGGGCAGATGAGGAGCCCTTTCCCCTTGTCTTGGTTCCAAGGCAACTGCTTAAATGCCCGGAGGTAAGGATCTGGGCTGATTGATAATGTGTTTGCCCAAGTCTAAGTATTTCTAAACTGTGCAGAGATATTCTGTTCTTAAACTCCAGTGTGTTTCAGACGATGTGTTTTTATCTCTCAGCTGTGAAAACAACATTGAAAATCTTGTAACAGTTTCAACCCCTGATGACAATCTAAACTTGATGGTACAGTGGTACAGCACCTAATAGAAGTTTGCAGATGTGACAGTGATCAGTGGAGACCTGGTGCAAGGTTTCTAGAAAGGACTTCAAACACCATGTTTAATTTCCTAGTGCTGTAAAACTGGAAAATCAAACTTCCATCAGCATGCTCGCATGGTCTCATAAGGGGCAGAGATGAAGCTGTGTGTCCTTGTTAGCACCTGTGGATGCATGGCAGTGATTATGTTCCATGATGCTGGAGCGATACTGGGGCAACCCAGCAGTGAGTGGTGCATTGTAGTAAATATACTAGCATCTAATTCCTGGTTTGGAATCGCAGCTAAATTCCTTTGGTGTCCTGGCAAACCTGGCTTGGGGAGGGGAAGGAGCGCTTCTACCTGGTGGTGAGGACATGGGTGCTGGGTGGTTATGGCTGGGCCCCTTGGAGGGCCGGAGGCTGGTGCCAGAAGGAGTGTGCCCAGCTTGCCTTGTGAGTCCCTTCCAAGGCAGGAGGATGCTTCAGAAAGCATTTGATGTGGGGAAACTGTGCAAGTTGATAAAGAAGTCGATAACAGTGCGTTTCTGAAGTGGAACTTAAACTGCTGAAAATACTTTGAAAAGCACTGACCACAATTAAGCACTTAATCAGGAGAGCTGCAATTTTCTGAGCTCAAAGTACAAAATCATGAAGTAGAGATCCAGAGATATGAAGGAAAATGTCTCTTTGGCAATTAAGATCCATTCTGCTCAAGGCTGAAAATGGTATCATTGAATTACTTTTGTTGTACAGTTTGATACACTGAATTATCTAAAATGTAAACCATTGTGCCCTAAAATGCCACTCAATAAGTAAAACAGCTTCTCCTGCTCAGCTGTTACTCGCTCTGTGGATTGGATTCTGATGGTATCTTATTTCCCTTCTTTAAAAGAAGGTTTTTAATCAACTTCTTCTTCCCTCCCCCATAGTACAGTGCTGGCTGGAAGGAGCAATGTGGAGCACCAAGGAGAGGTTTTCCAGCCCTCGGACCTGCCCCCATCACCCCAGTTCTTGCAGTGAAGCACGTGCAGATGGGCAGGCTGTCTGGGGCTGGCAGGTGTGCTGACATGTCCCAAAGGGACACCGTGCCAAGCTGGGTGCCAGCCACACCGGGAAGCAGCAGGAGGTTAACAGGAGGCACAATTGCCCCACTTGTTTCTCCCTCCCAGTGGAGCTGCAGTGACTGAATCGTCGCAACATCCAGCTCCGTTGTGTGAATGTCTCTGCTCTTGTCCTTCCTAACCCTGACTTGTTGATCGCAGATCGGCGGTAAGTACCGCTGGAAGTGCTTCGTGCTGAAACTGTTGCTGTTTCCACTTATTTTACACTTGATTATAGATGATGTAAAAAAAAAAAAAAAAATCAACAACAAAACTCTACATCTGTGACTTGTCAGAACTCTTTGTCACATCTCTGAGTGCCAATAAAAACATGAAGTCTGCATCCATCAGTCACTTCTTGTAGCTTGTACTCCCTTGAGAGCCTGATTCAGAGTCTGCTGAAGTCAACGTGAGTCTTCCCATTGATTCCAGTGGGTGGTAAGTCAAGCTCTTCTCCAGACTGAGATGGCAGGCGTCTTTGAATTGGTTTGGAGTGTCCCACACCTAGTGTGGTGGGACCCTGATTCGTCTTGGGGCAGCCAAGAGCTATTTCAACAGTGAAGTCATCATAAACAAATACAGATGAAATCCTTTCTCACAAGACAGCTTTTTTTTTTTTTTTTTTTTTTTCATGGTGGTGAAGACACAGAAATCTCCCTGAGAGGCACGCAGACTGTGTGCACTCCTGTGTTGTTTTTATTCAAGCAGTTAGGAAGTGGGACAAGGAGGATGGAGCATGGGGAAGATGCTCAGATAACATGCATTTGGTAAAGACAGTTAAGGTTGATAGAGGTGGTGGCAAACTAAGTTGTCGTATACATCTCTGGTTGCTCCACTTTAGTGTTTGTTTCCAAAGCTTATAGTGCAGTACAGTGTCACATTAACGTAGCCTACAGAGGAGTTAAGGGTGGCTTTTATCCTCTGCTGACTAATGTGCTGCAGCCAGATAGAATGGTATAAAATCTCTTCTTACACACAACAAAGCCAAAACAAATATTATGCAATGATTAAGTGACAACCCAAACAGAAGCAGGCATCCTGTGGGCTGAAACAGGAAATCTTGGGTTACAACCTCAAAATACATTAATTTAATTTGATTATATATTTGATGACTATCTTAAGTGGCCCATGAATAATTGATGAAAATTAGAAAAGCTGTTGTTTGCCTTTAAAATCAGTCTGTGAAAGGTAGGAACTGAATGTTTAGGAACATAATTACTGTTTGCATGGGTTGTGTGAGAGGTCCCCACACAGCCTATGACTGTCCCTGGCAGTGCCAGTAGCCAGAGTAGTGCATGTGGAATTTCCCCAAGTGTGGCTCCATTAGTGCTGTACCACAAATTAAGTAAGGATGCTTACGCTTGGTCTGTCCAAGCTGTGTGAAGAATCGTTTCATGCTCATGGGGATGTGTCTGCAAATTGGGTGCCTCTGCTTCGGAAGGCAGCACGGTGTGCTGACCTGCGGCTCCATCCCACCACGCATGCAGTGTGCAGCCTGGCTGAGGGGCACGGTGGCTTCCCGCAGCACTCCATGGCTGGAGGCCACCAAGAGCCATGTCACTGGCTTGCAGCAGCCCCCGAAGCCGCTCTTGAAGGCAAACCCAAGTGCCCACTGTGCTCTGCCCTTGCTCCGGAGGAGGAAGAATGAAGCTTTGCCCTCATCTGTGGCTGAGACAAGACAGGAGCCTCCTGAAATTCAGGTGGGTGCCGCTTTCCTCAATTACATAAGCTACCTGTGGTCTGAACGAGAGGGACAACAGGACCAAGCTTCTCCCACTCTGCCCTAACCAAGTATGCCAAGATGTTGAACAAAGAACAAGTCTGGGCCACTGTGCCTGCTGCTGGGAGGGCAAGAGGGCAGGGCAAGCCCATGGAAAGTGTGGAGATTGTGATGGGGTCATGTGCCAGTGTTTCAGCTGGGGAACTGAGGACAGCATGGCATGCTTGTCCTGCAGTAAAAACCACACAGCTCGGCCTGGGGCACACAGCAGCCGATGGCTGTGCATCCTTGCTCATTGAGGAGGTGTCTGAAATGGAAGGGGTGAGCTGGCAGTGACTACTTGCTGTCGTCAGGGTCAAAGCCAAGATAAAGGGAGAACAAGGAAGATGGGCAAGAGTCATTTTTTAAAATAAAATAAAAAAACTTTTATTTGACTGGGCCTTTGAAGAAGCACGGTGACCCAAGGCACAGAACACATTATTTACCTCAGGAAGCGATCATGAATTATACAGAAAGTTGTCCAGGTGCCCCTCTGGAGCTGTGACCTGTGGTGATTTTGTGAACAGAGAGCGCGCTTGTGGCGGGTTGCTCTCAGCTGCAGTCAGTGTCACACCCACGGGCTCTAATGGAGAGACGCCAGCTTCCAACAGCTGAAGATCTGACCTTAGGAGTAACTGAGAGGTAAAAAGCAAGTAGATAGAGAACAAAAGCCTGTCTTTAGCATACTTTAAAGTTCTTAACCTAGATACAAAGCATAGCTATAAATGAAAAGACAACCCTAGAATTTTAGTTTAAACCAAACAAAATTGACTGGTTATGGAAAAAGTCTTGTTTACTGCTGAGTTTTCAGTTTTACATTTGAGATGAAAAGGGGATAAAATTTAAGGGATTACTTTTAGCTCCCCATTTAAATATTCACATAATGATTTTAGCCAAATGGAAAGTCTAGACCAATTCAGGTTTTTTGTTTTTATGACATTGTTGTTCTTTAAGAACTGAGGGTTATGTTAGGCCAGATGGCTTAGAACATGCAATTGAGCTGATTATTCCTTCACCAATGCTGGGGTGCCTAGAAAAATCCAGTTCCTTCTGCATGTGCTGCTTATTCTAGCTTTTCTATGTGAGTTTTTCTGAAGGCAGAAGCCTTCTTTAATGAAGTTATTAAGCATCTTCAGATTTCAAAGGGTTTGGGGCCAGCAGAAGGTGGACCCATAGCTGTCTGGATGGAGTGTGATGTTCAGGTGCTTTTTCCCCAGAGGTGGTGTGTCAATGGCCACAGTAACTTCCTTCCCCAGCCTCTCCTGCCAAAGCTGTGCTCACTGCGAGGACAGTAAGGTCATGTTTACCAGCTGGCAGTCACTTATCCGTCCCACAGTGGGTTTGGACAGGCCATGTGCTGACCGGGTTGTTGTCACACGGACCCAAGGCTGCAGCTGAATCATCATGTGTTGCCGTGAGGCAGGTTGCAAACACAAAAGTGCGCAATTCAACAAAGAATTGAAAAAAGGGGGGGGCGTAAATCCAAAGTGTCCTGGACTGTAAAAGGGCAAAATTGCTGTCAATGTTACAGCTTCTCTGTCATTTTAGGCCAATTCTGTGATTCATTCAGTAAATCTCTCCCCACCAAGTTGCTGTCCCCAGGTCTTTGACACCTCTCTCTTTCCCATGTGGTTGCTTTACTGGGGCATTACCCCACACAAAATGCACTGTGGCAGCCTGCTGGTGCAGCATGGTGGTGATAGCTTCTCTCTTTCCATCTTCTTAATCAGCTTGGATGTTCTTTTTTTGAGCCTGGGTTGAGCTTTATTTCTGCTCTTTCTGAAATGTTTACCTTAAAAGAGAGCCGAAATACAAAAAGGTAGGCAAGTTTCAGTTGTGCTTTTGCCCATAATATGGAGTTTTAAGTGGCCTCACTTGACAAGAACAAATTAAGCAGTTTCTGAAAAATGCAGCATGCAGCTGCTACTGAAAGTCACTGCTCATGATTACACTGAATTCTCTTTTGTAGTGGATTTTTGCCTGGCTGTCACCTAACTCTAAACAGGACCATCAAAGGCAAGTTCCACCCCTACTCATGGCTTGTGGGATGCTTTTTGAAGTAACGGGCAAGTTTTTCTTTTGACCCTTAAAGCCTTTGTCTTTGGAAATCATTGGTAAGAGTTCCCTTCCCCTCCTCACTTATTGCCTTGCCTGGGCAGGAAGGTGATGGGGCTGACACAGTGCCACAGCCCCTCTCCAGGTGGGAAGGAAGCTTTGGGAGTTCCCAAAACCTTTGGATACATGTGATGCAAGCTGAGCTCTAGGTGTGTTTTGACAAAGGTAATGCTTCATCTTGCGTTTAAGGCAAGATATGGCCGGGTTAGAGGTCATTCATAGTGTGCAAATGGGTCTTCTAGGATCACTCCATGGCTGGTCCATACCCAACTCAATCTAAGGCACCACAGTATGCTTTGACTTAGGTTCTCACAGCTGCTGTTTTTTTTTTTATTATTTTTTTTAATTATTATTATTCCCTGCAGAGGACTCTTTTTCCTGCAAGATGTGGGCAGCACATCCTGAAGGCTGTGGGGAGAGGAAGCTCTGCTGCATGTTGTTTGAAATCTGCACACCTCATCAGCCCCAGTGGGCGCTCCTGTCCGTGGTGTGACCAAAGGATAGGAACACCATGCCTGCCCTGAGCTCAGGGGTGGCATGGAAATGGTGCTCCTACAGTGGGGCAGAGCAGGGCCTTTCCTGGGCTACCTGGTGCTGTAAAGCTGCATGTTCCAGGAGTAATCACCACTTTTATTTTACTGGTGTGTATGTGACCTTAGATGCTAAAGGGTCCCTGAGCCTTTAAGCCCCCCAAATCTCCCCCATTTGATGTACTTCCTGGGGTCAGAGGGGGTGCTTGAATTCTTTGAGGTTTTGTCCCTGAGTTTAACTGGTATACTGCTGGTTTGTGTTCTTGGCACTAAAAAACAAGAGCTGTCAGAATACATATATGCTGTTCTAAGGTACTCTTTCCTTAAACAGCTGAAATAGTTCAGCCTATTTGACCAGACCAGGCTGTGATAACACTGTTTTACACAATTTATTCTGAGCAGCTTTGCTTGCAGTTTTCTTGATGGATAACTTTCTCCCTGAAATGGTACTAAACCCCATGAAATACAGCAGATCTCTATGAAGAATTGAGGGACTCTGATGTTTGCTTAAGTCAATCTGCAGCAATTCAAGGCAGGTTGTTCTGAGCTCTCTGATTTGTACATTGCATTTTGAATGTTTTCTATTGGTAGCATTGAGAAGGTTTCTGGCAGCTAAATCCCCAATGTGTAAGTGGAATTAGGGGCCATTTTAGCATCCCAGTTATCTCTGACAGTTCTAACCTTATTTGTGTAAAACAATAAACACCTAAACATTAAAAGGAGATGTGGATTCATGTTTTTAGATGATCTTTTGCCTGATGTGTAAAAACTTTGAGAAATAATTTGTCAGATTTGCATGCCAGCACATACCTGTGGTAGGGGAAGGGAAAGATCACGCTGCTCTCAGACCCTCCTTGTTATCTGTGGGAAAGGCTTTATATTCTGTGACCAGCCAAGCTTGCAGAGTGCTGTGGACTGTGCTGTTGGCCTGGGGTGCCTGCAGGAGGGAAAGACTGCGCACCCAGTTGCCTGGCATTGGTCTCCTGTCCCTCATTTCCCAGCCCAATGCCTGTCCCTCGCATTGGAGCATCATTCCAGGCCTCTGGAAACCTGCTTGTTGATCAAGGGTTTGGGGAGGCAGCTGGTGTGGGTGGCATAAGTGGCCCTGGGGTGCTCCCTTCAGGAAGCAGGTGAGGCTGAGGCAGCTGGGAGAAGGCAGGACAGTGGAGGTGCTGTGCTGTGGGCCTGCCAAAACCCAGCATGGGGCCAGGTAGGGAGGGGACAGCAGGCAGGTGCCTCTGATGGGTAGCCTGCACCCCAGTGCCTCCAGCCACCAGGTGCTGCTCTGTGTGCTTCTGTGTTCCACATGCAGGTGGAGAAAAGCCAGAACTGTGTGTTCCTTATTTACAAAGTGCCATTAGTCGCCATGTTTTGGTTCTGAAAGAAACGGCAGCTGTCTATGGGATGGGTGAAGAGTAGGGGGGTTCATGTGTGAACGTTCCGTTTCCAAGGAAGATCTATGTTTAAAGGGAATGTCAAATCCTGGAGATTGCTTTGGCTTACTTACTGAACTAAAGCCTCACTGTTTAACAAATTAAATGCAAAAATTAGATATGGATCATCTGGAGAGAAATAAGTGTGGAGTGGGTAAGTCTCTAAAGAGAGGATAAATATTTCTGGGCTGGAGCAGGGTGATGTCCTGGGAAAGAAATGGGGATCTCCCTCTTCTAAAGAGCGCTTGTGCTCTGTCCTGGGGAAAGCAGCAGGCTGGCTGCTGTGGAGCTGGGCCTGGGTGTGCCTGGGTGAGGTGAGGGCTGTGGTCCCCTGCTGAAGCACCCCAGCAGGGTCAGCCTGGGGTGGAACAGACCGTGCTGCTCCCCGCAACGAGAGCCACCACTCAATTCCATTTCACTTCCTCTTCCAAATGAGGTTACAGAGCTGTCCTGACTGCTCTGATACTTTCAAATGCCAGAAGAGGGGACAAAACCGGAGGCTGCCTTGGTTTTGACACAAAATGTGACTATTGACATCCTTTTAGACTTTGCTCTAGCTAACACAAGAAAACCTAATAGGCCAGAGCACAGGGAAAACTGGTGCCTCGATGCCCCATGTGTTAATGAGCAATGAAGGCAGCCATGGCTATCCACGTACTTGCCCCTGCTTTGACTTCAGGCAGCGGGTATGAAGAGGCTGAGTGCTGGGTGAGAGCTGTGGCTGTCAGCAACCATGCACCCATCCTCGCTGTCTCCCCCGTCCCCCTGCAACCCTTGGTGCTCGGACTGGAGGTGAAACGTGGGCTCCTGGAGAGGGGGGGGTCCCACGTCGGGTAGCTCTTGCTAATAAATCGGGCTACCAGGGGCCCTGCTTCTGTGTCTCTTTGCGCCGGGTCGCGATTAGGGGACAGCCGTTCCCCATCGTGGCCTCCCGACGGGCGGGCTGGGGGAGCTGGAGGGCGCCGGGGGGGGCGGCGGCCCCGACGGCGCGTCCCTTGTCCGGCAGCGCCGCGGTGCGGCCGTCCCGTCGGGAGGGGGCGGGGGCCGGTGCCCACCGCCTCAGCTCCCCCCGGCCCCCGGCACGGAGATGCCCGGTCCACCGCCGCCTCCCCCGCCCCGGCCGGCTCCGCGGGGCTCCGCGGCGCCCTGCGCGGGGCTTTGCTGCCTCCCAGCGGCCTCCCGGCCCCGCGCCTGCTGCAGGAAAAATTAGAAAAAAAAAAAAAAAAAAAGGGCACCAGGCAAATCCCCGCAGCTGCAGAGAGCAATAAACCCCGAAATTGTTTCCTCTGCGGAAGGATAGCGAGGCCGTTTGGCTCGGGGGTGGGGGGGGGTGTCTGCGGGTTTGGGTGCGGGGCTACGGGGCGGCGATGCGTGCCCGCGCACAGGAGCGCGTTCCTGTAGGGCCGCATCTCGCCACCCCGGGGGCACTGGCCACGGCCGGGGGGGGGGGGGGGGGGGGGGGACGGCCCCGGCTCTCCCCCGCCCCCGGAAGCCCTTCCCCGCCGGCCCCCTTAATACACCACCGCCGAGAATTGTTCTTATAGTCGTAAATATTGGATTAGCTTTTCATTGACCAGCCTCTCTTGAAAAGACCCGAAAAATCCACACCGGTTCCAAAACTAAGCCAAACAGTCAATAGGTGACGAGAGTAAGTTAATTTCCAGGGCCTTAACGGGGCTTCCAGCTCATTATCAGGTTATCTGATTCGCCTAAAGAGTTTCTGCCCTTCGAGAGGCTGGAGGAAGAAGGGGAGGAGGACGAGGAGCGGAGCAGGCAGGAGGCGAGGGTGCAGCCCCCGCAGTGCCCCGCTGCCGCTGGAACGCGTGCGGGGGGCTTCGGCCAAACGGGCGGGAAGGGTCCTGGGATGCCGGGGTCCGGAGCCCAGGTGAAGTCTCCTCTCCCCTCTCCGGGCCCGCTCCCACACCGGATCAACCCCAGCCCCCCTCGGCTGCGTGGGGGGCGGTGGAAGCGTCAAGGATGATTGCTTTTTTCTTTTTCTGCCTTTCTTTCTTTCCTTCTGTCTCTCTGTCTTTTTTTTTTTTTTTTTTTTTTTTTTTTTTTTCTCTCTCTCTCTAATCGCCTGACTTGCCCAACGAGGAGCTAGGACAAGAGAGAGACAGTTCCTCTGGAAAGGACCGGGACTTGGTCAGCGCGGCGCTGCCGGGCTGCATAACATTAGAGGGTGAATGCGCCCTTGTGTGCGCCCCGAGCGGCTGCGGGGCCGGCCGGGCGCGGAGCGGGATGCGCCGGGGGAGGCGAGACGAGGCGAGGCTCCTGCGCAGCGAGGGGCGAACTTGTCAGCGGGACCGGGAGAAAAGGAGGGCCTCTGTTATTCTTCAAAGAGAGAGGGAGAGCGAGGGAGAGAGGGAGAGAAAGAGAGAGGGGTTCTTTTTCCCTTTCCTTTTTTTTTTTTTTTTTCCAGAATAGATATAGCACGAATTTTTAATTCGTCTTCCTTTCACAGACAACAATGCTGGTTTTGAAAGCTGGGCACAATTTGGGTTTTGTGAGGGATCCCCCGGCCCAGCTGGCCATATGGGATACAACATGTAGAACATGCCTAACAATGAGCACGAGTGACAGCCGTAACAAAACGCAAAGGACACTGCTCCCTGACTCCGAGATGTACTGCCTCCGATAAATGAATTGAAAGGCCCTAAAAAGAGGGAAGGGACGGAGGGGGGGGTGGGGTAGAAGAGAAGGAAGGCGCAGGGAGGGGGCCCACCCCCCAGACTGTCTCTCCTTTTTTTTTTCTTCCCCCCTCCGGCCCAGCCCAACCTGGCTGCCTTTGCCTCCGTCTCCTTAATATGCACGCCTCTAACATGCTCACCTCCCTGCCTCCCCCATTGTGCTGTTTTGTGAAGTCTACTGTATATTGTGCAAAGATAGACTGCCCGGAGCTGGCCCGGCAGCATGGGAGATATAAGGCACGGAGGTTAGGGCCACACAACTGGTTTATAGACTTAGCAGAGCCTGGGGGAAAGAAAACGGGGAGGGGGGTGAGGGGGTGGGTTAGAAAGTGAGTATTTTCCTGCACTCCCGCGCCTGGCTCGTACGCCGCTCTGCCCAGGGGAAACCAAACCCGCAGAAGCGCGGCGGGGCCGGGGGCGCGTAGCTCCCGCGGGAGCGCGGTGCGGGTGCCAGGGCGCTGGGCGCTGGGCGTCGGGGCCGCTCCCCGGCCACTGGTTTCCGGGCGGGTGAGAGAGGGAGAAAAGGGGAAAAGGAAAAAGAAAGAAAAAGGAAAGGAAGGCAGTCCCGAGCGCGGTGGCTGTGCCGGCCCTTCGCTGCCCGCGGAGGGCTGCTCGGGGGCGGAGGGGCGCGGACCCCCTCCCCCGGGGCCGCCGGTACCGGCTGTCCGCCGCTCTGCGCGCTGCTCGGCCCGGTAGCTGTAAAGATATATATTTGTGGTACCTCTGGCAGCCTAAAATCGCGGAGCGGGAGAGGGAGAGAGCGGTGAGGGTATGAGCGCTCACGTCCCGCGGCTCTGCCCGAGAGGACCGGGTGTCCCCAGGCAGCGCTGGGTGCCCGCCGCTTTCCCCCCAGCCTCTCTTTTAGGGTGTCGTCCCTCACCCCGGCAGGCGTTAACCCTTTCTTTCTCCCTCCCGCTCGCGCCCCGGCGTAAGCCCCGAAGTTTCCGCGCTCCCGCCAGCTCGAGGGAGGCATCTGTGGCGACAGCCTCCCCCCCGCCGAGGGACCCAGCTACCGGAGGGGGTGGTCCTGCGGCGTGGGAAAGTGGCGGTGCCGGTAGAAAAAAGCCCCGCTGCCCCTGCTCCTCTCCCGGCCGCGGCGGCAGCAGAGCCCGGCCCGAGGCAGAGCCGCTTGCCAGGGCAAAGTTGCCAGGCGCAGGGCGGGAGCGGTGGGACCCCCAGCCTCCTCCCGGGGGTCCTCCCCGCCGGGGCTCCGCCATCCTCAGCCTGGCCCCAACGCGTCCCCAAAACCGGCCGCCCGGGCCCGGCAGGGAGGAGGAGGCGCGGCGCGAAGTCCAAACGAAACCGGGGCTCGGCGTCACTCTCCGTCCCTTTCCTTCCTTTCCTTTCCTTTCCTTTCCTTTCTTTCCTTTCCTTTCCTTTCCTTTCCTTTCCTTTCCTTTCCTTTCCTTTCCTTTCCTTTCCTTTCCTTTCCTTTCCTTTCCTTTCCTTTCTTTCCTTTCCTTCCCTTCCCTTCCCTTCCCTTCCCTTCCCTTCCCTTCCCTTCCCTTCCCTTTCCCTTCCTTCCCTTTCCATAAAAATCCCAAAACAGCGTTTCTACTAAAATTTGTAGTAAAATGTGGAAGGGCCCTGTTTGCACACAGCTCCGGCGCTGGGCTCTCCCGTGGCGGCGGGCGGCAGGTTTCGGCTGCGTCTCCTCTCCTTGTGCCCCTGGCTTCCCGGGAATAGCCGTGCGCGGCCCCGGGTAAGGCAAAGCAGAAGGAAAGCCCTGGCTGTTGCATACGGCGGCAATAACAACAACGATTTCTAAAAATACCCCTGCTAATAGTTGTCGGGAATTACGCACAGGCAAAATTGTGCCAGAAGGGGAGAAATCGATCTCTCCGTTTCGGGGGGCTCTGCACGGCGCTTCCGAGGCCGGCAGCCGCGCTCTCAGCGTCCAGACGCACCTCACAAAACCACAGGAGCACCGGGCTTTTTATTCTTTTTTTTTTATTATTATTATTATTCTGACGACCCTCCCCCCCTTTTTATTTTAGTTGTAGGTAGACAGGACCACTGTGAATGGCGCAAAAAATTCTGTAAACAATGACGCACAAAAACACCTCCCCTCCCTTCCCCCCGCCTCCCCCCGAAATGAAACCGAGCCCCCCAGAAATGGAGGGGAAAAGAAACAGGAGAGGGAAAAAAAAAATCAAAAAACAAAAACAACAAAACCAAAACCAACAAAACATAATAATAATAATAATAGCAATAATAATAATAATAGTAATAGCGTTTCCCTCTCCATTCCTTCCCCTGTAGTTTTGATTTTCTTTTTTGGAGCATCAGTCTGGTCTGTCTCTCTCTCTCTTATTTTTTTCCTCCTTTTGCGTGTGTTGTGCGTGCGTGAGGTTGCGCGCGTGGGACGTGTGCGTGTGTGCGCGCCTCTCCTACAGCGTTCACCAAGTCCATTGCTGAGGCCCTGTACCAAGTGGTGTGCTGTGGGGTACTGGGGGTTGCTGGTCGCGCTGTACTGGGGCGTTGTATTGCATATGCTGTAGAGACTGGGCGCTATAGGCGGAGAAGGGGATTCCCGTCTGGAAAGTCGCGGCTGCCAAGTCCTGAGCTTTGAGCGTGTGGCAGGGCTTGCCGTCCCTGACTAAGACCGGCACGGCCACCCGCCGCGGGGAGGGAAGAGGAGTCACTTCCATACCTTTCTCGGCCCGGGCCCCGCTTCATCTTGTAGCGGGGTTCTGGAAACCAGATCTTCACCTGTGTCGGCGTCAGGCGGATCAGGCTGGCCAGGTGCTCCCGTTCGGGCGCCGACAAGGTACCGCTGCTTGCCGGAACCGCCGCTCCAGCTCGTAGGTCTGCGCCTTGGAGAAGAGCACCCTCCTCTTCCTCTTCTTCCCCGCGTCCCCGCCGCCCGCTGCCTCCTTCTCGTTGTCGGGCGACTCGTCGGCCGACGGCTCCGGGGACTTGGCGGCGGCGTCCGGGCCGCCGCCGCCGGCCGTGAGCCCGTGCACTGCGGGAGCGGCGGAGAAGAGAGGCGTCGTCAGCGGGCCCCGACGGCACTGCCCGCCCCGGGACGCGCCGCCCCGCCCGGGCCCCGCGCGGGGCGAGCCCCGGGCCCCCCGGCCCCCTCCCGCCCCCGGGGCAGCCCCGGCCGTCCCCCGCCCCTGGGCCCCCGAGCCCGGCCCGGCCCGTCGCACTCACGGGAGTACTGGATGCCCTCGGCGCTCGCCAGCCAGCGCGTGTAGGGGTTGTCGCTGTTGTCGTAGAAGGGGCTCTTCAGGGGCAGCGCCTGAACAGTGTCCAAGGGTGTCTGTCCCAGAACGCCCGCTTTCTTGGGGGGCTCCGGCGCTTCGCTTTCCTCCTCGCCGCCCTCCGCGGCGGAACCGTCCTCGTCGTTAGTGTCGGGGAGGTCCAGGATGTCCTTCACGGAAAAGCCCGTCTTTGTGTTGGTCAGAGCCATGGTCCGGGTAAATTGGGGCAGGGGACTTGGAGGAGCAGCTTGCCGAGCCGCCGTGTCACCCGCGCGCACGCACACACGGGGCAGCGGCGACACCAAGGCACACGCACACGGCGGCCGGGGGGGGGGGGGGGGGAGGGGGGGAGGCGCGGAGGAGGAAAAAACACGGCGAAAAAATAACCGGGGGGGCTGCGCGAAAGAGCAAGAGGAGCCCCGGCCGCGGCGGTGGATCTCAGGGTTTCTGCAGGCTCCTTCTGCCGCGGGGGAAATTTGGAGAGCAGGAGCAGCAGCTGGCTTCGAAAATAGTTTTGTAACTCCAGGGGAAAGGGGGAAAGACGCAACAAAAAAAAAAAAAAAAAAAAAAAAAAAAAAAAAAAAAAAAGAGGAAAAAAAAGAGGTAAAAAAACAGGATCACTTCTGGATCTTGCTTAAACACCCCGAACCCGTGCCTGCCGCTTGAAAAAAACAAGCCATTGCTGGAGCGAACAGTCCATATAAGGCTGGTCCCCACACATGAACCTGCCGAGAGGAGGGAGAAAAAAAATACATTAAACCCGGGAAAGGTTGGCCACGTGTGGGCGGGTCTTGGAAGTCAAGTGGATGAAGACAGTGTTTGCAGATGCGAAATTGCGGGTTTTGGGCGAGCTCCGAGCTTCCACCATTGGTGATGAGTGGTATAACGTGTCAGTTAATTACCCGGCGTGGGGAGGGCCCTTCCTCGTGTGTGCGCGAGAGAGGAGAGAGGGAGTGTGTGAAATTCTTTTTTTTATTAAACACAGTAGTTACATACAAAGAGCCTCGCACCAGCCCGATATTCCGCACACTCCAAAGTGTGTTTTTTCCACCGATTGCCTTGAAAAAGCAGCTAACAAAACAAAAAAATCGGGGGGTGGAGTGGGGGGGGCGAGGAGCCTTAGGCCGCCTGCCCACTCTCCGCCCCCCCGGCAGCATCTCCCTCCCGGCCCACCCGAGACCCCCGCCCGTCGCGCGGGGCCGAAGCACGGCGCGGCTCAGATGGCAGGGGACCAACTTATCTAAACCGCCTAGGTCAATATTTTGGTTGAGGCTTAAGGATGAACGCTGGAATTAAACAGCAAGTAATTGATTCTAGTATGCTCCGAAAATTAACAGAACTGGCAAAATGCTATCGTCAGTCACGACCCGAGAGATCTGCTACGCGATTAGTGGGGGAGTGTTGGCGGGGGGCTTTATTGAAGAGGTCTCAGTGATTTTGCCTCTTTCTTCCAGGGGAATGGAACCCAACCCGTCTGGTTAATGTAATGGGCTGGAGCCCAACGGACTTTCAAATATGACTGCCTACATTTTTATTTTATTTTAATTTAATTCTTATCACTATTTCTGTCCAGGACCTGTGGAAGGAGGAGGCTGGAGGAGGGCTGGCTGTTCCCGAGGCGGTTCCGGAGGCCGTCCCTGCAGGTGTCCCCCGGCCGCGGGTCCCGGCGCTCAAGCGGCCGCGGCCTCCCCCTCGCCCACCCGGGGCTGAGGGCCGCTCCCTTCCCAACCCCTTCCGCCCCTGTCGGACCGACACCGACTGCTATTTTAGCACCGCCACCCCCCCTTCCTACACCCCAAAAGGACCCTGCTCGGCCGTGAGCGCCCTTCGCCGTGCCCGGCCCGCACCTTCCTGGTCCCTGAAGCAGCCAAGGGCCGGGGGCTAAAATCTGGGCACGGGCTTCTCAACCGCCACCTTTATTTCTGGGAAAGAAAAGTTGTCTGAGTTTTGTCTTCCCCGCAGGAGGCAGTGGGAGTCGGGCTGGAAGCGGTGGGCAGAGAGGAAAACGGTCCCTCAGACATCCTCCTATTTGCCGATCAATTTATCCGCATCTTCCCCTCCTCTCCCTCCCCGCGCCCCCATCTTTCCTCCCCCAGCCCCCAGCCTGCCTCCATAAAAGTATGTGATGTGGCTGACAATGCCCAGGGGATTTTTTTTTTTTTTTAAGCGAGCCCCTGAGCACATCCTGGGTGGTCGGACCCGCGCAAACACAAATACAACCCTATGGCTAAGCTGGAGACAATGTCCGCAATGTAGACAAATGTCCGGCTTCTGTTGGAACCCTTTGTCTCGGCGCAGTTTTTGCATTTATTTCAGTGGCGAAATAATACGTGATTGACGCCCTCTTTCAATGTGTCCTAACTGTTGGGAATAAATCTGAGGTTGTTCCTAGTTGTCATGGTATTCAACCACACTCAATGGCTATCTCTTCATCCATTTCGGAGTCCTTCCTCGATATTACGGGAACCCCTTCTTGTGGGCTCTCCCCCGCGACTCTCCTTCCCCCGCGGGGAGGGGCCTGGGCAGCTCCCCGAGCTGGGTATTTGTCCTCGTGTCTGGCCTCATCCCGGCCCTATAGACCCTTTTATTGCCCCGGCCCGACCTGCCGGCGCGGGGGCGGCGGCCGCGTTTCGCCCCGATGGGGCAGGATGGGGTTTCGGGTCCGACAGAGAAAACAGCAGCAATAAGGGTGACAGTCGCGACAAGCGGCGTGACGGCGACGAAAGGTCCCGAATGAAGGCAGGTCGGCGGCAGCCGAGGGGCAGCGGGGCGCTCGGTGCGGCTAGGAGTCTCGGCCTTGCGGATAAAAGCCAAGAACCCCAAAACTCAAGGAAAAGAATAAACACACACACAAATAAAAATAAGAAACGACGCCGCAAGGCACCCCACTACCCAAGGCAAATGGCCGCGCAAATGCCGCAGCAGGCAGGCGGCGGCTGCCGACCGCCGGGGGCTGCAGTGGGGCGGCGGCAGCCCCACGGCCACGGGAGACGGCGGTGCCCACGCGGGCTGCGGGAGGCCCCGGCGCGGAGGGGCCTCCCCGGGGGGAGCCGGCGCGGGCGTCCAGGTTCCGGGGGCAGCGGGGAACAAAGCTCCCTTGTGGGCCCGCACAAAGCCCCGGGAGCGGGCCCGGGCTACGCAGGGCCGGCGGCAGCCGCGGGCGGCCCCCACGCGTGGGCACCGAGCCTGCGGGCCGGGCCCCCCGCCAGCTGCGGGCGTGACGTCACGGGCGGGGCGTGACGTGAGAGCCGCTCGGGCCCTCTGACGTCACGAGGGGCCGTGGGGCCGGGCCCGTGCCAGGAGTCGACGAAGGGGGAAAACCCGACGGCAGGTCGGCGGCTGTCGCCACTGAGCTGGGGAGCCCGCGATCGCGACATGCTCCCCGCCGCCCTCTGTGCCTGTCCACGCTGCGCTGTCCTCCCCTCCCGGCGCCCCCACGGAACTGGCCGCCCCCGCCCCACCCGTCACGCAGGGGGAACAAAACGGAGGAACAAGGCGGGGAGACCCCGCAGAGCGCCCCCGGCTGCTGGGAGAGGGGGAGCAAGGGGCCGGGGGCCCGGCTGGCTTGCCCGGCCCGGCCTGGCGGAATTTGAGCCCCAGCCCCGCGGCCAGAGGGGCTGTTTGCACAAGCGAACAAGAGGCTGGAGGTGAGGTGCGTGTACACAGGCTAAGTGGCTGTACTTCAGGACAAGTGCCCTCTAGGAGCGGGGGAGTGTTTACCTGTTTACTTTCGCAGGTAGCTCAAACAGCCCGCATTCTCTCTCCCTCCACCGCCCCCCCCCCCCCCCCCCCGAGCGGCGCGGGGAGCCCCCACCCCGGCGGGCGGCGGCTGCAGAATTTAGCTGTGTTAAAGCTCTTCCCTTCCCTTCCCTTCCCCTTCTCTCCCTTTCCCTTTCTTTCCCCCCCCCCCCCCAGAGAGGGGGAAGAGACACTTGGTGGGGGATAAGAGGGGAAAAGAGCCCTTCTGAGCGGCTGTCAGCTGCTGTGATCCCTGAAAGGCGGCGGCGTGCGCGGGGCGGCCGGCGCTCCCCGCAGCTCCGCGGATACGCGTGGGGCCGCAGAGCAGACGGCTGCGGCTGGCCGACACCTCCCGCCCAGGGGCCGCGGTTTTGGGGCGGCGAACTGCTGTCCTCCGCCGGCCAGCGGGGAAAAGCTGCTCCGCGGAGCCTGAGCTCTGCTCGCTCCGAAGCACCAGCCGTTTCCCACTGTTTTAAGCCACCGACGCTTCGTCCCCCTCCCCGGCGAGTGATATCATACACATACACTATATGTAATAACATGTAATATGTGTATAAATGAACGCGAAGATGCTTGACAGGAGTCTTCCGCTGCTCCTCCCGTCCCTGTGCAGCTCGTTCGCGCTGACCTCTAACCCATCGCCACATCGCATCTCCGATAACAGCCGTCAAGTGGATTAGTTTATTGTCTGATTAGACCAAAGGTGCGAGCTATTGTTTTCCTTCACTCCAGACCACAAATAAACAAATAAAAAGAACTGCACCTTGCCGCTCGTTAAGCGAAGCCCGCACAAAGCCTTTGTTAGGGGAACAGGTTTATTTTATCTCTTAGAATGAGCTACACTTGAAATAAACAGGGGAAGGGAAGCGTAGTTCCTGATAATTGTTATTAGGAGATTCACCTGAAGAGCATCCCCGGTAAGCAATACAGCCTTTGTTTTACGGGGGAAAGGAGGGCTGCGTCATTAAGAGAAGACATCTTTTGTCGGTGATAAAAACAGCCACCACCACCCTGCCACTTCTAGCTTTGCCCTACGCGAGCCCCGCACAGGCGGCGATAAATTGCCTTCGCCTGGGCATCGCGGCCGCTTCCAGCCCCGGAGCTCAGCAGCGGCCGCGGGGAGGCTCAGGGCGCCCGCAGCCGGGTTACCTTGCCCGCGGACCGCTACAAAAAAAAAAAAAAAATCGGATTTCCTGAAATCACGGGGAACCGGGGCCCTCTGAATCCTCCGTGGCTTTCAGGAACTTAATCGTGATGGGCTCGGAGTTTCTGGTGGGTGAAATTCCCTTCTCTGTTCCTGGCTGAAAAAATTGTATTAACAAAGGCGTTAATGATGTTTTTTTGGTGGGGCGTAAAAAAAAAAAAAAAAAAAAGGGGGGGGGGGGGGAACTGGGGGGAGAAAAAGGGGGAAGATTCCCCCGCATACAGAAAGGGAGCTGGCAGCAACCTTCCCTATCGAGGCTCGGGAGAAATCGGCGCTACCCCCCAAAATCCCCATGCCGGCCTGCCTTTCTCCCGGAGACAATTAAATCTTCTCCAGGACATAGGAATCTAAATGAGCTTTCCTATTCTCACGATTACTCTCTCTTTCCCCTGAAGCTTCAAAGATGGAGAAATCCTTCAAATTCACCGATATTACTCATAAATTTGTAGATCTAGATATAGTCAACCCCCCAGCCAACCTCCCGAGGTGGTGAGTTGTAATAGAAATTCGGATTTTCCCCCTCCTCCCTGGGGGCTAATGGGGTTATGTCGGAGCCGGAGGGCACATGTTAGGGCTTTGATAAATGCACTTTAATGAGATCTTTGAAAATATTGCCAGTAGAGTCGGAGGCAATGACAGCGCGAGGCAGTTTGTTAGCGCAATGCGTGCTAGCACAAAGCCGGCAGATTGAAGCCCCCGCACCTCGCAGCCACCCGGCCCAGCTATTTGTTTGTCTTATTTAGTTTTTCCTTCCGGCCCAAGCTGTAAGCCTGGCCCGGGGCCTCCCTTCCCGTTCCACTCTATTATAACTGTTTTATTTCCCGGCCAAACGTTTCGTCCCCACCAGCGAGCCCCCCGGCTGTATTCGTTCACATCTCTCTAATGATTAAACGTGTCCCAATGAGATTAAGCTTTGTCAGAAATGTTCTTCCTCGCGAAGAAAAATCCAACTCGTTTCGATAAGGGTAATTTGAATGCGGGAGATTTATGGCTCTTTATGAAACGCGGCCCTGAGAGCACTTTCTTATCTGAATTTACTTCTTACACCCGCACGCACAACATGGAGGGCTCGAGGGCCAGCCCGGCCCCGGCTCTGCCGCATGCGGACCGGGGGGCGCGGGGAGGGCGCGCACGGACTGCGCGGAGGAGCCGCGAAGGCTTCTTGCGGGAGAGGGACGGCGGCGAGGGGGATCCTGCCCGGCTCCCAGGCGGGGGGAGCCGCAAGGAAAAGGCAGGAAAGGCACGGCCGGGGATGGATGGAGGGAGCGGCGCGGCGGGCAGAGCCGGCCGGCCCCCGGCGACGCGGTGCGGCCCGGCCGGGCCATTCCCGGTCCTCTGGCGGACTCTGCCGTCGCAGCCGAGAAGTGTCCCGCCGCAGCCTTGCCGGGCCCGGGGGCGCTGCCCCGGCCCCCCCGGGCCGCTCGTCCCAGCCCTGCGGCGCACGGAGGGCGCAAAGGCCCTGCCCGTCCCGCCGCTGGTACCGCCAGGCGCAGGGGGGGCACACGCGACGGGACGGGTTGGGACGGGCAGGGCAGACCCCGCCGTCGGAGCCCGGGGAGAGGCGCTGCCGTCGGTGCGCCCCAGTCGCTCCGCGCCGCCTCTCGCCTTCCCGCAGCGCCCTGCCACCGCCAGCCCCCCGCCCCGAAAAAAAAAAAAAAAAAAAAAGGCACGAACCCACCTGCTGCTCCCCCGCCCAGGCTTCCTTACACCCCCCGGCCCCGGGGGACCCCCCGCCCCAGCCCCCCGCCCCGCTCACCTGCGGCCGGCTCTAGGCTGGCGGGGGCTGAGCGCGGCGGCCCCACGCCTCTCGCATTGTCCCCGCCGTGTGCGGGCGGCCGCTCCTTCACCGGCTTTACATCGCCCGCTCTGTTTGCTTTCCTCCCCGGCGTGTGACGCCAGGCGAAATACTGGCCATATGTTCGGCGGTAATAAATTGGTTATAAGCGCAAACACGCCGGTTCCTGGATGGCTCTTTTAAGCCGGCCCCGGCCCCGCTGCCGAGCCGTCCCTCTTCCCCCGGGGGGTAGAGCCCTCCCCCCGGCCCCCCCTTCCCAAAGACGCCGGGAGCCGCTTTCTGCCCCCTCCCAGCGCTGCCCGAAGCCGGCCCGACTCCGGCCGCCACCCCGCTCCTTCGCACCTCCCAGCCCGCCCCGCCTCGGGCAGCCGGCAACTTCCCCGGCAGCCCGGGCTGCTCTTTAACAAGCTCGCCCTCTATAAATCGCTCGGTAGCTAAGACGCTATAAAAAACAAATAGCCAGATGTGGCACGTTATTTATGTGTGAAAGCTCGTTTACATTAGATATGCTGATCCAAGCTTTGATAGCGGGGGTTTGCCAGAGATTAGAGCTGGGTTTCCATAGACAACTCCAGCTACAGCCCCCCTCCTCTGCCCCTCTTTGGTTTTCTTTTTCTTTTAGCAGAAATTTTATTTATTTGTGCTTTTTTTTTTTTTTGTTTTGTTTTGTTTTGTTATATAGTATGGGTGAAGAAAAGCCAGTGGAGCCAGTGGTGCTATCTGACTTTCCTGAGGCTGTGGACAGAGTAATAGAGTAATACCAGTTTGACAGAGGATCCTCCTAAAGGTACAGCCCCCTGCAAACACAGACAAACAAGGAGAGGATTCCTTGGCACCCCACCCTATAACCTGTGCCCCCCAGACTGGCCCTGCTCTTGTCCCTCTCATGCTGCAGCTCGGGAAGTGCATCCAGTCCTGCTGTGAGGTGGGACCCCAGCCACCCCTCACTCTGCCAGCCCCAGGCCAAAGCCAGGGTAGCTCTTCGGGTGTCAAACCCCATGTACCAAAGGATTTTGCTGCTCCATTTGAAACCCAGGGACCTGCAAACACCACGACCCAAGGCATGCTTTCAGCATCCTCAGGAGAGCTCCCCACCTCCACCAAGCTCAAAGTCCTCTTGCAAGGGCGTCACTGGTCGCTCCTAGGGCTGGTGGGAAGGTGACAGAGACACTTCTCCATCTCACCTCACCTAGATTCTCTGTCACCTGCTGTATTTTTAAAAACACTGGAGAGACCTTGGACTCCTCTGTGAAAGTCTCCAAGGCCCAGGTCAGATATCGCTTAGCTAAATACACCCTGGTCACAGGCGGCTCTAACAGAGCAGCCTGCAGATAAGGAGATTGATCCTCAGAGTAATCAATAAAGATCTTGTTCTGGGCGGTTAATAACTTTGCCAAACTTGCTTTGCTTGGATAAAAAAGCGCCCACATTGCTGACCAAGAGAGTGAACTTTGGGGAAAAACTAACTATCCTGTTGATGAAAAATTAAAAAGAAAAAAGAAAAAAAAAGCTAACAGTTAGATATGTATTCACATACCTGGAAAGTCTTTAGCCTTTATAACAAGAAATTCAGTCCAGATGTCTGGGGCATGTCTTGCTACATCCCCCCCCCCCCCCCAGCTGCTCCGTGTGGAAGTGTGCTGTGCCCAAGCTGCGGGAATGGTGCTGGGAGGAGGGGAGCCTGGGAGCAGCACCAGGCTGCAGCAGCAGGATTTGAGGTGGGTGAAGGAGGGCTCGAGGGAAGCAAGCTGGGACCTGTGGGAGGGCAGCAAGGGTGAGGAGGGCACAAAGGTGGCCAGTGATGTGAGTGGCAAGCTGTGCCTTTGGGAGGCTAATGCCTTTGGGATGCTGCCCCTTCCCATCCCTTTGCTGCCAGACCTTGGGAAAAGCAGGTGTCTCAACCTCCGTCTGATACTGGCTGGCACAAGACCTGCCATGCTGATGGTGGTCCAGAGGGAAAGCAAGGAGTGATGGACCACAGAGGTGCAGACGTCCCCTCTGATAGTGACAACCAAGCTGTGTCTCAGATTGTATTTCAAAACATGCGTTTACATTTTTGTTAATAAATTTATATTTTTGTTCATTAGTACAAGCAAACCTTTTTGGAGGCTTTCTGGTTCCTGATGCATGTGGCAGAGCACTGCACCAGAACTGCTGTCAGCCAGTGTCCTGAACATCTCAGCTGGCCCCGCGCATCAGCAAGTGCTGTGGTCATCTGTGCTGCACCCAGCTCCTGGGGTGTGGGTTCCCAGTGGGTACTGCTGTCCTTTGCACTTAACCATGTGATTTGAGTCTTTATTGGTGAGTAAAATCTGCCTGGGGGCTTATTGGGTGGTGTGTTTCACAGGTGGGGAGGCTTTTTGAATATTGATTTGTCTGTAGGGTCACCAGGAATTGTTGCTTCAGGAACAAAAAGGCGTTCCCTTTTCCTTGAACAGCCCCAATAATCACAATGGCTTTGTTGGAGGAGGCTGGGCTGTCAAATTGTGTGGATGCATTGGGAAGGGCTCCCTGACACAGTGTAACTGCAGGGAGACAACGGGTGCAGATGGCTGCTGCTCCCGTCCATCCCCTTCGCCCTCCCCTCCTGCACCCAACACAATACCCTGCCCATCTCGAAGGAGGTGAGGGCAGCAAGCCCAGATATGCTGGTTGTGTCCCAAAGAGGCAGGGGCCCTGTGGCTGCTGCTGCTGCTTACTTTGAATCAGTTCAGGCCACCATGTCCCCGCTAACACCCCCTTCCTGTGTTCCCTGTGTGTAATCCCTGGTGCTTCAGGAAGCAAGGTCTGCGGGGGTGGGAGGTGGGGGGGGGGGGGGATGAAGCAGTTGGGCAGAGCACCAGCATGACGTGCAGGATGGGGCTGTGCTCCTGGTCCTGATCCAGAGCCGTGCTGGCTGCTGGGGCTGGGTCCCCAGGTCCCAGGACAGATGTTGCAGGTCAAAGGGAAATGTCAAGGGCTGGACCCTGGACCTGGGGAACTCAGTGTTGATTGGATAGGGTGACTATAGCTGGGGTATATATTCCCTGCAGGGGTGTATTTCCGCTTTTCATTTACATGCACCCACTCCTTTTTGCAGATGTGAAGGAATTTGGAGTGACCAGCAGGCAATCCTCCCCTGGTGAGGAGAGCTGGCTAAGGGGCTTCTTTGGCACCATGTGTCCAGAGATATCACATTTTGGTGGTGAGCAGGGACCGCTTCCATGAGGTCTGGAGGACACCAGGTGGGCAAACAATGCCTGAGGTGGCTGGCAGGGCTTTGCAGCACAGGAGCTGTGGACGTGTGGACCCCAGTGGTGTGGAACATCAGCCAGGGCTGGCGCCCACCCTCCCGGCAGCCCCACGCACACCACAGCCCATGACTGGTGTGTCTGAGGGTGCCTCTGCTGCAGCCTGTGCCGTGTACACACCTGTGATGAACAGATGGCCACAGGTCATCACTACTGGTTTGAACACACAGCGCAATCTGGCTGCTCCCCGGGATGGCTCCTTGGCTCTGGTTCATGTTGGTGGGAAGAGGGGAGGAAGAAGATGAAGCCCATGGAGGAGGAGATGGGATTTGCTCCTTTCAGCCAGATTTGATTTGGAAGAGGGCACTAATCCTTCACTTTTCTAGTTGGGGAGGTTGCAGTGTTGCACAGGATTTGGCCCAGAGCTGTTTCCAGACCCCAGCCATGGGCACAGGGAGTGGTGGGTCCCCCAGTATCACCCCCAGAAAGGGCAGGGGCAGGCATCTTCCAGTGGTACTTACAATTTCCCACTGGGACTGGTTTTCTTCTCTCCTCTTAACAGCCCATCCATCCATTTCCTTTTCTCTGTAGCTGATCTCATTTTTTTTTCTGTGTGCACCCAGGTTTTTGTATGCCATTTGCACTTGTGATGTTTGGCTAAGAATTGCCATGGAAGATGCTTCAGAAGGATCCAGCTCTCAGTGGGCCTGCCAGGACAAGTAGGTACCAGTCTGTCCATACTTGCACACACTTTCTGTGGACAGTTGGGAAAGACGGGTCATGCCCCGAATGGCTTGTCCAATTTTACTAATCCTGAAACAGAGTCACTGGGGTGCATGAATAGGTGTGAAAGAGCCAAAGCAGGCTTTTTTTTTTTTTTTTTTTTTAAACAAACAAACAAACAGAAACCCAGGGAAAGACAGTGACATTGATGTTGTAAACCCTGAGAGCGACATTGGAGCCAACTGGGAAGCCACAGATAAGAAGTGTATCACGGGCATCCCATCAATCACGCGTCCATCTCTGGGCACCCAGACACTGGCAGAGCAGGTGGGAGCACAGCTGCAGCATTGCTGTCAGTGAGGATCAGCAAGGATGCTGGTGGGGCTGCTGCTGCCTCCTGGCTCCAACCTGGACTGAACCTGGGACCCAGCACTATCCCTGGTACACTGATGGGGACAGGATCTGCTGGCATGGAGAGGGGGCTGCTCTGGGAGACCTGGGAGCTGGAATAGAAGCTCTGCCAAGAGTGATTTTGGCCTGTCATCACGTAGTGTGCTTTCCAGGTGAACTTGCCATCACCAATGACAATATTATCAGGGCTTTCTTATACAGAGCCACAGTGGAAGCAACAACTGCCAACCCTTATGGGCATTTCTACCTCGAGCTCTGTGCTTGGTGTAGTGCAGAAACCATGGTCAGAGCAGGTGAAAAGAGCAATGTATTTCAAGGACTTACCTAGGAAAAACGTGACACATCCAAAGTGACAGTCTGAAAGATGATACTGGAAGGGCTGTTCAAAGTTGTTTTTGGAGGGGGCTTGCTGCCTGTTTTCTTTAGTTTCCATGGAAACCAGATGCAAACCCAGTGATAAGGCAGGCTGAGCTGTGTCCCTGGTAAAGCAGCACAGCTTGCACCAGGGGGATGCTGCCCAACAAAGCCAGGCCGTGCAGTCCCGCACCTTCAAGCTGAGCACCAGCGTCAGCACCGGCCCTGCTGGCCACAGTGGCAAGTCCCTGCCATGACCTTGCCACCAGGAGAAGATATTTCCACTAGATTTTGGTAGCTCAGCCCTGGCCATCCACCTGTTTCAACAAAGCTGGTGGGGCTGTGTGTGGTTGAGATCTCAGCCCAATCCAGCGGTCAATGGACTTGCAAAGCTCCATGGAGTGGAATAGGACAGAAATAGAACAGGGGAAACAGAACAGGCACACACACATACATGGGGTGCTGGCCCGTGGAGGGGGGCAGGAGGGTCTGCAACCAGGGGCAAGGGGGGGCCCCAAGGTTTACACCAGCACCAGCAGGTGCCACAAGACCAGGACCTGCCCATGAAGGGTCTCTGAGGGTGCTGGCGAGGACAAACTTCAGCAGGTTGAGAAGCCCCTGCCTGGACTCCCCATGGCTTCTGGCAGATGCTGACACCACAAAGCAGGCGAGCAGAAAGCTAGGTAAAGGTGGCACGAGCGTTACACATTAACAGCATGACCGACTGCTGTCTTGTAACCCTTCCTATTACCAGGGACCTTGGTGCGGCTGGCCTGGCTAATGTGTAATCCCAGATCTTCCCTGCTCCCACCCCAGGGATGTCCCAGTAGTCAGGATGGTGATGGGAGGTGTGGGTTGGGGCTGTATAGGCAGGTCGTGCATGCTGGGGAAGATATTTGATGGTGTTGATCTTTATGGATAAATATTTTTCTAGTGGTCCTAAATGTTTCCTTGTGGGCATAAAGCAGACCTGGGAGCTCGTGAACTAAAGCCACCTTACAATGAGTCTGTTTTTCTGTGAAAACATGACTGACAAGACACTAGTGTTTTCCATGCACGCTTGGCTGGGTCGCCCGAGACGCTGTGGCTGTTGCCACCCGGTTCACAAGATCACATTTGGGGTGGAATTACAGACGGTGAGCTGCTGGCGTCGAGTGGTGTGGGGAGCTTGTTCAGCTGCTGCTAGATGCTCAGCCTTGAGCTGCCGCCCTGTTATGGCTTGTATATGCATGGAGATTAATGGTGTTTCCGTGGTTATTGCTACTCATGAGTGTTGCCACAGAAATAACTAAAAGAAATTTTGATTATTACTTCTCCTTGGTGTAGAGACTTACTATTTTTTATTTTTTTCCCTAAGACTAAAGTATCTGGGATTTGAAGCCATGGAGGAAGCAGGACAAACCACTGGCTGGCAGGGCACAGGTAGATGGTAAGTTGTGATGTGCTTCTCCTCTTCTCTGAAGCCCGTTTCATTGGGTTTTGTTTGTTTGTTTTTAAGTAGTTTTTTTTTTAAGTAGTTTTGTTTTTAAGTAGTTATTTATGCTAGATAATGACTCTCAAGTTTCTTTTTTTTTTTTTTCCTCTCAGTACAACTAAGTCAACTCTTTTGCTTATGAGATAGCGTTATACACCCCATTTATTCCAATAGTAGGTCACATTATATACTAATCAGGATGCTAAATACTCTCTGTAAACCCAAGTTTTTCATCAAAGGAAAAGACCTGAGTGAACAGCTGAGTCAAGTAATGAATATCAGGAGGGTTCTGCTCTTCAAAGGCAGAGAAACGTTTATTTTTGTTTTTATAGAAACGTTTTATTTTTAAGATAAAAGCCTGATGTTTAAAAAATAATTGGAAGTAGACCTAGACGATTTACTTATCACAAAATACTATTCACACAAATAGCAGCAGTCTGATTTCCTCCCCCACTGTAGACTGCACTTCAGTCGCAGGAAGACCTGACTCAAGAAAGGTGCAGAGGAGAGCCAGAGAGGAGCGGCTGCTGTTGGGTAGAAATTGGACAGAGTAGAGACTCTGATTTAGGGGTTCCTCAGAAAATTGTGTGCTTTAAAACTTGTGTTTGGAGGGGAGCCACGAGAGCAGGCACAGCATCCCCATCAAGCACTGGCAAGGCAAAGCTCGCCTTGAGAGCTGGCCCAGCCACACTGGGTACCGGGATCAAATCCCTTCACCAGAGCTGTTTGGGGCTGAGGGGAGGAATTAGGAATTGTGCCCTACTGCTAAGTGTGCCACAAAAATCAGCAGGCAGGCCTTGAAAACGAGGAGATTAACTTAAAAAGGAAAAAAAAATACCCTGAGACACAAAAGGGAAATCTTGCTCTAGTCCTCCACAGAAGGCGAGCTCTTCTGTGGAGCAGAGATGCAGGCAAGCTGATAAAGCTTTTGACTAGTGATTTAGCTGAATCCTGAATGCCTGACCCACATTATAATCTGAGAGTAATTAATAGGCTGTGATGTGTGTAGAGAGATGCCTTTTTTGTTTTTGTTTTTGTTTTGTTTTGTTTTCTCATAGTACCTAGCCAATTTCGGATTTCTTTCTCCCACTCTCAGATAACACTCAAATGTAGTGGAATGAAGCTAAATGAGCTTCTTCAAGTCATTTTTGTATTTTGTCTCTGTAATCTCTGGGTTTATTTAAATGTTCTTGTTGCAGTTATTTTCTGAGACTCTCTTTTCATGTCGAACATCTCCTGTTGAATAACTCCTCAGACACTATAATTTCAGGATCAACAATGATGCTGACAATAGAGGAAAAAATTACCTTGTGAGGCACAGAAAAATGAATCCATATCCCCATCTTTATTCTGCCGTTCAGGGAGCATCTGTGTGTGCAGTGCCCAAATGAATACCATCATCAACTTTTGCTCAGCGATAATTTTGGAAGGAGTCAGTCTTGTTAAATGCCGGGAAACACTCGGAGGTGCGTAGGCACTGTTTCATCCCATGTGTCCCAGCGGGGGCACGCTATGGGAGGTAACTGCTGGTCCTGGGGCATGCTCACCCCGGCTGTCCCCAGGCACTGGCACAGGCTTGGGATGCTCACAGGGAAAGGGCTGGGCATGGGTGGGATGCAGGGTGTGCAGGTGGGCTGCAGCTCTGCTCTGGGAGCCCTTGCTTCTCACCCACCCCTCCCAGCTGGGTGCCTCATGGGGTGCCATGGTTTTCTTTCCCCCAGTACACGATCTGTATGAATTCACTGAATAAATTCACTGATCCTAAGCCCTTCAGAAAGAGCCAGCCAGCCCAATGCTGGGCCATCATGCAGCAAGTCACCTGTGGCAAGCAGCAGGGCAAGAAGCAGGGCTGGTTTCTTTGCCATTACCCATCCGTGGGGTTTCACTGACTTCCCGGGGCAAGTTGCTTTAGTGGCACCAAAGGAGAGTTTCAGACCCAGTGGTTATTATTTTTTTGCTAAGAGGCAGGTCACATCACTTAGGTGCATAGGGCTTGCATTCAGCAGACTAAAGGTTTTGGTGTTATTAATCATTATTCACCAAAGCAGAAGCCTGTCTGGAGCAGGGGGTGCAGCGTGCAAGTAGGAGGAACAGATGACAGCTCAATGAAGGAGGTTCAATGACTTGTTCTTCATGTCCTGGACACCTGGAATGTTTTCCTTGAACTTCCAGCATTCAGTCAAAAGCCCTACATTATTTTCTGAAGGACATCAGAGATAATTTTATTCATAACAGAATAAATTCTGTGACTGTCTGTAAAAGAATAAATGAAGAGACTTAACACAGCGGAGGATATGGAACATGTCACAACTGTGGCATTTCATTGAATATGCAGCATGTCTTTCTCGACTTAAGTGAATTGAAGAGCTTTAAATATATTCACCAACTCTTGTAACTACAAAAAAAGTAAAGCAAGTGCATTACTGGGGTTGCAGATGTCAAGTGACTTAGCATTTTAACATTTTCATTATGCTTGGGAACAGTAAACAGAAAAGCAAGCCAAGGTTTTTTCCTATAAATTGCGTGAGGTTTCTGAACGGTGCGTGGTGAACTCAAAGCCAACACAAAACTCCAGTGAAGTGAAAGGAAAAGCAACAGGAAGCCATCGGCGTTTTGTTCTACAGGTGATGGGCATGTGGAGGTGGGCAGGTGGGTTTGCCACAGCTGCCCGCTGCAGTTTGCTTGTGCCCCCCAGCCCATGAACCTGGTGGAGAGCCTGTGGGCTGCTTGATGGCTCAGTGCTGCCAGGGAACATGGCAGCAAGTGACCCAAACCTGGCGGATTTGTCCCATCTGCCCTGCAGATAACTGGGTGCAGGATGTGGGCCTGGTCCTGCTGTTGGCTCTGGAGGCACAGCCATGGTGGGATGGACACATGGTGGGTGCCAGGAGCTGGCCTGGCACCATGGGTGCTCTCACCATGACCAGTCCAGTGGGACTTGGGTTTCTCTGGAGGCTGGTGAGGGTCAGGTGGTGAGGGGAAATGGGACCTGCACTGAGACAAAGGCACCATGAGGATGTGGTGATGGCATGAGTGCTTGGACATGTGGTGACCTCCTACTCCATTGGATGGACGCGGCATCAAAACGCAGTGGGCTGGCTCTCCATGGCTGCACTAAGTCTCTGTGCCAAGACCCCAAACCCACCAGCTGCAGAAGTCACGTGTGGCCTGTCCAACCCTGCTCAAAATGCCAGTGGATGGGAAAGGTGCTGACTTTCCCCACCTGCAGCCCCTGCTGGCAGTTTGGCTTGGCTGGCATGAGAAGCTGGCCTTGAACTGCCCACTCCCAGCCGCAGCGCTGTGTGCAGCCACCCCGCCGCAGCCCCTGCTGCTGGATGCGACCCAGCCGGGTGCAGCATGGTGCCCGCTGCACAATGCGCCCAGCTCCTTTGTGCCTCTGACTCGGGAGCTCTCCGCATCTGTTCGATGCTGAAGTGGCTCTTGGGCTGTTTAAAGGTTGAGTGCTACTGCTCCACACGACGGAAGGCAGATTCGGTTAAATAAACACAGGGGCTTAGAAATAAATTGAAGGTTACGTGAAGAGCTGGATCAGAATATAATGTTGTCAGACACATTACAGCACGCCGATCTGAATGTGGCTCTCCAGCCATATTACTCTGAAATGGGCTTTGACACATTCCTGTAAGTCCCTGCTGCTGCAAGGAGGGGGGCATGGTGTGGGGGCTCTGACACAGACTGTGGCTGGGAGGAAGAGGATGGGTGACATGCTGTCAGGACACTCTCCTTTCCCAGTTGTGTGGAAGATGATCTTTGCTCATCTATTTAGCAATCTTTCTGTTTATCAATCTATTAATTGCTGTGTGTTTAACACCCCACCCTCCACCCCCCGTACATAGAATATCCCCAGTTGGAAGGGACCCATAAGGATCATCGAGTCCAACTCCTGGCACTGCACAGGTCTACCCAAAATTTTAGACCATGTGACTAAGTGCACAGTCTTAAACTAAGTGCACACTTCTTAAACTCCAACAGGCTTGGTGCAGCAACTACTTCCCTCAGGAGCCTGTTTCAGTGTGCGACCACCTTCTCAATGAAGAACCTCTTCCTGATGTCCAGCCTGAACCTCCCCTGCCTCAGGGTGACACTATTCATGTGCAACTGCTCTTTGAGTAGCTGTACGTGGCCATGAAGATGGTATGGATCCCCTGCCAGCAGCTTTGGGTCTCTGCTGTCCTCAGTGCCCTGTCGTACAATATATCCTTTATAAAGACATATTCTTCCTTAATAACTGAAGATACTGTTTTACTGTCTGGAAGATTGTTTGGGTTTAATTCTAGCATCTCAACAGCTTTCTGCATGGTGAAGGCAGCACACTTCCATTTAATTCCTGCCCTCTATAAACAGGTATATGATCTGGATGTTGTTTTTGTAGTGCTATAACAAATTTGATTTGATGAGCACTTTATTTTGGACTGAAATGGCCATAATAACATAACTCTTATTACACTGGTACCAGCCTGCCTTGTGCTGCTGCAGCTTGTCTTCATGCTTACTGGTATAAAGGCTTTTCTGCTGGTTGGCTTAGTAATTATGTGCCAGAGTTATGACTTTTGTGTTTAAGCAGTGCCTGTGGCAGTGGAAGCCTGCTACTGACCTGTGGCTCTGGAGCCCTCGGCGCGCTGTGCCGGCGGAGGTGAGGGTTCAGTGTGTTGTTTGTTCAAGGTGTCTCATTGTGGAGCAGACCTCCTCTTTATGCCTGCGTGAGTTCACAGATAATCTTCTGACTGAGAATAGCATTATGTGAAGTGTGTTTATGCTTGCGTTGGAGAGCAGAGAATCCCAGTGGATGTACAAAAAGATTATTCTGCCATGGCTTAGCCTTGTTTTCCACTTGCCTCGGTTTGCAGTGCTTCACACCATCCTGACTATTGGGCTGCCCCAACGTGAAAACTCCAATTTAGCCCATGGAAATTTTGTGTGGAGAGCCCGTTCCAAGCAAAAAATACATGTATTTTGTTTTGAAGAAGACTAGTTTACCCAGAAAATATCCGTCCTTTGTTCTGGAAAGACAATCAGACCTTTTTTTCTTCTGGTCTCTGGGGAGCACATCTCTGGGGAGCTCTTTCCCATTCCCACTGGCAAGGATGGTTTGGTACTGGTGCCCCAGGGGCCATGTAACTGGCCTGCAGCTCAGAGCCTTGATGCCATTTATCACTGCCTTGGCTCTGGTGGGTTTTGTGTCTGTCGGTAACTGGAACCCAGCACCTCATTGTGCTGGAAGAGGGATGGTTCTGGCCAAAGGGAGCGACTGCATTTTCTTAATGCCTACAATTGTTCTTTGTAACAGTCTGTCTGTGTCCACAAAATGCCTGCCCTGACACCCTAGCTGGATTTAGATCAGTTTCATGTTCCAGAAGGACATAAAATCATACTTGGGGCTTATCGATCCCTTTTATTGGGTTTTATTTGGAACCCCAGAATACACATCTATTTTTAGAACCTCATTTACTGGATTCATGCAATTACATTCTTGTGTGATCTCTGCCCTGGTTTAAAGGGGGAGAAAAATTGCTAGCACCACTGCTTGTGGTGGAAAAACTGAAGTAGGTGCACTCAAAGGGCAGGGACACCTAAAGATGGCTGCAGAAAAATCTACTGCATTTTTTAAGTGGCACTATGTTTGAAACTAATCTTACATTTTTTTCAGGGCTTTCTATTACCTGTTTGGACAGGAGTGGGGAAGGTGATAGCCGCTTTCCAGGCCATCACTGGCCCATCATTTTTGATGATGCTGGTGTTGCCCTGCCTGTGCTCCCATAGGTTCTGGGAGAGAGATCCTTGTGGGCGTCCTTGAGGCAGTGCTTCTGCTGGTCACATGCTGCCAGCCACATAGTGCCGCCTGTGCAGACACAGGTGTTACTGCAGCAGTTGGCCCCTTCTCTTAATGCTGCCTCAGTGGTGCCAGAAAAAAAGCTTGAGAGTGACAGCAGCACTTTGCTTGAAAATTTCTGTCCATTTGGTAGCACCTCTCATGGTGTGTCAGGGGTTGGCTAGGATCAATGCTGGGAAGTTGTATATCAGAGCCGTATGTCTGCCCAGTCCTGGAGTTAAATCAGTAATGATTTACAGGGCTATGTTCATAGCACACACTATGTCACTGCAGTGCTGCTAAAATTGTTTGGCCCAGTACCTAACTGAGCAGGCAGCTCACAAGTTAAGCACCCAAGAATTACAATATGAGCACAGATGTTTGGCTGTGCAGTGAGAGAACAAATTGCACTGTGCTGTGCCGTGTTGTGCCATACTGTGCCATGCTGTGCCATACAGAATCACAGAATTGTAGGGGTTGGAAGGGACCTCCAGAGATCATCGGGTCAACCTCCCCTGCCAAAGCAGGTTCCCTAGAGCAGGTTGCCCAGGTAGGCATCCAGACAGGCCTTGAATATCTCCAGAAACTCCACAACCTCCCTGGGCAGCCTGTTCCATCACCCGCACCGTGAAGTTATTTCACATGTTGGTGCAGAACTTCCTGTGCTCCATTTTGTGGCCATTGCCCCTTGTCCTGTCCCCACAAACCACTGAAAAGAGGTTGGCCAAATCCCTTTGTCTCCCACACTTAAGACATTTGTAAACACTGATAAGATCAATACCACGCCGTGCTGTACTGTTTTGCCATACCATGCCGTTCTGTTCCATGCTTTGCCTTACCATGCCATGATGTTCCGTGCTGTGTCATACCGTGCCGTGCTGTGCAACTGTGTGCCATTTCGTGCCGTGCAGTGCTATGCCATGTTGTGCCATACTGTACCGTACTATGCCGTGCTGTGCTATACCATGCTGAGCTGTACCATACCGTGCTATGCTGTGCCATACCATGCCATGGTTTGCAATACCATACCGTGCTGTGCCATACTGTGCTGTGCTATGTCATACCATGCTGTGTTGTGCCACACCGTGCTGTGCCAAACCTTGCCATACCATGTCATGCTGTGTTACACCATGTCATGGTGTAACATACTGTTACACATACTGTGCCGTGATGTGCAATAGTGTGCCGTATCATGTTGTGCTGTGCCATAGCATGCTGTCCTGTGCCATACCATGCCATGCTGTGCCATATCATGCTGTGCTGTGCCATTCTGTGCCATACCATGCCGTGGTTTGCCATATTGTGCCATGCTGTGCCATACTGTGCTGTGGTGTGCCATACCATGCCGTGCTGTACCATACTATCTTGTGCTGTGCCATACCATGCCTTGCTGTGCCGTACCATGCTGTGCCGTGCCATATCGTGCCGTACCATGCTGTGCCGTGCCATATCGTGCCATACCATGCTGTTCTGTGCCATGCTGTGCCATACCATGCTATGCTGTGCTATGCCATTCCATGCCATTCTGTGCCATGCTGTGGTGTATCATGCCATGCCATGCCATGCCAGGCTGTGCAGTGCCCTAAGGGCTGTGTCGCTGTTTGCCACCCTTTTGTCGTGTGGAGGGGAGGCCAGCGATGCTGGAGAGATGTCAGCACAGGTGAGTCAGTGGGACAAGATGTGCAGAGTTGGAGGAATAGAGAGCAAGCATGGAGAGGAGACTGGGGGAAACCAAGGAGCTCCACGCATGGCTGGAGGCCCAGTACCGGCGTCATGCCCCCGTGTGCGGGGCAGCTGGGCACAGCCCTGATGCTGACTCCTGCGCTTCCCACCTTGGGCAGTGCATGGCGCCCAGAGGCTGCCAGCAGAGAACCGGGGGGGCTGGGGGAGCCAGAGGGACCGGCGGGGGAGGGCCAGGAGGACCGGGGGCGCCCGGCCGAGAGGGGGCGGGCGGCTGCGGGTAGCGGAGCAGGCAGGCGGGCGGCGATGCTGCGATCTCCGCTGACATCTTGTGGCCGGGCCCCGCATCTCTGCGCCCGCAGCACCATGGCACACGGCTCTGGGCCGCCGGGGGCGAGATCAGGTGTGGGATTTCCCCACGAGGCCTGTCCGGATCTCCGCATGTCACCCGAAACGCTTCCGTGTCCCCTTCCCCACCACCATCCCAAGTGCTGTGCCCTCGGTGGCAAGGCCGGGGACCTCTCAGCCCTGCTTTTGGCAGCCATAAGGCTCTGGGGAGGAAGCATGCCTGCAGCTGCAGGCTGCGTGCCTCCTTAGCAGAGGTGCTTTCTCCTTGGTGCCACATTAAAACCCGCCAAAAGGCCAGCACACCAGGTGGGGTCCATCTCTGGTTTTGGGTGTCTGGGTGAACCCCCTGGAAGCCTCCCTGAAGCTGTCCAGGTTACCTCTGGCTCCTGCTTATATAGCTGGGGAGAGCCATTGTGTCTAATAAAAGAGGAGCAGCAGCAAACAAAACCCCGATCTGATGCAGCACGCAGCTGATGCACCCTCTGCCTGCAGGAGGGTTGCCCTGCTGCAGCCAGCCCGGTTTGCAGGAAAACACCAGGGCCATGAGGCAGCAAGGCAGGCAGGGAGCACTGGTACTGCTGCCAAATCGAGCTGTTATCCTACCAGCAGGAAAATGTGGTGTTACTTGTTATTACTACTCATTATTAGTAGCACAAAAGTGCTAATGAAGGCAGGGATAGCTTTATGTGGCTGTCACAGAAGGTGTGTTTAGGGGAACAAACATCCCTGTGCTCACAGCAACGGCAGGACCCTGCAAAGACACTTGCTGTGTCTGAGCAGTGTGGTGTCTCTGCTTTTCGGGACCTCTGGACAGGAGGAGAACAGAGCTAAAGGAAAATTTAGAGCTCAGGAAAGAGCCTCAACAGTAGACAATGGAGCCATTTATGGGACAAAAAACAACTTTGTGTCCTGTGAGATTGTCCTATGGAAGTCATGGGGTGAGAACCACATCGAGGGGAATGAATGGGTGTTTTACTCTTGGTTTCAAGGGAGCCAGGACTTTACCCACTGTGCAGCCACTTCAGATGCTGTAGCTGTTTTTGTTTTTGTTTGTTTGTTTGTTTTTCACAGGATCAGAGCCAGAGAAAGAAAGGGAACAAAAGCATCACATTTGCTGTTGAAAATGGAGGAGGGGAGTGAAGGGGCTTTAAAATAAAACACTGATGGGAAAATATGAATATTCCCCCTCAGAAAGCAAAGCAGAAAGGGCCCGAACCTCTTGCAGAGCTGGCTCTGATAGCGGCCCGAAGCACGATGCCGGGGCAGCCTCTCCCCAAGCACAGGACACGAGGTGGGGATGTGCAAACTGCACCTAGCCCTGCTGCAGAGAGCAGGGGCCAGGGGTGTGCGCGCCCTGTGTCCGACACCCTGGCATAAGGGGGCATGTGGGAAAGGCATCTTTTTGCCCCAGCAAGCCCTGTGGGACACAAGCTGGTACAGGCAAAGGCAGAAAGTTGAGGGAAGGATGCTGCAGGCACCCGTGTTCCTTTCCCATTTATGCTCTATTTTACTTCTGTCTGTCTAACACTCAGATTGGTGGATTTCAGTAGTGGTTTGGTGCAGGAGCAACAGGCTTAAAGAAATATTCATCCAGAGACAGGGAGGAAAAATGAGAGCTGCTTCCTTTGGCCTAACTTAGCCCCTCGCTGCAGAGGAAGTGGGGCTGCTCTCCTCCTCGAAGCCTGATGGCACCCGGGTTTAGTGTCACAGCCATTATTTCAGTTGCCATTATTTTATTGTGTTGTATTCGCTGGGAATTAGCTGTGAGATTTGGAGAGCCTACAGGAAAGTTGGAGGGTTTTCCTGGAGTTTATTAAGTTAAAAATAGCAATAATTTGAGAGATCAGAAAAAATGGAAGAAGGATAAAGCTAGCAAGGGAGAGCTGAAGACGTGTGGTGGGTGGGTGCAGGAAGGATGCCCTTGCCTGCTTTCCTGCCCCTGGGGCTTGGTTTCTGTCAGGGCTCTGATCCATTTTCAGGTGCTTGCTTCCACTGATAATTGCTTTCAAACAAGCATCTGGCATGGGATGGGTGCCCATTCTCTCGGTGGTGATGGCAACACCTCTCAGCTACTGTGAGCCCTGCAGTCCCCCCACACAACCCCCCCAGCGCTGTTCTGGGTGCAGTTTGGGCAGGATTGGGCCATAACACCCGGGGCCCTGGGCTGCTCCTGAGCCGTGGCTGCTCAACCACCACACGGCCGCCTCTCCCTGCTGCCAGCTGCTCTGTGCACGGGGTTAATTAGCACAATTAATAATGAATGCTCTAATTGCAGACATTTAGTGGGGGGCTTTATGATTATTGTTTTCTAATGCAATTGTGCTGAACACTTGGGTGTCTCTTTATTAAAGGAAATAAAGCCATAATTAGTCACAGTCTAATCCTAGTGCTGGCAGGAGACCTGCAGGGATGCAGCAGCTCAGTCTGGAGCCAGGGGTCCTTAGCAAATGCTGTCATTCCCTCACTCCCAGGCTAAACGTTGTGGGATTTGGGGTGGGCTGATGTCATTTTGACCCAAAAATGGTGGGCTCCAGAGGGAAGTCTGTAAAGCAAGGCTCCCAGAGTATGCAAACAAACAGGGGCTGTGGTGTGCATCAAAAGCAAACAAAAACTTAATGATGTGCCTGAAAAACCCAGGGCTGGGTCAGCCCTCATTGTGTAGAGATATGGTAATGAATTTCTCTTTTAAGTGAAATTAATGCACAGATTGTATATGTATAGGAGTGCTATGCTGCACTATGAGATATGAAGATGTGTCTGAGAGTTTCATCTATACTCCGAGTGACACTATTCATACAAATTTATCTCTTTTATGGATTTGAAGCTTTTTCAGATACATATCAAAGACCTTTCCTTGCCTCCAACATGAATAATATATGCTGGCACTGCTTACAATAAATCATCTTGGTTCTCTGTGCCCCAGCGAGCAAACATGGCTATTTTGAGCACAGCCATCTGCATTACAGAGCCCCTCTAACACCTCACAAACATATTTTACCTTCTCCTGTACAGGTGCACATGCTTGGCTATAGCCAGGTGCCTTGGATGCACTGTGCTGGCTGGTTCATTGGGCTGGCAGCAGATGCCAAAGGACAAGGAACATCTTAGATACCATTCTCCTCCTCTGAGACTGTGGGCTGCAGAGAGCCAGACCTGGCCAGAAAGGAGACACAGTAAAAAGGAAGAAAAAATCACAAAGAACATCTCAGGACCTGGTTCCTTCATGGGGCTCCTGGCTTGCCCTTGGTCCCCAAGGATGCTTGATGCCCACAGGTGGTGCACCCAGGGGCATCATATGGGGGCCAGGTGACCACACGGGCACAGCTGCAGCCCCAGGCTCCTCTCGCACCCATGGGAGCAGCTGAGCATGGATGGGGCTCACATACCTCCACCCCAAGTTTGCCTCACACATCCTTCCAGGTGAAAGCTTGCTGTGTATAGCACGTGAGAGCATTCTCTTGAAAATCAATTGTTTTGAGTTAACGGAGTGCATTTTCTATTACCTAACGTGCTGCAGCCAGTATATCTGTTGATTTCAAGGATTTTTTTATTTCACCTTGGCATGTCTTTTATCAGAAATCATTTTGAAACTTTTTAATTTATGGGCCTTTATTGCAATACTCAATTCATCCTGAGTAGTCTATTATTAAGTGTTCTAGAGTCTCTTATTGTCCTTTATCAGAGGATTGTATCTCTGTGCAATTCATCTGTAGTCATTCTTCATAGGGAAAATCTTTCATATTAGGTTTCTTTCATCATTCGATGACAACTCTTGAATACATCATTATTCAGCAATGGGTTTAGAAATTATAATCATTAGGCAATTTTTCATATAATCTGATTTTATAAACTGTTTTTTTTATTATCTTTTGATGGAAAACAGTAAATGCATCTGTCTATTTTGATCCTCTCTGATAACAGTAATAGAAAAACGAAGTAAGGACATCTTATTGAGGAAACAGCCCAGCTGCATTTTTTATATGCACAGAACCAAAGATTATTTAATGTGAAGTAAAGCTCGCTACTCTCTTGAATGCGACACACTGAGCACAAACATCCACATGTAAATTCTGCAGTTCTTGCGCATGACTTTTCACCGCTCAATTGACTCTGTACTCCAGGTGGCTTATTGTGTCCTGGGACTGGGTTTATGCAATTAAATAACATGTGCACATCAGTATCAGAAGGAAAAATTACACCAAGTTTGGGGCCAGGTTCTCAGGAATAAGCATCCCCTTTCCCCTCAGCAAGGTAGGAAAAATGTCACATATATTTGCAATCCCCTTCCTCACTCTTCTTTTCCCCCTTTCCTCTTCTTTTTGTCCAGATCCCTCCATTTTCCTTTTCCAAATGCCCTTGTTCCTGTTTTGTTGCACTGCAACCATCACCTCTGGGAGCTGCAAGGAAAAGCACAATTAAAAACTAAAAATGGTGGTAAACACATCACAGGGTTTTCTCACATGGTTGCAAAGGCGGGCTATGTCTATTGGAGCCGTAAATCAGATTTCTTTCGGAGCCTTACAGTAATCAGCATTGGCTGGCAGTCCAGCTGTGGCGCAAATCTGGGCCTTCTTTCTTAAAAACTTGCACCTTTGCTTTGTATTTATGGAAAATCTATGGCAAAGAGCTTATTTCCCAATTATTTTTCCCCTGTTTCTGGGCATTTAGAATGGGTCATTCTAAACCAGCCATGACTTGGTTGCCTGGAGAAAAGCATCATAAAGAGGAGTTGTCCTGGCTGCAGGCTGGGACTGGCACCCCAGCAGGAACAGCCCCTTCACCACCTTGGTAAGAGGAGGCAGAAGCTGAATTGAGTGGGCTGAGGAGACGGCTTGCCCTGTGGCCCCAGGGTTTGTCAGACCCACTTGTGCTGGTCCTGCTCCCTGCGGACAATCAGTGAGCTCTCCAGAGGCTGGGAACCCAGTCCCTTTGCCCTGCTGCTTTGCTGCTGTCTGAGCAGCAGTCTTGCTTGTGGGGTTGCTGCAGCAGCACTGCCCCATGCCCCTCAGCCTCTGCTAACAGAGTATTCCTGCAGCTTCCCCCTGCATTTCCCTGGGCACGGCTTTTTCACCTACTTTTGTCTCAAGCCCCAGGAGTTACAATTACTCTGGAGTAAACATATGTATAACATGAAACACACATGTGTATGTGCATACACTTATAAACACTTCTATAAACGCACACGGCCAACACATACCCGTTTGTTTATCACCTCATATCTGTATATGTGTTCCCAGGGACAAACACAAGTGTTTCTTTAAGCCTGCTTCTAGAAACATGGCACTATGCGCACAGGGCAGCTTGATGTCTTATTTAGTGTGGCCATAGCCAGCCTGCGGTGACATGAGCCAATAAAACATTGTTGATTCAAAGCTTAGTTCGTGACGCCTCTAATCCTACAGCAGATAGCAAACAGATAACAGAGACGCTCTAATTTTCAATAGTTTATTCGAGAATATAGAAGCAGATGATGCGCCGCAGGGCAAATATGCTTTATTGCTTTAAACAGAAATTAAAATAGAATAGAATAGAATAGAATAGAATAGAATAGAATAGAATAGAATAAAATAAAATAAAATAAAATAAAATAAAATAAAATAAAATAAAATAAAATAAAATAAAATAAAATAAAATAAAATAAAATAAAATAAAATAAAATAGAATCCCCAGTTGCTTGAAAACATTTTGGAGGCATTTCCCAGTTCTGAGGCCAGCTTCTCCCTGGGAAGGTTGATGTGTGCCCCCTCATGGGTTTCCTCCCTCATGCCATTCTGGTTTTGGCCCCCCAGGGGCTGTGAGATTGCTCCTTGGAGGGGCTGTTCACGGGCTGAGGGGTCGTGCATGGAGCAGGGCAAAGCACTTGCATTGTCTGTTGCAGGGAGGTGGCTTGGGGCTGCTCAGGAGGCAGTCAGCAGAGCAGCCTGCTTCCCTGTTGGTGATCGCAGGGACGGTGGCGCAGACAAGCCTCTTGTGTTTGTTCCAGGGCCTCTCTGCAGATGAAATGAATTGGATTCCCTGGGCAAATATTTGACACATAGCACTTCTGTGTGTGTTGGCGAGTACGCAGGTATATAATAAGGTATGTAAACTGGAGCTTGGGCCTGTCATTTCCTATGATTTTGTGGCTGATGTAACGGCAGGGCTCAAAGGTGAGGAGAACAAGCAGTCTGCAGGTGAGATGCACAGTGTTTATCACTCCTGGTGTTGCAAGGCTGAAGTTGTCAGCCTGGTCTGACCAGCAACAATGGCAGGGCTCGAGCCATGCTCACACCTACCTGGACAGAGCAAGAGACCCCTCCTGAAGCCCAGCAGTAGGTGCCCGGCCTCCGAGGCTGCCAGGAGAGAAGCTGTGCATCCCTGGCACCCTGCACTGCGGGGAGCTGCATGCCCTGACCCCTGCACCACCACACAGCCCCTGCACCACAAGCATGGCAGTCAGGCCATGCACTGGCACCCACTCCTTTTTTTTTTCCTTTTTTTTTTTTCCAGGTCAGAAAACTTTCTTGTTGATTCTGACAGCTGGCTTGGCATGCCCCAGCCTGCTCCAGAGGTGTGTGTGGAGAAATGGCCTGGCTCCGGAGCTTGTAATCATCCCAGTGACCCTCCCATACCAAAAATACAAAACAAAACATCCCCAAGCATAATTTCACCTTAGAAATCATTATTTTGAGAAAAATAGCCTTTTTTCTCATTTTAAAAATTGAAAGTTTTTCCCAAAAGGCATGTATGGAGGGGGGTGCTGACAATCCATAAATGTTTCTAATTTTTGCCAAACAAAGCCTGCTGAACTTCATCTCCATTCTCAAATGTCAGACCTTTGTGACTCAGAAATGATGGCTGATGAGATAAATTACCTCTTGCATCTCTGCTTTTTCATTTCCTCTTGAATCCAGCAACATTGCCAAAAAGAAAAAAAAAAAAAGCAGCTTCAGTGTAAAGATATATGTGTGTGTATATATATATACACACTTTTTTTTGTTTGTTTGTTTTTCTGTGACTTAATGAGTGAAGATTTAAAGAACCCAGCAACATTTTCTCCTCCCATCCCTTGGTGCTTGCTGCCACGTTCAGACACGGCCTTTTCACTGCAGTGTTTGGCACAGGATGCAGGAGTGGTGTTTGTCCTCTTGGCCAAGAAAAGAAGGTGGAACCAGTAATCCTGTTCGAGTTGGCTCGGCCAAGGCTGTAAGAAGTTTCCAAGGAGTGCCCACCAGTGAAGGTCCCCAGATTTGCCCAACAAATGGTATTGCTTCAGAGGCTGGGTCTTTTGGTGCTGGACTGATCTCCAGCAGTGTGTTGGAGGCTGTTCTTCAGTGTGCTGCCATTTGCTTGGTGTACTGCAGGCTGACCGAGCTTCCTGGCAGCTCCTCCTTCACAGGGCTGCACCTGCATTCGGTCTGGTTTAGAAATGAGTATTACAGGTGGCATCGATGGGTTGAGCATCCAACCCAGGGCCCCGCAAGCACCTCTGTCACAATCAGGTGGGGATTTTTCAAAGTCATCGGTTTATTTCTGTGCTCTACTGTGCCAAAGAAATGGGGTATTTTCAAGGCATTTCATGTCAGAAGCACCCTCCTGTAGAAATGCAGCATCCCACTCCGGGCTGGCCATGGTGCAAGGACACGTGGGGCAGTGTTGGGCAGCAGGAGGCTGCCTGGCCGTGCACACAGACCTTTTGCAGCACTTTTGGCACAGCCGTGGGTGGTGCATGGATTGCACCCGTTGCTCAAGTGCCCTGTGCCCCCCCTGCCTTTGCAGGGCTGGCACTGTCATCCCCACTCTGTAGGGGATGATGCTGGTCACAGCCAAAATCGATGCTGAGGCTGCTGCCGTGAACCCTGCACAGGGCAGAAGGTGAAGAATCCAAAGTGGTCCTCTTTGTCCACCCTGTGCAGCTGCCCAGGAGTGCAGGCATGGCTGCCCCAGGTTGTACCCGAGCACCCTAAGACAGACCAATGGTGCTTATACTGTGCTGGACATCAGCAGATAACCACAAAGGAATGAAATGGGGCTGTTTTCCCCATGAGGGCACTTGTGTTCTCTCTGCAGGTTGTTGTTTTTTTTATATATTTTTATTTTTATTTCCCCTAATAAATGATCCTGGGGAACTCACTCACCTTTTCTGTGCTTCTGGTTCTCTGCTCACCTCTCCCCATTTTGCTGATCCAGACAAGCTCTATGGCACGGAGCCTCCTCTGCAGTAGGGCTATGGTTAGCACCCATGGTCAGGACACCAAAAATTGCTGCAGGACAAGTAATGGGGAGCAGCTCTGTGGGCAGCCAAGCATGCAGAGCTGGCAGCCAGAGGTGGGCTGTCCTGCCTCCTACCCCCGTATCCCCAGGGATTTCACCCCAGAGCAACATCTCTTATTGTAACTTCTGAGGGAAATGGATCACTTCCAGGTTTATTGGGGGCTTTATTAAATCACAAGTTTATTTCACAAGTTTTCACTGGGAGAGCAGATCCATTAGAAGGAGCTGCATGCTCTGCTAAGTCCACACCTCCTCATTTTGCTCATTGCTCTGCTAAAGAACTTGGAAGAATGAAGTTAATTATATATATATATATATAAATATTATATATATATATATATATATATATATATATATATATATATATTTATTTTTTTCTTTCCCATTTTCCCTCCAAATTTCACTCGTGCCTGATTTTCTGGCAGGGCACGGCCCCAGCCATTGTCTGCTGGCCTCGGGGATGGCTTTGTGCCTTGCCCACAGGTGCAAGTTCAGCATGTAGGACCTCAGCCAGCATGCTTGTGTCATGCCCTGTCTTGTTTCCTTCGGCAGCCGTGTCTCATCTAATCAGAGTTGGGGAAACAAACAGGAAAATAATTAGGGGCATAAAAGAAAATCAACACAGCTTGGCAGTTCAGAACTGCGAAGGGTCTGGTCCATGATGTTTGAATTTTCACAAGGATGCATGTCAACTGGATGCGATCCCAACATGTTAAATGCAACTCGCGTCTAATTGCATTGTTTCCGCTGATCTCTGACAAAATTATTTATATGTATAACAAGCGTGTTTGGCTGTAATAGTTTTAAACTTTATATGAATTTTCCATTTGCTTGTTTGCTAAAAAGAGACCAAACACTAGCAGGTTTGAGTTATTTTTTCCCTCCAATTAATTTTGTTTTTCTTTCACTCCCTCACATATATTTTTACTCTCTCCATCCTCTCTGGTAGTGCCAACAGCAGAACAGGAAGGGTGGCTGGAGAGAGGCCAAATTTCACTTCAGATCATTTCTCTTCAACACACACTGGTCTCTGAAAAACCAGATTCTGTTTGTCATTTGCTTTGCTCTCCCAGCATTGTGTCATGGCGATGGTATCGCTGATGGATTTCGAGCTTGCCTCGTAGAGCAGTGCACAAGGTTTTCATAAGCACATTAATCTTAAAAGAAAAACTGTCAGAAGCAAACAATACCCCTATGAATGATGTTGTAAAGACACATACTAACTCTAAACATCCATTACCAAAGAATATTAACTTATAGAGGAACTCCATTTCCTCTTACTCCTTTTTAATAGGTACCTGAAACCCAAAGTACTTCCACATTTAAAAATTTGCTCCGAGATTTGAAATTGCACATGGAAAAGCCCCTTAGTGGGATCTTTTCCAGTGAAGCCCCAGCAAAGCGCACATGGGGACAAGGAGGAGGGTGTCCTGTGGCATGGGGCCAAGGGTGCTCTGCTGGGGTTTGCTCCCCCTGCAGGGGTCCCTCTGTGCCCTCAGGCCCTTGGCCCTGTCAGACACCAGCACTGCCCAGCCACTGGTGCATAGCCCAGCTGGCTTCACTGGCGGTCACCATGCTGGAGGAGGGAAAGCAGCGGTGACACGGGGGCCACCACCACTTTGCTGCCTGGAAGTTGCTTTTCATGTGCCCATGTTGGTGGCTCTGCGCAGCCCCCCCCCCCAGCCCCAACACACACACACACTTTTTGTTCATAAGCAAGCAGCCTGTGTGGCAGAAATAAAACATCTGAGATCACTTTAAATGTCAGTTGGAGCCAAGCCAGGAGCATAGGCAAGGAAAAGCTGGTAGCTTGTTTTAATTTAATGGTGTTGAAGTGTTCTACTGCAATTAAGCATCTGAAAATTAAACAGAAACAGTCATTAAGTCTGGTGATACAAACCCACTAGACCAGAGAATATAAATTATTTCAAATGGTAAATGCCAAAGCAGTGTTTATGATAGGGATGTTTCCCCTTATTAGCCATTATCTGTTGTTTTAAATCAGAGGAATTTAATCCTGAGGAAATTAATCACTGCAGATGTTGAATCCTGGAGCCGGAGCAGGTCACTCACTCACTGCAGGTTGCTAAAAGCAAGAGTCAGGGCTTGTGGCAGAGCAAATGCAGGACAGTGCAGGGGCCTCAGGCACCCATCTCCCCAGGGAGTTCCCGTCCCTGTTTCCCCAGCCCCCCCACCCCAGGGACAGATGATGGGGCTTGCACAGAGCTCACTCTTGTGTCCACAGGGCCTCTGCCCCAGAAAACTTGCTTTTCTGTGGCGGGTGTGCGCGTTCCCATGAATCACCCTTTTCTGACTGACACACCACCAGGCCCCCAAATGCAATGTGTTGGGGCAGGACCCAGCCCACAGTCCCCTCCTACCTATGATGCTCATCCCTGCAGCACCATTAGTGATGCAGCAGGGAGCACAATATTGTTTGCAAGCTGCAAATCGCAGCCCCTGGAAATTGGAGCAGATGTGGCCACATGTCTTCATCTGCAGCAGAGCTGTGGAGGAATGGTTAAGTGAAATAGGACATGTGGATGTTGGGCAGTTAGGAGGCAATGGGCTAGTGAAGTACCGTACTCAACTCACATGAGTCTGGCACGTACGCAGCTGGCTGAGAGCCAATCAGGATCAAGGACACGATGCCCTTGAGCGATTGGGAAAGTCCCTAAGGCGGGATGGTGGCTAAAAGAAGGAGCAACAAACTGAAAAGAGCGGGAAATGTTAGCCAATGCTGAGCTTAGTTTTTGCAATATGTATGAGTTGATTATGTTCGAATTAGATAAAAGGCGACTGAGCTATCCATTAAAGTTGAAGTTCATTGTTCACTCATATTGAGCGTCTGTGTCTTCCTTCCGTCGACAACACAGAGCCCTTCCCCTGCACTGTCCGGACAACTCAGACCGACAACCTGGAAAAGTAAAACTTCAGATGTGCTCTATTTCTGTAGTATTTCTTTCACGAGCCTCAGCTTTGCTCTGCTGTGAGCACAAGCCAAACTCTGATTCAAGGTAAGCACATAAATGCTTGTTTAAATTCCTTGTCTTTCAGCACAAGCGTATGCTTACATCTAATGGCCTTTGGTGAGACTTAAGCCTGGCTTTAAAGTTAAGCATGTGTTTTAAGTGCATTCCTGCATCGGGGCTCTTAGATCCGTTGACGTGAACAGAGAGATTCCCCATTGGCTTTAGTGGGATTTTTCTTGCCTGAAATGGAGTCCAGATCTCATGAAATAAATACCCACGTCTTTGTAGATGTGGAACCACATGGAGACTTATGAATACTTGTTCCCAGAAAAGGATCCAGCTTATTCATATGCCTACATCATGTGTATTAAATTCTCCTGACATCTACCACAATTCTAGCATATAAATGGAAAACAGAATAGATACTGTGCCCTGAAAGCACTTAGCTATTGATGCTGTTGAATTAATAGCAGGAAGCATTGTTTGCATGCAGCCTTTACAAGTTGTGCTTACATTTTCCTCTTACATTGTCTCATTCACATTCTGCCCGATCTGCTGGCCCGTCCGGCCGTAGCCTTCAGCTAATGGGGAAACCCGCCCTGTGGTGGCAGCGTTGACTTTCCTGGGGCTGTCCCCTGGGGACAAGAGGGCAGGATTTGGTCCTTGGTGCAGGTCCAGACCAGGCTGGGGTACTGCTCATCTCCCTGCTCCTGTCTGGCAAAGGAGGGACAGGCAGCAGCAGTGGGAGTGCAGGGGGAAGGAGCTTGTGCCATGCGGGGCCATAACTGCGCACAGGCAGTTATGCCCCCCGAGCAGAGCTGCTCGGAGCAGCCACTGGTCACGCCACCATTTGTGTGGGAATCTCATGTGTCCCATGGCTCATGGGGACTCAAATAACCTGCGAGCTCGTCCTGTGGGAGTGTGCCTTGGTTTGGAGCGGGAGCGGCAGAAAGGAGCCGTAATCTGCTTGCGGTTCGTGGTCCCCATCCCAGAGATGGCAGCCAGCTACTCAGATGTTCCTGTTTCAACACCCACCGCTCCTCCAACCACCAGAAGTGCTACCAGAGAGCAGTGGGAGTACTGAAATAACTTGCAGCACATTTCATTCTCTTCTCAGATCTTGGGGTGATGCTCTGGGCTCCCTGGGAAGCAGGGGCCATCTCCCTGAGGACGCTGAACCCATCCTGGCTGCTGCTGCTCCACAATCCCAGCCAGCCACCCCCACCCATTAGGATTAGACAAATTTACGCAGGTTGAATCCCCAGGTGTGTTCTGCAAAAAGCCAGCAAGTCCCTCTGGTCTGGGATGTGCCTGGGTGGCTATATTGCAAGAAAGAGGCTCAGCTATGGTCTCAGGGGGACACTTTGTGCCTGAGGTCTCTTCCAACCTAGAGATTCTGTGATTCTGTGATTCTGTGATTCCCTGATATATTGAGTTGGATACAACACCTGGTTAAAATAACATCTGTGCCATCTCCATCCCACTAAGCACCAGCCAGAGTGGATTGGGGCTTGGGTTCTGCCTGCATGGACGAAAAAGGAGGCAGAGGTGAAGGGGGTCCAGGAGGAGACTGAGGGCTTCAGGGCACCACCAGCAGTAAGGTGCAGTTCAGAGCAGAGAGATCCCGAAATATTTAATCTTTTTCCTGTAATGAAAATCAAACTTTTCCAGCCATACAGGACTTGTCATTGTCTCTCACCTCAACTGTCATGAAAATGCAGTTGGAAAACCATCTTTTGCATCTCAAAACATTTCTACTCAAATCCCACACTACTGCAAAAAAGAAATTAAAAAAATGTCCCTTTTTGCTCCAAGGGCTTTTTTTTTTTTTTTCCTTTCCTTTTTTTTTTTTTTTTTTTTTTTTTTTCCTGGAGAAAGACTGCAATGAAAACAACTTATAGAGACATAAACAACTATTTTAACATCAGGAGGAGAAAGAAGAGAAGGAGGAGGAGGAGAAGGAGAAGGAGGAGCAGAAGAAGGAGGAGGAGAAGGAAGGTCTGTGCCTTGGTGCTGTTCACAGGAAGAGGTGCTCCAGGGCTGCAGGAACCACTAGAATGAGCAACAAGGCAGCTTTTCACTGCCGAGCACTTTCTGTGCTGTAAATCCCATTTTATATCCCCCGTGTCACATAGAGGGAGGAATAAACACAGTTTTGAGATGATTATTCAGAGTCTTTACGATGGTTATAATGTTCTCTGCTGCTCACCTCACCCCTGCCTTGCCACCTCAGTGCATTTTCATATTGATACAAGTTTCTGCTGTGAAATGATCCCTGAAAAGAGTTTACCTGCCACTAAATGGCTCTGACATTGATGGGATGCTTTGGTATGGCCGTGTGAAACACAGCTCGTGGGTGCCTAGAGTAGCAAGTCATGCACACACCTCTCAGAGTGCCCTTCTTACAGCAGCTGTGGCTTACTTTGCAGTGGCACAAAGGGCTGCAGAAGGAACCCCACGCTCTGTGAAATGCACTGTGTTGTGTCCTTCATCACCTTTCTGCCTGTCCCTTCTTTTTCCTCACATTGTCCCTCCCCAGGATGCTGCAGGGATGAGCAGATCCTGTGCACAGCCCACGGACAAATCACCAGGAACGTATGTCCCCCTGCCCGAGCCTGCTGGGTGCTGATGCTGCCCCGGGGCCTCATGCCACAAAGCCTGGCTGCCTCCTGCATGAGCAGGGGTCTCTGAGCCCCCGCTGACGCATCTGCTGCCGCTATTCTTTGTGTGCAGGGTGCCAAATGCAACAAGTCAGCCGGGTGCTATTTCAGCCTCCTCGATGTGTTTTTCCATGAGCGCGACCGAATGTCTGCTCCTCTGCCAAGTGTGCAGCCTTCCCACTTCATTATGGTCATGAGAAATCGATTTCAGTGCGAAAACAAAGGAATAGATTTAGCAGCCCTTCAACCCTCCTGTCTGCAAGCACGTGCGACGTTTGTTTGCAAAGTTTGGTGCAAGCTAATAACCTGGTCTTGCAAAGATTTACACTCAGGCAAAGACTTCCATATGGGCTTAATGGTAAACCAGACCTTAATCTAAAGGAAAACACTATTAGTGTTATTTTTGTTTCTCTTTCAGTGCACTGCAGGACCAATATCCACCAAAGGGAATGGAGGGGTGGCATTGATGGCCTCCCCTCCCATCAATGGAGGCTCCCAGCAGAGCCCCAGGGACCGCCAGCACCACGTGGGGCTGGGTGAGGGCTCGCAGAGGGCATGTGGCTCCATGTGCCTCCAGAGCCGGGGGTGTACGCACGTTTTCACCTGCCCCAAGCAGAAAGGAGGTGGCCAGGCACTGCAAGGCTGTGAGATAGGGATGTCACCCGGTGGGGACAGCCTCTGCTGGGGCCCTGGCCACCTGCAGCACCCAGAGGTGGGGCACAGGCAGAAGCCCCCGAGAGAGCACTCTGCAGGCTGGCCTCCCTGTGAGGAGCCGTCCTGCTGCATCCCCCTGCAGCTGGGCTCGGTTTCTGCCTTCAGCCCGCTGTTCCTGCTCGCCTGTCCCCTCACACACGTCAGGCAGATGTCCCTGTCACCGTGTGAACTGCCCTGCAGTTATCAGATTGTGTCGTCGAGTCAGGCCAGCGGGTGGCCCACAGCAGTGCTCCCCTGTCGCTGACGGCAGCCCAGTGCATCTAGCCCCCTGCTGCCCACATGGTGCTCGGGACATTAAAAGATACCTGAAACCCACCGACGGTGACTTTCAAGTATTTTTAAATGGTTTGCAGGCAGAAAAGGAGGAGGAAATGGTGATGCTGTCAGAAAAAAAGGAAGGTAGGATACATCCATCACTATTAATTTAAACAATGGTGATAATGTAAAATGATTTGTATTGTCCTCAGATCAATGTGTTTTGCACAAGAACTGGACAGAATTTATTAAGAATCCAGGGTCCTGGTATCATTTTCACTTTAAGAATCTGACTAGCATGAAGATCAACATTTAGTCTTAAAAAACAGCAACAACAACAACAACAAAAGAAAACAAAAACAAAAACAAAACAAACACAATAATCCAAACATAAAAATCTATTTCTTCTTCCCTTATGTGGAATTGAGAAGCCTTCTGGCTTGCAGCAGGGTGTATTTTCTACAGCTAAATTGCTTTTGACAAATGAAACCAAGTTATTCTTAATTACTCAACCTGTGGCCTTTACCAAACTTGAAATATATGATTAAACAAAATGGCTCAGACAGCACATTAAGCTTTGAAGAATGATTTTATTTTTGAGCTCTCCAAGCCTTTTCTTTAGAAAACAGAAGCATTTTTTTTTTTTTTCATCACAGCAGGATAGTTCAGCTCTCTATATTAGCCCAGTGTCAAAACGCTCAGAAAAAATGGTCAGAAGTAATTTTGTGATCCTTCTGACACAAAAAGCACACGCACAGGCACTCAGATAATATTGCACTCCACTTTGTGAGAGAGAAACGTTATGCTTTGCAGTGCGTTTTGCTGTGAGCAGGCGCTCAGTTTGAACAGCCTAAAATAGGATTTTCTAATTTTGATTGATTGTGACAGAAAATGAACTCCATAACATGACTTAACTAAATATTCCCTCTAAGAACCGCAGCCATTCTGACTCATTAATGAGTACAGAATAAATAACGGGGAAAACACAGGGGAACCCCTACCTTTAACTACACTAATTGACAGCTGCCATGGTAGAGCAATGTTCTTGGTATTTCTACCACAAAAAATAAATCAAAAAAAAGCATGCTACCTGTTTTCACTGCTGCTACATTTTTTCAGCCAAACAGCCATGCTATGATGCAGCCATGTGAAGCTCGGCCCCGGGAACACTTGCCCTACAAACACCCCCACTCTCACCCGTTACCTCAGCATGGGGGGCTCTGGGGCTTGAAAAAGAGAAAATGAGAGGAGAGGAAGAGGAAGAGGAAGAGGAGGACGAGGACGGTGCTCCCAAGCCTGCCCCTCACTGGGGGTACAGGGGCTGCCCTCCCCTTGCTTTCACCCCAGCCTAATATTTTCCATGCTGGACTCTGAGCTCATGATGCTAAATCAAAACCGGAGGCAGGCGGGAGTGTCAATAAACCAAGAGGGCTGAGAGAGGAGAGGGGAAAGAAGGGGTGGAAGGGGGAAAGGAGCCCGAGCAAATTAAAACCATCTCGGAGGCAGGGCGGGGGCAGGGAGGAGCCGCTCCGGGGGGGGCGGGAAGGGGAACAGGCCTGGGGACGCTGAGCCCGGTGCTGGGTCCCACTCCCTGGTACCAGCTGCCGAGGGTGGCCCAGGGCTCCCGGCGGTTGTCGGGCCAGTGCTGCTCCCTTCCCTAGCGGCTGCCGTCGGGCGGCCTCAGAGAGCGGGCGGGAGGGACCCCCCGTGTCCGAGAGACCCCCTCTCTGCTCTGCCCAGGCTGCCCACAGGATCCTGGCCGCTCAGCCCCACACACTACAGCCGCTGTCCTTCCTTCCTTTTCTTCCTCTCTTCTTTCTTCTTCCTTCTTCCTTCTTCTTCCTCTTCCTCCTTCTTCTTCCTTTTCTTCTTTCCTTCTTCTTCCTCTCTTCTTCATATTTTCGTTTTTATTTCTTTTCTTTTTTATTTTTGTTTTGTGTTCTTTTTTTTCTATTTTTTTTAATTTTTCTTTTTTTCTTCTTGTTCTTGTTCCTTCTTTCCTTGTTCTTTCTTTTTTCTTTTTCTATTTTTATTTTCCCCCTTTTCCTCCCTTTTGTTTCTTCTCCCTCTCTTCGCTTTTTTTTTTCATTTTCTTTTTCTTCTTCTTGTCATTCTTCATTTTCTTCATTTCTTTTCTTCTTTTCGATCTTTGTTTAATTTCCATCTTTTCATATTTATTTGTTTCTTCTTTTTCTTCCTCTTTTCATTCTTCTTTGCTTTCCTCTGCCCCTTCCTCGTTTGTTCGCTTTCCCTGTCTGCTGTTTGCCCGCTGGCAGCAGGCCGGGCCGAGAGGACCCTTTCCCGTTCACATAAGGCCCGCAGTCACGTCCCAGACCTCCTAAGGCGGCCGAACTTCTGCTCCTCCTGGCTAGCAGCCGGTGGAGCCACGGGCCACCCGGCCGTGCGATGCTGCCCCGCAGCAGGTGCCCGGGGAGGGGCATATTTATTTCTTCAACCGCCCAGGGAAAGCCCCCCCCCGTCCCATCCCTGGCGGGATCCCACCCGCGGCTGCCCGGAGCCCCCCTCCCGGCCCGGGGCGGATTTCTCCGCACTTCCCAGCAGAGGAAGACGAGAGATTGGCCCGGCCGGGGGGCAGCGGTTGGGCTGGGGCCGGACCGGCTCGGGGAGCCCCAGTGGCCGCGGGCTGCTGCCCCTGCAGCGCTGCCACCCGCCCGGCCGCGCCGTCGGGGGCTCGCGGCCACCGCTGCGCCGGGTTTCCCAGCCAGCAAGGAGCTCGGGAGGGTCCGTGGGGTCAGGAGCGGTGCCTGCTCGGCCGCCCCCGGGCAGGCCTCTGCCCCAGGCCGGCTCGGAGCAGGGCTTGGGCGAGCAGCGGCGGTGAGCCCCACTGGGGGCTGGGGGCAGCCCGAGGGAAAAGGCTGAGCCGCGAGGGGGGCCGGGACCCCCAGACGCACCGGAAAAATTGTTCCGTCGGAATGACGGGGCAGGGAGAAAGAAAGCTCGCGTTCTCGGCCGCCTTTCGATTGCCTCCTTCCCGCACGCTGCGGGGAACTGCTCCCGTCCCGCTCGGGCGGCCGAGGAAGGGAAACTCCTGGCCACGGCGCTCCCGGACCCTGCAGCCGGGGAGGGCTAAGAGGGGGGGAAGCAAACGCGGGGCACCCATCCCTCCGCAATGCTTAACTGCTTTTTAATCGATCCGCTCCACTCTCCCGAAGACGGATTCCCAGCTCTCGGGCGGCACTGCCTGCTGTGGCCCCACCGTGCGCGCAGGGGCTTAACCAGCCCTGGGGAGGGGGGCGAGGAGAGGGGGCCCGGGGAGGGCTTGTGGCCGTGCCCGTCCCCGAGTGGCCTCCGCACCGCGGGCCGCAGACGCCGTTTGCGCTCCCAAGCGAGCCGGGTTCGCCCTCCTGCAATTTACACGCGGCGGCGGAACCGGCGCAATTAATGCCTGCTGCTCGTTAGCGAAAGGCCGCTTCGGAGGGGTGGTGGGGGAGTGGCAGCGGCTGCCCTGCTCGGGCCGTCGGCGGCGAGGCCGGATCCGGGGCGGCTGGCGGGCCCGGCCCCGCGTCCTGCCGCATCCCGAAGCGCAGGAACGGGGTCGCGGCGGGCGATGCCCGCGGCTGCCTGCGAGGAGATTGCCCCCTTCTCCCCCCAGCCTTTCTGCCGTCTGCGTACAAACACTCACGATCTTTCGATCTGCCTTTCCTGGGGGAGGGGGAGGTGGACGGGGGTGGACGCAAAAATCAACCAAACCTCAGTGCTCGGCGCTCACCCCACTCGCGTTTCACGAGGCTGCTCTTCTGTGTTAGCTGCCGGTGCGAGAGCGGGGCGGATTTCAGTGCGGGCCGAGCAGCGGCAGGCTTCGGGGAACCCCAGACGAGTCCGGCCCGGCCCGGCCTCCAGCTGCCCCGTCGTTGTCCCCCCTGCGTGTCCGTGCCCCGCGGCAGCCGTCGGGGCTGCGGGCTAGAGGCGGCGCAGGTGCGCGTCCCGGCCCCGTCCCGCTTGGGAACGGGCGCGGGAGGGGTCCGGGGGGTCCCCGCCGCCTCGGGCGGGGGACGCGGGTACCCCGCTACGCCTTCCCTCGGCCCGATAGCGGGCGGGGGGCGCCCCGACAGGGAGGCGGACCGGGGGGGAGGCGCGGGCGGACCCCGGGCGGGGAGCGGCGGCCGCGCCGGGGCGCTCGCCCCGAGGGGGCGGGCGGAGGGAGCCGGCCCCCCCCCCGGGCCGCGGCCATTTAGGAGAGGGCGGGAGCCAATGGGCGGCCGCGGGGCGCCTCGAGCGTGACGGCCGGGATTGACGTGGTTCCCACGTCAAATTGATCCCAAGTAGCGGCGGGGGCTCCCCGCGAGCGGGGAACCGGCGCGGCGCCGCCAGGACAGCCCTGCGGCCGCCGCCCCCCGCCGGCCGCCCCCAGCCGGCCCGGCCGGGCCGCCCCCTCCGCGATCCCGCGCCCTCTATGCCGGGCCGGCGGCGGCGGCGGCTGCGGCTGCGGAGCGGCGGGCCGGCGGCGCCCCCTCCCCGGGCGGCGCGGCGCTCCCCCGGTACCGGGCGATGGGTAAGCGCGGGCGGCTGTGGGGAGGGCTGGGACCGGGCCGGGAGGCGCCGCGACCCGCCGCGGTTTCGCTTTGCGGGAGGAGGGGTGCGGGGGGGCGGCGGGCGCCGGGCCGGACCCCGGCCCGTCGGCGGGACCGGGGTCGGGGTCGGGGTCGGGGTCGGGGTCGGGGTCGGGATCGGGACCGGGACCGGGACCGGGACCGGGACCGGGATCGGGATCGGGATCGGGATCGGGACGGGGACAGGGACCGGGACTGGGCGGCCACAGAGCAGAGGCCGGGCTGCGGAACGGCTTCTACGGGCCGTCGTGGCGGCTGGTCCCGGCGTGGGAGAGCGCTCGGCTCTACCCGACTTCTCGGTCTCCTTTCCTTCTCCCTTCTCTCTGCTGTTCTGCTCTTTTCTTTCTTTTAATTTCTTTCTTTTAATTTCTCTTTCTTTCTTTCTTTCTTTCTTTTCTTTCTTTCTTTCTTTCTTTCTTTCTTTCTTTCTTTCTTTCTTTCTTTCTTTCTTTCTTTCTCTTTCTTTCTTTCTTTCTTTCTTTCTTTCTCTCTCTCTCTCTCTCTCTCTCTCTTTCTCTATCTCTTTCTCTTTCTTTCTCTTTCTCTATCTTTCTCTTTCTTTCTTTCTTTCTTTCTTTCTATCTCTCTCTCTCTCTCTCTCTCTTTCTCTCCTTTCCTTTCCTTCTCTCACTCCTTCTTTCTCTCGCTCCCCCTTCTCTTTCTCTTTTTGCTTTCCCCTTTCTGTTTCTCCATTTCTTCTTTCCCCCCTTCTCACTCTTTTCCTCTTTCTTTTCCTATTTTTTTCCTATATTTTTTCTATTTTTTTCTTCGTTTTTCCTTTCCTTTCCTTTCCTTTCCTTTCCTTTCCTTTCCTTTCCTTTCCTTTCCTTTCCTTTCCTTTCCTTTCCTTTCCTTTCCTTTCCTTTCCTTTCCTTTCCTTTCCTTTCCTTTCCTTTCCTTTCCTTCCTTCCCTTCCCTTCCCTTCCCTTCCCTTCCCCTTCCCCTTCCCCTTCCCCTTCCCCTTCCCCTTCCCCTTCCCCTTCCCCTTCCCCTTCCCCTTCCCTTCCCCCAAGGGGCACGGCTTTCGCAGACTCGTTTCTGCCCCCCCCTCCGCTCCTTCCCACCGGTACCCTTAGCCCTGCTCCCCTGCCCCGCTCCCGGTGCCCGCTGCCGGTAACGCTGTGTCCCGGCCCGGCGTGGCCCGGCCCTGGCAGAGCACACGTACGGGGAGGTGAACCAGCTGGGCGGCGTGTTCGTCAACGGGCGGCCGCTGCCCAACGCCATCCGGCTGCGGATCGTGGAGCTGGCGCAGCTCGGCATCCGGCCCTGCGACATCAGCCGCCAGCTCCGCGTCTCGCACGGCTGCGTCAGCAAGATCCTGGCCCGCTACAATGAGACGGGCTCCATCCTGCCTGGGGCCATCGGCGGCAGCAAGCCACGGGTCACCACCCCCAACGTGGTCAAGCACATCCGCGACTACAAGCAGGGCGACCCCGGCATCTTCGCCTGGGAGATCCGTGACCGGCTGCTGGCGGACGGCGTCTGCGACAAGTACAACGTGCCCTCGGTCAGCTCCATCAGCAGGATCCTGCGGAACAAGATCGGGAGCCTCTCCCAGCCTGGCCCCTACGATGGCAGCAAGCAGCCGCCCCCCCAGCCCGCGCTGCCCTACAACCACATCTACCAGTACCCCTACCCCAGCCCCATGGCCTCGCCGGCCGCCAAGATGGGCAGCCACCCCGGCGCGCCAGTCGCGGCGGCCCATGTCAGCCTGCCCCGCTCCTGGCCGTCGGCTCACTCTGTCACCAACATCCTGGGCATCCGGACCTTCATGGAGCAGACGGGTGGGTACTGCGACAGGCGCGCTGTCGGGCCGCAGCCCTGCCCTGCGCTGCCCTGGGAGTGCCAGGCTCGGCAGGCATCGGCTCTTCCCCACCCGGCGAGCAGCTCTCCCTGGCCCGGGCTTTGGGGGATTTGTTTTATTTTATTTTATTTTGTTTTATTTTATTTTTTTGATCTCCGCACCCCGTGCTGGCAGGACGGAGTGGCGGGGCCAGATGCGGCGAGGCTCAGACATCTTGAACTTTTTATGAAAAATGTGGAAAATATTTTCGTAGGATGATAGATTGCCGACCGCAAATTCGGAGCCCTGAATTTCCCTTTGCAAAGAAAAAAAAAACAACGGAGGGGGTGGGGGTAAAAAGGGGGGGGAATATGCCAGGGAAGGGAAAAAATCAGGGAAAGAGGGGAAAGCAAATGGCTTCTGAGAGCCGGGCGGCACGGCGGATCTCTGTGGCCGTCCCCCGAGAAATCTGCCCATTTTTTTAGAGAAGGAAGAGGGCCGGAGGCGCGTCTTTTAGGATGGATGTCACCGCATCCCCAAGCTCCGGCTCGGTTCCCCCGCCGGCTCCGGGGTAGGGCGGGGGGCGAGTCCTTTTATCCTCCCCAAACCCGGGTAAATCAACCGCATGCATTCCCCTCTGCGCAACCATTTATCTTTAAAAATTCCAATGTCACTTTTATAAATCTCCTTCGCCAAGAGAGAGGAGTCGGGCTTCCTAAATTATGGAGAGCAGGAAAGTGCCGGGGCGGCGGGCAGAGCCGGACAGGGGTGCCGCGCCTCGGCTGGCTGGGGCAGCGCAGCGGGGCCGGCAGCGGGGTCCCCCCGCGGCTGTCCGCGGAGCTCCCCCGACCGGGGGGCGAGGGCCGGGGCTAACGGCGCCGCGGCTCTGTCCCGCCCAGGTGCGCTGGCCGGCACCGAGGGCTCTGCCTACCCCCCCCAAAATGGAAGACTGGCCCGGCGTCAACAGGACGGCCTTCACCCCGGCTCAGCCCGTCAACGGCATCGACAAGGCTGCGGCGGACGGGGACATCAAGTACCCGCAGGTACCGGGCGGGGGTCGGCGGGCGCTGGGGGCGCCGTCGGGGCGCCGTCGCCCCGTGCCCGACGTGTGTCTGTGCCCGTCCCCAGCCCGCCCCGGGGCTCTCCTCCGTGGGCAGCTTCCTCCCGGCCTGCGCCTATCCCCCCTCCAACCAGCACGGCGTCTACGGCGGCCCCGGCGGCTACATCCCCCCTGGCCACCCCTGGCAGCCGCAGGGAAGCCCCTTGGGCCACCACGGCCCCGGCGTGGCGGTGCACGGCGGCGACCTGGCCAGCGCGATGGCGTTCAAGCAGCCCGGCAGGGAAGGTGAGCGGAGGCCGGGGGGCACGGGGGGCCGGGAGCGGAAAGGGGCGGCGGGGGGAAGCCTGGCTCGCCCCGACGGGGCGGCGGGAGCCCCCCGGCCGGGGGTTCGATGGCCCTGAATTGTGGCAGAGCGTCCCGGGGGGTGCGGGGAGGGGAGACTGGAAACCATTTTTTCCTCGCCGTGTGCCACTGGCCGAAGAAGCGGCGCGACCCAGGGCAAGCCCTAGCCTTTCCATCCCCATCCCCCGCAGACTTTGCGGGTCCGCAGCCGCTCGGCCCAGCAGCGGGGTCCCCCGCAGCCCCCCGGAGCGCCGTGCCGAGGGCAGCCCCGATGCTCCCCTGGCAGCCCGGGGAGAGGGCAGCAGTTTTCAGCGTGATAAGTAAATCTTCCCTGCTCCCCGCCGCAGGCAGCGCTCAGACAAAGTCTGTATGCGGAGCAGGCGTTTGCTCTGAACGCCTTTACCAGTGGCTGCTAATTGGGACACTTCTTTTATCTCCTGTTAATTATTTCGGTACAGTTATGGAAGCTTTATTTCCTCGATAGGTGGTTTCGTTTAAGAAATCCCAACTCATCTGTTCTGGATATAAAATCCCCGTCAATATCTTTCTCCTTTTTGTGGTATTGGACTTTCTAATATTTTTCACATTTGCAATTCATTTCCCACATATTAGTCCATTTCTTTATTCTATTTTTTTTTATATGACCTTTTACCGTTTCTATCTAACTACGGGAACATGCTGTGACTTATATCAGTCATCTCAGGGATGAATTATTGCGTGGATCAACAGCTGAAAATGGACAATCGTAAACCTGTTGTGTTTTTTTTGTTTGTTTGTTTAAAAAAAAAAAAAAGAAAACAGAAAGTGAGAAAGGGATGGAGTGAGTAGAGAAAAAAAAAGGAAAGAATAATTAGAAAGAAAAAGAGAGCACGAAAGAAGAAAGCGAAAGAAAGAAGGGGAAAGAAGGAGAAAGGAAAGAAGAAAAATAAAGTGAAAGAAAGAAAATGAAAGAAAGTGAAAGAAAGAAAATGAAAGAAAGCGAAAGGAAGAGAGGGAAAGAAAAAAATGTAGAAAGAAAGACAGAGAGGAAGAAAAAAAAATGAAAGAAAAAGGAAACAAAAGATGGAGGGAAGATGCCCTGTGCGTTTTTAGTCCGTTTTTTGCGGTGTCCTTCTCACTTTTTAAGTGACTTGGAGGCTGAATTTTCTGACTTGGCAATCCTCAAGCTGTCCTGGTCCCAGCCGAAGGACTTAATTTAATTTAATTTAATTTAATTTAATTTGATTTGATTTGATTTTTTATACATTTTTTGCCCTTGCCTTTGGATCGAATTTCTGGTTCGGCTCTGTTGGACCCGGGGCCAGTCAAAGCCGGGTTACCTGGGCAGCGGCCCGAGGGTGCCTGGGGGCCGGGGAGGTCCGGGGGGATCTGGGGCTGTCCGAGAGGGTCCGAGGGGTTTTGTGCCGACATTTCTTATTTTCAACTGCCGGCAGTAGCCGCGCTCCGCTCAGGGGGGCAGCCCCATGCCGCCCGCTTCTGCCGGCCCGGAGACGGGGGAGCAGGCAGTCAGGGAAGGGAGCAAAGGAAAGAATAGAGAAGGAAGAAAGGGGAGGTCGGCCGGGATATTTCACCCTCTGGCTCAGACCTGTTCTGATTTCACTGCCGTCGCTCTCCCGCAAGATCCCCTTGGAGGAAAAAAAAAGGTTTACGATTGTTTTCAGTCCCTGCCCCGTGCCCACGCCTGCAGCAGCCCCGGGGCTTTCGAACCCCCTGCTTGCCCCGATGGTGCGTACGGGGCGGTGCGGCGGCTGCACGGGTCCTGCGGCCGTGGTGAGCTCACAAGGAGTTTAAGCCCAGCTGGCTCTGATGGCGGGCCCCATCCCCTCTCCCCTTCCCCTCCTTTCCCCTCTGGTTTCTGCCTGCTGCTCTCTCTGCCGCTCCCTGCACAGCGCAGGACCTGTCTCTGCATCCAAGACAGGGCTCAGACCTGACATCTGGACCCTTGCCCTGCTTGCAGCAGCACCCTGCTATATGACTGTTTGTTAATGTGTGTCCAAAAACATGCAGAAAAAGAGCCCATGTCCCCAAATGTTCCCCCTGCCCCTCAAAGAGCTGGAGCCCTAGAAAAAGGCAGTGCAGGGACAGCTCTGTCCCTGGTCTGGTGACAACCCCCATGGCAAATCAGGGAAACCTCTGCAGGCGGGCAGGGAGGTGAGCAGCCTGGGGACAAGGCAGGACTCGAAGCCTTTCTCCAGCAGGCTGTGGGAGCACAAGAGCCAGGTCCAGGTCAGCTCCCAGACAGATGGCAGGGGGTGTCTGTCCCCACTGCGGTCCCTGTCGCTTGGGAGATGTGTTTCCCCTTCCCTCCCGGTTTCCCCAGGAAAGTTGGAGGCTGGTAATCCACTGCTCTGCTGTTGTCTTTTTTTCCCCCTCTATTCTTCTTGCAGCCACGGACAGAAAACCTGCCAGCCCTGCGGGCAAATCTCCAGACACTCTGAACACCATCCACGGACTCTCGATCCCAGCCTCCTCTTCCTAGAGCCATGGAGCAGCAGTCAAGGGACGGTCACCCTCGGATCAAGCACCTACAGGCTGTAACCGAACTGTAACAGTTAGAGGTGCCACTGAACTGTTCCCAAAGTGCCACTGCCTCCAGCAGGTGCCTGTGGGGACAAGGAGGCCGGTGTGAGGCTGGACAGAGGTTACAGCCTCCCACGGCAAATCCCCACTCCGGGGAACATGGTCGGGACACTCATGCTGCCCAGAGGGACACGTTACCTCCATTGGATCAGAAAGGGGTGACAGAAGAGGCTCAGCCTTCCATCTTTATTTTGTCTCTTTTTTTTTTTTTTTTTTTTTTTTCCCTCCTCGCTCTCAGTTTTCTCTCTCTCTCCTCCCTGCTGTCCCTGAAGACTGCCGGACATGGCGCAGCGGGCGCCTCCATTCCCAGCCTCTGCTCAGTGCATCCTGGGCTCTGTCCCTGCCTCGGGAGTGCATCTCCGGGGAGGAGCCTGCAGCCGGCCGGACAGTGCCGAAGCACTCTCCTTGCGAGCCTTCTGCCCCAGAGTGTAAATGGACAAATAAGCACACACTTTTTATGATATATTTTTATAATAACAAACCTTAATAAAAAAAGACTACCATGCACTGCTGGCATCCTTCCCCAGTGCAGAGCCGAATGTGGGGCAGCATGAATTGCAGGTGCACTGCAGCCCAGGGCAGCCCCGCATGGGGGTCTGTGCCCCCACTGGATGCAGAGTGGTGCTCTGGGGCTGCCCGCTTGAAGCCCACACACTGGGGTCCGTGCCTCCCCTCCTGTCCATCTGGCTCGGGTGCAACCAGAATGGGCTCTGCTGGGCTTTTGAATTCCCTGGCTCCACCAGCCGCTGCCATTGGCTTTGGTCCCTGCATTGTCTGGAGAAGGGGAAGGTCCTCCAGTGGGGCAGGGAGGAAATATCCTGGCAGCAGAATACACGCCTGGCTTTCTGCAGAGAGAGTGTCTTTGTGGGAGGGAGGCAGAACGATGCCAAATTTGACATCCCACCCCGGGAAATTATTTTGCCTTCAACCTTAGGGTGGCAAAATTCAGTTTTGCCTCTGCCACTATGAAGCCTCCAGCCAGAGCTGGTCTTTGCAACTGACTACAAAGCACGGGAGGGAAAGGGGGAAATTGTAAGCAGGCGAGAGTGCTGTGCCAGGGCCAGGCCTGCCTCCTGCACTGCCACAGGGTACATTTTAAAGGAAAGAGTCACCTGAGAGAGATGCTGACAGTTTTTACTAAGTCTAGGCTTATCCACATAAAGCTACATTAGAGCATGGGTGAGACCAGCCCTAGAAAAGAGGAGTGACAGAAATGCCCCTAAAGTGCAAACACATACATGGGGCCTCTGTCTCCTGATTGCTGCAGAAGAAATGCAGTCCCTCAGAGGGAAGAGAGAAAAAGCAGAGCAGAAATTAGGATGGCCAAGCACTGTCTCTGTAGGGACTCTGCTGGTCTAGGAGGCCAGAGGAGCCCTTTGCACCCCCAGCCCTTAAACTTTGCCATGTAGGGCCTGAAGAAGCTCAGCCATCCTCTAGGATGTGAGAACCTGGTTGCCTCCAGGGTGTCCCCGCGGTGTCCCTGGCTCACCCTGCCTCTGAGCAGGATGAACAGGGTGCTTCTGGCCAAGCTCAGTCCTGGGCTCAAGCTCTCTGCAGGACAGACCTGCTGGTGTTCCCTGGGAGCGGCTCAGTGCCCCATTTCAGCCAGCCCCCCACCTCATCACAGCCCCTGGTGGCCCCATGGCAGAGCCACATCCCCAGAGGGGACAGACTGAGTGCCCTGTGTCCCTGTCCCTCTGGCTGCCGAAAAGCCTTCTGCATTGGACTGGCATCCTGTTGGGATGGGTGTGAGCACCCAGCGCTCTCAGCAAACCACCTGAAGCCCCCAGCACCTCCCCCCCACCTTCGCGCCCACCCTGGCCCCAATCCCCGTCACCCCAGACAGCCTCCAAACCCTGCTGCAGTGGCTGCACACCTCGGGCTGGATTTGCCACCAGAGGGAGACCCTATTGTTCTGCAGACACGTGAAAGGAGCTTGCTGCAAGCTGCAAGGAAGGGTTCGCTTTCCCAGCCGGGGAACAGAGGGACGCAGAGGGGATGTGCCCAGTCACACCAAACCTGCCTTGCCACAGGTATAGGGAGGAGGTGTCATGAAGAGCTGCAGCACAAAGCCACAGGATGATGCCTGTAGCCAGGCACAGAGCAGAGCCAGGGAGCAGAGCGAAGCATGCCACGCAGTGGCAGAGTGGCTTTCATCATCTGGCTCCTGCCTTCTGTTTTGTGATCATCTCTTTGACTGTTGGTAGCCTTTATTAAAGATGCAATTCTAACAATCATGACTATAGAAGGGACTTCTCATTAAAGAAAAAAGAAAAAAAAAGTTTGTCTGGGCATTGTTTCAACCGCTGGGTTTAACTCAGGCCTCTGTCTGAAAGCTTGTAGCTGTCTGAACTTTTCCTGTGCTTTGCTGGGGAACTTTGACACTGGGACCAGGCACCTGACCCCAGGCACCTGAAGCCTGCTCCTCTCTGCCCTTGCCCAGCGCCATTTGTGGTGGAGACGGAGCAGCCAAAGAGCAAAACCCAGTGGACTGTCCTCGCAGTGATCCACCATCGCGTGCTGGGGCAGGTCAAGGACACCGTGGCTTGGTGTTCCCTGCAGGAGGGGTCAAGGAGAAACCTTGCTGGGTGGGAGAACCCCCCATGGCAGCTGTGTGTCCCCTGGGAGCAAGCCTCGTTGCACCCCGCACTGCTTTGCTGCGAGGCTCTGCCTTGCTGGGTCTGCAGGCGGTGACACCTGGCTCAGACGAGGGGGGACACGGGACTGAGCAGGGATTTTGGAGCCACAAAAGGGCTGTTTTCTAGAGCAAAACAGGCATCCCAGCTCACAGGCTGGCAGTAGGACACAAGCACTGATGGCTCCAGCAGCGGCAGGTGCTACGGAGACTGCAGACACTCCCAGTAAGAAATGCAGATATTTCCAGCTGGAAATGTAACGGGTAGCATGTCACCGTGGGGAAATTTGCCACAGCAAGTGCTTTCCTAAGGCTGACAGCAGCAGAGAAAGAAGTAGTGTGAAGAAGGAGGAAAATGAGCTGGAGTAGATCACCGAGTTTTGAGGAGAAAAAAAAAAAAAAAAAAAGGAAAAATAGATTGTTTTGCCTACGGTGGTGATGACAATGATAAAAACTACTCTCACTCTGAATATTTATTCAGCATGACAGCCTTGGGTTGGAAGTCCTGAGAGTTTGGGGTTCTGTCCCTGGTCTGCACATAGGAAGGAACACCACCACCATCACCTGGCCCCAGCCTCCCCTCCTTGTGCCCAGGGGGAGGCCAGGCTGATTTGAGCAGCCGCTGTGAGACAGGACCTGCAGGGGTGCTGGGAAGGAGTCCGGGGTGGGGATCTGAGAGGCACAGGGACTGGAGCTGCTGAGAAGTGGACAGCTCACACCTTTGAACCTCCCCAGGGTTATTGCTGGTGCAGAATTTCCTTCCCTTCTGCAAAAGGACAAAAAGCTACAGAAGTTGCGATAATGTCCACAGAATGAAGCTGTTCTGCTTTTTGATGCTTTTTGCTGGCCTTGGGGCCAGCAGCCATGCGAAGCACCCCCGGCAAATTCAGTGCTTACCCCATGCACCTCAGCACCCCATCACAGGGAAATGCTGAGAGCAAAAGCCCCTAACAAATTGCAAAGTAAAATTGGCAGCAAAAACACCTCCCAAACAGGGCTACATCAGTGCTGCTCTGATTCTTGGCTACCCGGGCTCACAGCAAATTCCTCTCTGCAGTGGGCAGGCTGACACAATCGAGAGAAAATTGGACTTGATCGTAGCGGAACTTTCTGAATTTATTGGAACAAAGCGAGAGGGTGGAAACAATCCGTTTTGACACTTTTTCACTGACAATTTTGTCAAAATCGATACCATCCCTCAGAACATGTCAATTTTGATGAAATGGCATTTTCTGATGGAAAAAATTAGGTTGAAACTGTTTCCATCAGCTCTACCTGACCCATATATCTTTATGACCATTTCTTTTGAGAGCGTGGCACAGCATGGAGAATGTTACAGACCTTGTTCTAAGACCTGCACTTTGTTACTGGAGACTCACCGGTGGACCACATATTTATTTCTTTTTAGCATGTTAAGAATCATAAAGATTTAAAAAACATCACTCCGTCTGGAAACAAGTCGTGCCGTGGGAGCGGGGCTTGCAGATGTTTGGCATGAGTACAGACTGCGGCTGCTCTCGCAAGGTCTGCCCGCATCACCCCGGTGCTTTCAGCCACTGTCTGCAGCAGCGCGAGCGCTGCGCAAGCACCCGCCTGCACAATGCCACCGTGCTGCTCGCCGCCTGGCCACATGCCCCCAGGGGCTGGTGTTTTCCAGGCTCCGACCTTGCTCTCAGCACCACGGCTCTGCTAAGGCACCATCCCCTGGATTTTAGGGCACTGCAGGCACGGCCCTGTTGGTAACTCATTCTGCAGGGCCACAAACACCTGCTTGAGCAGTGTCACTGGAGATTAGGCTGGCCAAAGACCTGGCTCTCACGTGGGGCCAGTTTTCAGTAAATGTTAGTTATGTTTGAAAACAGCCTATATACAATTTTCAAGCTCTGACTGGTTCAAATGTTTGAGGTCTTTGTAACTAGATCCTCATCCTCCTGCAGGAGCATTTGCAGGAGGAAGCACAAGAATACGTGCCCTGCTCTCCCTGGCTTTCAGCAGAAGTCACAAACCAAACCATCATTTGCAAATTTATAAGCTTTCCCACAATTGCATAAGTCGCTTTTGAAAATGGGACATTGATTCCCAAATTGCTCAGGCACTTCATAGCATTTCCTCCTAAATAGCCTTTTGGGCACTCAGCCTGTTGGGGGCTGGACAGAACCCAGGGCAGTGTTTTGCATGCCAGCACTTTTTCAGCAGTGTTGACCCACAGCAGGAGCCAAACGGACAGGGACCTGCCCCATAGCCCTGCCCCACAGCCCTGCCCCATAGCCCTTCTGTGCTGCTCACTGCTGACTGGAGCCCTCATGCCGTGGCTGCAGGAGAGGCTGGGCTCAGATCCTCATTTCGGAGCCTGAGATGCCAATAACTAAACGAGTCCTCCAGAAGAGCCCTGGACCAAAGGCATGAAAGGCATTTTTCTCACATACTGTGCCCATTTTTTTGTCGCCCTGCAGGTGGTTCCCCCACTGGGTGCAGCCCTTCCCCGCACCAAGTCATGAGCTCGGGCAGGCATCTGCAGAGAACAGGCGAAGCCCTGCTGGCCTTGCACTTGCCGGGTTTTCACTTCTTTATCTCACTGTGCAGGAACAGGGCTACAGGAGATGTCTCCCATGCCCAGAGTGTGCTCTGACAGCCACACAGCCTCATTCAAATTGCCACAATTAACAGCAGATAGGGAGGGAGCCCAAATGCGGCAGGCAGTGAAGCCTGGCCATGTCTCGGATGGGCGCTGCCAACAGCGCCAATAGCCGGGGCCGGAAGCAGGCTGCCTGGGCTGGGCTGGGGGCTGGCCCCAGGCTCAGTCCCTCTTCCTCACGCTGCCCAATTCCTGCTCGCCTCTCGCTGCAAACCCTACTCCTGTGCGTGCCTGTGAATGCGCGCTGCTCCCTTCCAGCAAGTTCATGCATTCCCACAGCAAGCAGGTGCTGGGCACCACGGGCTGCAAAGCAGCCTCTGCTGCTGTGTGCAGAGGCCCAGGCCTCCTCTGGGTGAGGACAGAGGCCCAGTGCTGCCCAGGCACTCCCGTGCTGTGGGACCAGATGTGCTATCCGGAGAGTCCCAGAGGTGACCGCGATAATCCGCATGGTTGTAATTCTGCTTGTACAACCCCCCGTCAGCATCGGCACCTTGTACAGCCGCAATATTTATGTTGCTTGTTTGGTATCCAAGACGTCTGCCCCAATGACATGAGGCTGGAGAACAGGCTTTTATTTCCTGGAGGTGCTGAGAGACATTTATAACCTGAAGCTTTAGAGGGAAAGGAGATACCTGTTGGCCCTGCCGCCGGGAAGGGAAGCAAAGGCAGGCGAACGAGCTCTGCATGCTGCGGGCAGCCACAGAGGAAAGCTTATTTCCTCCCAGATTGCAGGGCAAAGATATGAACCTCCCTTTTTATCCTTAGTGCTCAGACATATAAACCTCAGACCTTGCTGCTGCAGCAAAGTGCTCATAAAGGTGACCAAGGGCTGCCCAGCTCTGCCAGCCCAGCAACACCGTCGGCGAGTCATGCCAGAGTGAGGGTTGCTTGCTCTTGAGGACCATGGGTGCTGCAGGGCACCGGCCTCAGGGCTGGAACAGGACTCCTGCACAGAGACTTACCAAGACTGCATGTGATGTGATATGAAGGTGCTTTCCAGGAAAGTGTTAGTTTACAGTTTTGCATTTCATTATATGGTTTTGGAAATCCCTGCTGAATTGATGGATGCAGGAAGAAAACTAAAGAAGAGTGGTACTGTCAGGGGGTTTTGGCAGTGGCTCCTCTTGGTAATTGGCAGAGAGCTGGTGATGATAAATTGAAGCAAAAAGAATTCCTGGGCCCTGAGTGTAGCGTTACTCGGCCACCGAGGAGCACCGTGGTTTCCAGTCTTCCTTCAGAAGCATCGTGTGTCAATGGATTTTGGAGCAAGCTGCAGAGTGAAGATCAATGACTTGATCCAAGATGGCAAGTCTTCTGCTGCTTGACTGATACTATATAAAACAAACGTATATTTCCCTTGGGGAAAACCTTCTTCCACCCCCCCCCCCCCCCCCCCCCCCCCCCCCCCCCCCCCCCCCCCCCCCCCCACCTCATTCCCTGTTCTGCAGTATAAATAAAAAGTACTTTTTTATCTCAAAGTTATATTAACCCTGGCAAAGATGACAAAAGCTTTCACTGAAGCTCTCCCAGAGATAGCACTGTTTTGGCATCAGGTTCTCAGAAAGTGATGTCATCCTGAATTATATGCCAGAGTTTTCCCTTTCTTCTTCAGATTTGTGGCAATGTCAAAGTTCTTCTCTAGAGCAGATCTGTTTCCAATATTTCATATTTACGTTTTTCATTTCAGGGCTGGCAGGAACATCTTTTGGTTTCAACCTTGCAGATGCTTACACGCATGGAAAACCCTAAACTCTTGAAGAGTCTCTTGAAGAATTGGGGAATTAACAGAGATTACTTCTAAATCCACATGGGCCTACATTTTTTTAAATGTCAAGATTACAGAAATCTATGCAGCTCCCCTGCTCCAGTGAGGATGCACCTCTTTTCCTGAGTGCAGGACTTGACGCCAGGTACTGCTGCCAAGGTGCTTTCTGACAAAGCCCTATCTCACAGCTGGTAAAGGCCAGGTCTTGGGAAAATAGCTAAAAAGCATTATTTATCACATAATGTTTCATAAAGCCTTGAGAGCTGGGGGTTAGCATCCGCTATCAGGAAGGCCCTTTGTGTGGCAGATGGAAATGGGGAGACATCACTGAGACCTCCTGGCACAGGTGGTGGCCACCCCTTGCTCTCCTATTCCTCCGATCCTGCATGAAGCCCCCAGAGCAGGCAGGGGGCTCCCGGGGCCACATGGTGTTGGGCTCCTCTCCGGAGGCTGGCCCTGGGGTAGAAGCATGGGACTTGCAGTAACCAGCAGGAACGGAGCAGGGTGGGTGCCAGGCACCTTCGGACACTCTCAGTCGTGGTTGTGTGGTGCCACGAGCCCTCATCCCTTTTCTGCAGAAAACACTCCAAAGCTAGTGGGATATTATTTTCTGTTTTTTCTTCTTTGGGTTGCCAAAGAGTCATATTTTAAAGTTAGAAAATACTTGTCAGCATCCTAGCACGGCCCCCAGAGCCGATGACGCAAATATGACAAGAAGCGAGGTCAGATTACAATGAGGCCACTTCAAATCTCTCCCGGAAAACTGGAGGTTTGAAGAAAGAGATGAAATGTTCTGAGAAGAAAAAAAAAAAAAAAAAGGAGAAAACAACCAACAAACTGCTTCATAATTTGCGTGGAAGACAGCACAGAACGCCCTCCACCGGGAGGTGCACAGAGCGCGGGCAGCTGTGTGGAAGCAGCTTGGGAGGGCAAAGCACTCTCACGAGTCCATGTTAGGAAACCATGCTCTTGGGGATGGCTGTGTGGGAAAGAGCCCTGCTATGAATTTGAACATGCTCCCACCCATGCCAGGTGATGCAGTGTGGCAGGGGAAGCGGGCAAAAAGACCGCTGGTTCCAGAGTGAAGCAGGACAAGGGAAGGGGCAGAACTTACCTTCCTCCACTGGGCCACCCCTGAGCACCTCATCTATTTGACTTCAGTTGTGCTCCTGGAGGCACCTGGGGAGACCCAAAGCAGGCTTTGCCCTGTCCCCACAAGCCTCAGTGGGCGCACCAGGTAGCAGCCCTGCGCCACAGCAGGAACAACACACGGCCCCGCAGCCAACGCTGTCAAATTCCATCTGGCTCCAAGACCTGACCTCATCTCATCTCCAAAGCGATAACAAAACATTGTCTTTATGAGAAGTTGTCAAGAATCTAATTGTTTTGCAAACACTGCAGATACCTCTTCCATTTCAAGGAACAAGTAGGGTTGCTTTTGGTTTTGGAAGAATTGAGTAAGCATGAAGACTTCCAAACTTGCTCAGATACAAAACACTATTGTTATGTAGTACAGTGAAACAGCTGTGGTTTATAAGTACCATTAATGTGAAACTTTAACTTAAAAAAAAAAAAAAAAAAAAAAAACAGCCCTAAAAAAAGTTGAAGGAACAGAAAACATTTCATCCATACTAATGTGAGGTTTTAAACATATAGGCTTTTAAGTGAATTGGCCATAACCACAACAATATTTTGGGTCTGACCAGAGCATATATTGTATGCAGATGTTAATTTGGCATTTGCATGCATATGCAAAGAAAAAAATCTTTTCTACATGTTTTTTCTTGAGCGCATTGCGATCTGGAGTCACTTTAGCTTTACAAACTGATTATAAACACTAATTACCTGAAAACATGCTGTTTGGCTTAATACGCAGCCTGTAGACTGAGGTTCTGCTTTATAAAAACACAAAATTCAGCCGGAATCCTCACCCTTCTCTCTATATATAGATATGTGCATTTATAAAAGCAGAATGTGCTGATTTGTACAAAACCCCTATCCTCTGTTAACCTCTCCTTCCCATTGAGGAGAGATGTGTGTCAGGTGAGGACTATAACATTTTGGGAGGGGAGGTTGAAGCATCTCCAGCGGCTCACCTCAGCTGCTCCAACATACTGCTGTTCCCAGGGACCGTGGCAGTGGCCCACTGGGCCTCCTGCCCCTCCCAGCCTCGTGGCATGAGCATGCCAGAGGGACACGAAGGTAGCAAAGACAGTCATCCTTGCAGCGGTGCGATTGTAACTGTGGTGTACGTGCCCCATGGCAGCAGTGGTGGGCTTCCAGAGGGCTCTGCCATGCCACAACAATCCTTCCTGGTTAGGTCCCTGGGGAAGGAGGTCTCACGGATGAACGGTGGGCAGGACAAATTGCTCTAGCAAGTCAGCTCTGCCTGCAGCGGGGCACCCCTGCCTTAGGAGCTGGCCAGCTAGGCGCACGGAGGTCTATAAACACAGCTATCAATAGAACTGATGCCTTCTGAAAGGAGGTACCAAAACTGGGTAAAATAGAGCTTTCCACCTGATTTTTCAGTGGTGGTTTCAGAGGAGTTTTTTTAAAGCGAATTGCTCTGAAGAGGGGAGCACGCTGCTGGGCACACGTTGGGCATGGAAGAGCCAGAGACCCCAGAGGGAAACACAGCGCTCGTCCATCCTGCTCTTACAGAGAGGGGTGGAGAAGGCATCCAGCACTTCTTCAGCCCTGTCAGCACCTCCTGGGCCTGACACCGGGAGCACTGGGGCCAGACCTTCCCAAGGACGCCCTCACCCCCTTTCTTCCTCTGCTGCACAGGCAGTGGCTGGGGCTGATGATGCCCTCCTGCTCCAACAGCTCTCTGCTGCTCTGCTGACACGGCTGGGGTTGCTCCCAGCCTTCCTGAGGATGCAGAGGGAGCTGGCGGGATCAAACACTTATTGTTGTGCACCCTCAAAGAAATAACATTTGCGGAGCACACTGCCATTTGGGGTGGTAGTCTTGGAAAAGACCCACCTTGGGAAATGTGGAATGAATCCACAGGAGAAACATCTCTCACCTTGGGAAATGTGGAATGAATCAAACAGTGGTAGCAAGTTTCAGGGTAAAACAAAGAAAAATTAAAAGAAGCAATATTAGAGGGGAAAAATCGCTGAGCTTGCCTTATTCTTCTAACTTAATCTTATTTTTGTGCTGGCTTAAGAACACAGTTAGAGCAAGTGTCTTCAGCTGCTCTCTTCAGGATGTGTTTCTGTTGCCCTTTTTCCAAAGGGCGCTCCTCACCTGGGCTTTAGCTTCTGCCCTGCGAAGCCTCCTGCCTCTGTGATGGGGGCTGGGGGTCCCTGCCCCACTGCGCAGCCAGGGCAGAAGAAGTGGACACACACTGTGAGGAGCAGAGCCTTTAATATCCTGCCCAGTTATTAATCTATGAAAGCTCTTCCTTCCTTTAAAAAAAAAAAAAAAAAAAAAAAAAAGAGTTGCAGGAGAACATCAAAAGATGACATTGGCTTGGCAGGTGGAGAACAACTCAGGGAGCCCTGTCCTGAGGAGGAGAGGAGCTGTAAAGCTCTGCCGTCATCTTAGCAGAAGAGATGAAAGCTGCTTGTTGAAGCTTTTATGGCTGTGCATCTCCAGTTCTACATTAGTAATAGAGTTATGCTCTGCAGTTATGACTGTGGTTTCAGAGGGCAGTTTACAGCGGGATGAGAGGAAAAATACAACTCAGCCAAAGAAGCCTGCCAGCTGAGGATGCTCCGTGTCCTGACACCCACCATCAGGGCTCAGCTCAATGCGGCGTGAAATATTCATTACCAGCCCGACCCAAACTTCTGTTGAGTCAGCAGGCAGGTTCCCAGGTGGCTTCAGAAGGCAGAGGAGCAAGCACCGTGTAACTCTCCATTTAACATCCTTCCCATTTGTTTTCTATGGTTGAATTCCAGGCAGTACAGGCTATTTGTGTGCGAGAGGTCTGCAGCAAACACGAGCTGAAGTGCAGAGGGCTTCGAGGGGCTGTGAGCAGCCATTGGTTTCCCTGGCTATCACCTTTAAAGCATGAAAGGCATTTTTGGTTGTTTTGAATTTTCATCTTTGGAGTATTTTTCTTGTTAGTTCATGCTCGGCTTTCATTCATCTACAGGGAATAGCGCTGCAGTAACATGATACATAGCAAATATCACAATTTAAATAGAACCAATCCATTGTGAATGAAGACTTCTGCAAAGAATGGGAAAATAGAGCTAAAGGGCTGTTAAGTAAACTCTTTTATGTGTGACATTATGCAGGCAATGGTTTTGGAGTGTAAAAGATATTTTTCATTATATCAGTGTTATTAATTCCATCAGCTTGAACTGGATTGGTACATGAAATGGCTGTGTGTTTCCCAGGTTAATAAATCTGCATAGGTTTATTGTTCGGAATAAAATCTATTTTCCTCAGCAAATAACCATGATCATTTGGGGTTACAACCATTCCTCAGGAAATGCTTTAAAACTAACATTTTTATTGGTATCATAGGAAATTCATATGCCAAATAACATGGGACTATAACTTTTATCTGACTTTAAAACAAAATCTGTTATCTTTTATGGCCAGTTCATATAGTCCCCACTATCAGTTTCCATAAAATTCAACAAGCATTCCTCATTCAGCCTGGAAAATCAATAACAGAGTTGGTTGAAAAGTGAAAATGTCTTTTTGCAAACATTTTTGAAATTTCTGAGTTGTTTTCATTTGAAAGCACTTGCAACTGACTGGTTTCTGGCAGAGAAAAGTCCTCTAATGCTCTTTATAATGTTTTCTCTTCTACTTCTTAACACGGAAAGAAAGTACATTTCTGGGGACAAGATGAACGTTTTTCATGATATCATCAACTTTAACGGATGGTTCTGTTTTTATGAAAGGCTGATTTTCCATGTTAAACCCTCAACTTGAGTGTGATTTCACCAGCCGCTGCCCTCCAGCCTGACCCCACAGACGCCTGCTGAGCTCTTACTGTGGCAGTGGGACACGGGGCTGAAAGTGCGGTGGTCGCCCCTCGCCTTGCTCCCAGCTTTTCTCTCGGACCCACCGACGCTGAGCAGAGACAGCCCTTGATCTTATTTCTGCACAGCCCCAACCACCAAAGGGATCTTGAGCTCATTAGGAGGCGCTTGTGCATCTGTGCTAGGCAGTCGTTCACCGAACCGCAGTGCAAATGAAATCATCACGGGCATCAGGAGTGCCCGTGGCCTTGCCAAGCCCATGGAAGCTCCTGCCATTGACCTTGGTGAAGCCAGAATTTCACTGAATTATTTCTGAAGCCTGGAGGAGCTGGTCAGGATTGAATGCAGAGGACGATTAAAATAAAAGAATTACAAAATTTTAATTTCAATTTGGCAATGCCTCTGTGAGACCTACTGCAATTATGTTGCCATGCCTCTGCACAGCCAGAGTCTGGGCTAGTGCCTGCTTAAGTGAATGGGAATATTCCCCCAGGATTTGGGCGAGGGACTTAAGCTTCATGTTTGTTTTTTCAGGCAGCATTTCAGTAAGTGCTTACAAAACAAGGCTCTGGGAGAGACACTCACAAACCTCCCATAGTCAATAAGGAGTCATCTGATCATGAACGCGCTGCTCTTTGAATGGCAGGCAGCTCTCTGATGGCCACCGAGGGCCCCGGCAGCTTCACAGGGAGGTGCTCGCTGCAGGGGGGTCGGAACCAGTGCTGAGGCGGTGGCAGAAGGGACGGACTGGCATCCTCTTGTGCGGGGCCGCGCATCTATGGTTTTGCAAAGCGATGCTCAGCAGGAAAAATACTGTCTATTGATGGAAATCAGTTTTATTTGTAGGAAAGATTAATGCTTAATGCAGTTCATCCTCAAAAGGTCACTATAACCTCCTGAAAATCCTGCAAATCTTCTAACTCAGTGCTGAATCCCATCTATTGTAAATGCTCTTTTGAATATTCACAGAAGGTATAATGCTTCTTACATAGAGAAACGATTTATTTTTTTTCAATTGTGAAAAAAAAAAAACACAAACACATTTCTTCCTCCAGGAATATGATTTACAGAGTGAAAAAGTTAAACCCATGATATATTGTGAAACAGGTAACTAATAAATCAAAAATGGGTCGAGTAGAAGATGGAAAAATACTTAAACTGGATGAATTCTCCCAAATTAAACAACACTATTAAATTGCCTAGCATCCTGCTTAATAAAACTGATATGCTATTCTGTGTGAGATATTTGCAGTGGTAGATGACTTCTCAGAAAAGAATGCATGTAATCTGCTGGACAACCTGATGCAAGACCGGCTTAAATTTTCAATCTAAGCCCTGCAGGCTTTAGTGCAGATAGGTGCTGAGACACAGAATCCTCCACCACTGGGAGGCTGCAAGCTCAGGCTCCAAAGCTTGGTGCTGGCTACCAGGTGACGCTGCCCTTCATGTCTGCACTGCTCCCACCCAGAGCCTCTTGGGCACAGGCAGAAATGACAAAGCACTTAAGGGAGAAGAAGAGAGGCTGTCATTTCTGGGGAGGTTACACAACAGAGTGCTGTCCGTGACAGGAAAATGACTGCCTTCACCGAAGCCTGAAAAAGAAAGGCTGTGCTCTGCCTGCTCGAGCTGTGCCTCGCCACCCACACAAAATGAGCAGGACCAGCCAAATAGTTCCTGGTTAAATAAGGTGAAATAGGAGTAGAAGTAAGGAAGTTCACCTCTTTCTTGTTATCAGCTGGGGAATTTGTTGGCAGCCTGGATTACTGTGCGCAGCTGCTCATGGAGGAAGTCCCCACAGCAGCAGGCAGCACTGAACACAGGTGAGGGGCTTAAGAAACCCCACTTTTGCTGATAAATCCCTAAAGCTCTACTGCTACTGTTACTGAGATTATGCGAGGGAAGCCTGGAAACAGCAGCAGTTTGCCTCATCTTCCCAGACTGTGAAGCGTGCTTTTTAGGAGGGACAGCTGGATGCAGAGAACACAGCGGCTGCTGACTCCGGCTCGCCCTGGGTGTACTACCTGAAGTGTGATGAGCCAAACCAGTGTGAGATGGATCATGACCCAGCCCAGGCGAGGGGCAACAAGGCCATCCTCCCCTACAGTGCAGGTGTCATTTCCAACAAGCCCCAGAAGCAATACAAAACCCAACAAACTACGCATAGTAAACAGCATAAATGGTGGGAAATAGTAGCACTGATTTCCAAACAAACTAACTGATATTATTTTAGGCTGGTGCATTTATCATCATTTTTGGCATAGATTGCAATAATCATTATCAGTGTTACCCTAAGCTGGTACGATTACTACTTGTTTACCTGCCACACTGAAATGAAAATATAGGAACATAAGGAGAACAATGGAGAAATTTGGAGTGCAGGCTACAGCAGCCAACACCCATCGGTGGGCGACGTGGAGGCACTGGCCCTGCTTTATGTTTTCTATCAGCATGTAATTAATGCCTGTGTTAATTAATATGAAGGAACAGTGCTGGAAGCCCTGAGCTGCCTGGCAATGCTGGCCAAGAGATCCAGGGGGTAATTAAGTTTTTTTTTTTGCCTGTTGTTAGCTGAGGAGCAGAGAGCACCCAAGCAGTACAGGCACTTGGCACCTGGAAGGAGCCAGATATCCTGACAATTTGCTAAAAGACCCTTTAAGCCAAGAGCTGGCAGCTTCATGGGAAATGCTACCAAGAAACGGTAGTGCAGACACTGCATTTTGTTATCTCGCCAGGGTTAAGTTACTCCATTCATTCGTGCCTGGGAAGACAATGCGCGCTGCCGGCTGCAGCAGGTGATCCTTTTACCCAGCTATGCCTGAAGTGACACCGGCACGAAGGGGGCTTTTAGGAAGGTATCAGTTTCCTCAGTAAACTTCCCCAAGGGCCAGGAGCTGGGGAACAGCACTTCCCAGAAATGTGGGGAAGGTGAGTGCCTTCTGCATGGGATTGCTGGCAGCAGCATTACGTTTGCTCCCCTGCAAGCAGGCACATCTTGTACTCTTTTTCATCTCTGCTGTTGTCTCTTCCCATTGTCCAAACACATTTCTTTCCAGCTGGTAGTTTATTAAGTGTGTGCTGTAACACCCAGCTGCATCCCATGCCACTGTAAACTGGTTTAAATAAACTCTGCGTGCTCCGGGTGGGTAACGGGCCAACTTCTACACTTGTAATAAGCACTGACATTGAAGAGAAGAAAACAACAAGAGGCAACCAGAGCCATAAATGAATTTAAGCAGCAAACACCACCAAAATCAGCACTGACCATGTAGACGCTGACTACTGCATGGACAAAATCCATCTAAATAGAGGACGGCTTAAGGGGGGCACACGCAACACTCAGAGATTTGAAGTGACTTGCAGATGATGCACTCCCTATTGCCAGGTCCTTACTCCATAAAGAAGAGCCACCTCCCAGGTGGGTATTGACAGAGGCATTTCTCCTACACCAGGACGATGGATAGTTGGGAAAGGATTAGCCACGGAGTGCCCGGGTTCTGAGCATCATGTGGGAAGCATGCAGCCCAGGCATCTGTGCCAGCAAAACCCAGTGGGGCAGGAGAGGAAAGGGTCCCTACAGGCTTTCCGGGCAAGGGCCAAAAAGAACCACACTCAGGCATATTTCTTGCAACTGAAAGTAATTTCATTTAAAAATGGAGTTTCAGAAGAAATGAGAAACTATTCACACATTCAGGTCAAATTCAGCTATTGATTTCAGCCAGAAGAAAGCATGGATTTTTTTTTTTTTTTTTTTTTTTCCTGAAAATGTCAAAACACTTCACTTTAAACTTGCTAAAACATTTGACATTTTCCAAGCAAAACCTTTAAGTCTTTTGTTTCCAAACAGCATTTATTTATTTCTAAATTGACCTAAATTAAAAGACAAAAGTTAGAGCAAAAGAGTTAAACAAATCAGCAAAGCAAAACAAAGTGCTTTAGAATTGAATCAAAGATGTTTCAGGTTGACCCAACATGACATGTCTTGCTTTTTATACTTTCCCCCCAAAGTTAGGATTCAACATGTGCTGATCTATTTTTTTTTTTTTTTATTTTTTTGGCCACGTAGCCAAAAAAAATCCATTATCGTTCCAGGGTGATGAGGAACTCCCTGGTGGTGAGAGGTGCCTGCTGCTGCTCCCTCATGGTGAGCATCCTGAAGTGCAAGAGGAGCCCTCGGGCTCTCGCGCGTGAACCTGGCAGTTCAGGAGAGAAAAACCTGGGACCTTATGAGGCAAATTTGGGCTCTATGTCCCCAGGGTTAGGCAAGCAACCCGGGACATCTCAGCTAAGCTGTCCTCCAACCAGGAGGAGAACAAGGAGACCCAACTGCTGAAAACATCTGCCAGAAACTCAGTGCCGATTCCTTCAGCTTTGACTGGTTTATAAAGCTTCAAGTGCGGCTTGTGCCTCCACCCTCCAAGTGCGGTTACTTTTAATGTAATGCTTAATGTGAGTTAAAGTTAACTTAACTGCAGCTCACAGCTCACAACTCAGCAGCCGTGCACGTGCATCCATCAGGGGCATTATGCCGTCATTAGCAGAGGTTTGGGTAAATATGCTACCCACGTATTTGATTACTAGCTCATTTTCATGCTTCACTTTTGGTCGTTATAATGTCAAACTTCAAATACTTGCTTTATTTTTTCTGCCTGGGCAGGCAGTTCATTTAATGCCATAAAACAAAAAAAGGCCACATTGATGACATATTTCATTTTTTTTTCCCTGCTGCTGTTTTTTTTTTTTTTTTTTTTTTTTTTTCTTTAGCTGTGCTTGACAAATGAACAGAAATATGGGGATGAAAGAGAAGAACAGAGTGAGAGAGAGATAGAAGAGAAAACAATAATAGTTTTAAGTATAACAAATTGAATAAATATCATAAGGAAATAATCAAAACTGATGTCCCTTGTTCCAGATGCTGAAATGTTTTGTAAATCACATTTGAAGAGAAAGGTATCTTGGTTTACTTCCCTTCTTTTTGATGCTGAGATTCCTCAGCTGGGGTTATCATTTGCAGAGTTGGGTTTCAGGGAGGGAAATCCTTCACACTCAGAAAACTGTCTTTTTTGCTTGGAAACACAGATCTGCGGGGTGAGCATCTCACCCAAACCTTGCCTGCTTTGCTGACCCACCAGGAAGCCTTGGGTAGCGAGTCCCCACCAGCAGCCCGTAGGCACTGCAGAAGAAGGTACATCGCAGGATACGGGGGGCTTCCTGGGCACCCTGCGTGGGAAGAGCCCTGCACGCCTGCAAGAGTGCTAATTGGATTTTATCAAAACTGTGTATTTCATAAACATTACATCATTTCCTTGCTGCTTTCAGCAGACTGATTCAACAAATGTTTTCTATTTTACTCCAGGATTCTAACATGAGATGGGCTCAGAACTTGGCAGTAATTTACTTGCAGCTTAAATTTATGACATATACGAACATTTATATTCATTTAAAATGAAAGGCAGAGCTGCACAAACATTTTTCATCCATTTTTTACTATACGCGCTGGTTTTACCTTCTGTAGAAATTATTATATGTCTACTTATATAGCCAAGGGAAAAAGAGAAAAAAATAAGTTCTTATACTTCAGGGGAAAATGTGTACAATTAATATCAGTTTACACATCTGTAATAACATAAAATATATACACCCGAGGTTATGTGTCATGACATAAATCATAAAAGGGTCATAAAGAGTTATTTAAGAATCTTGTAACAGATTTTATTAAATAACATTATCAAATATTAAAGCTTTGTGTGAATAAGTGCTGTAGAAAGGAATCCACTGTGCAATCGTTCTTTGCCTCTTATAGAGCCGTAAACAAATTTTCCCAATAAAAGCTAGAAGGATGGACTGGATTCTCGGCTGCTTTTGAACAGCAGCGCTTGTCTGGCTTTGGCAGAGCTCCCCCAGTTTATTTGAGCGGTGGGTCAGCCCCCTTGTTCCAGAGCCTGGCAGCCTGGAAGCAGCAGCGGCGGAGGAGCAGCATGTCCTGGGCAGCCCTGGGAGCTCTGGCCGAGGAAGCCAGGCTATGGAGCCGCTCTCAGGCACTGCTACCACGGCACAACCTGCCTCCGACTAACACCACCTTTCCCTCCCTCCTGCCTTTCAGGCCTGCGTGCTCAGTGCGTAACACTTGAGAAGTCGGCTTTCTGAAACAGCGGGTAGGAAATATAGCACCAATAAAGTTTTATGTCCTTTCTCTACTGTACTATTTAAAAAAATAATTTCTCTGCATAATGTATTTTTCGTTGCAAAAGCGGAGTACCTGAGCCTGCAGTAGAGTATAAAGATTTTATTGGCATCCATTTGGGATGGTGCAAAAAACCTCTCTCTCTCCCCTTGTAAAAGTTTTAATAAAATAAAATTATAGAGCATTTAGGAGAAAATTAATATCTCATTTTGCCGAAATACCAGAACGCTGCCAAGCCTGCCCGGCCCCTCCATAAATAAAGGAGCAGAGGAAGGCAGCCAGCCTCCCTGCTGCCAGGCACGGCCTGAATCACCGGCCCTGCCTCTGCCCTCTCGGCAGCCCCTGCAGATCACAGTGACAGGGATGGGGACAGGGACAGGGACAAGTGGCGCCAGGACAGCCTTGGTGTCAGCGTGATGGGCTGGCACTGGGACCCCTTTCTGGGAGGCTTTCTTTAATAGCAAACGAGCTCGGGTGCAGCAGAACAGAGAGGAGCTCTGAGACATCCCGGCTCAGAAAGGGGAGGCCGCCTTTCAGCTGAGCTGTGGAGAGCCACGAGATGTGCCCTTGCCCTCGAGCACCTCCCTGGCTGGAGGGGAGGCAGGCATGCAGGGGGGGCTCCAGGCTGTGGGGCTCTACAGATGGGAGCAGGTTCTGGAGACGGTCCGAGTCAAGTTTCCCATATGAGCTGTAGCCTGCACCCCTGCTCGCCTAAAAATTTGCCCTGGTCCAGATGAGGGCAGCAAGAGAGCCATTCGCTACACTCACACCGAAAATGGGGCTTGCTTGTGTTATTGTATCAAAATCATCAGGCACCGCGTTCGATTTACGCACTATATTAGTTCCATATAAACGAGTGGATTAGCAAAACTGGTCTGACTTCAACAAAATAAAATGGGCTGACTTAGAAGATATTGGTTGCAGATAACACAAGATTTTTTTGATTAAAACGGATAAGAATTTGAATAAGAATGCATTGTTTGGAATACATTTCCACTGGTCTCCAGAAGAATTCCTACTTGCAGATATATGTGGTTTGCGTTAACAGGCGAAGGATTAAAAAATACGTTGGTTTGGGCTAATTCTTGTAATTATATATTTTTGGTAAATGTAAATTGATTTGGTATAATAGGTCTGATTGGAAAATTACCTGTTTGAGATGGGAAAATAAAAGCAACTGTTGGACACGACTTTGCAAAAACGTTGGGTTTCAGTAGGATGCTTTGCTCTGAATGAAAGTCTGTTTCAATAAATACGTTGATTCGAAAATTGTGGTTTTTAGTAGGATGGTATTTGATCCATTAAAACTGTATTGGTTTCATTCTTTATGTTTGCCTTTTGTTGAAATATATTGGTATGAAGCATGAAATAAGCATGTGTCAGGCATTACTCGGAATAATAAAAAGTGGAGAACAGAAAAGAAGCAGCCACTATAATTGTTGAAGTGAGCCTGCCTCACTCAGCGTAATTTGGTGTCCTGCGGCCCTCATGCTGGAAAAAAAAAGCGCCCGCTTCTGCAGCACTGGCAGGAGGGTAACCGGTCTCTTCCCCAGCAAGCTGAGGAAAACGATGCTGCTGGTGTCACTGGGCAGAGGATTGGGCCCAAGGAATGCAAAGATGGAAAATATCTGCTTTATTAGATCAGCCGGCCTACCAGCGCCGCCAGAAACGGATTGTTCCACAGAGGATGGTCGGAATTGCTTTGTCTGGCCTAGATTTGCATTATACCAGTGACAGGGATCCCACCACTTCCCTTGGAGGACTTTTCCACATTCTAATTGATCTGATTGTTAGGAAATTGTTCATAAAATTAAGAATCTTGGAAGTAAATAAGGGAACCCAGGCAGAACTGCTCCATGCAAAGCGCAACAGCCATATGGAACGAGTTAGTCTGGGGAAGGCAACCGAGCAGTATAAATGAGTTCAAGAGACATTCAGATTTATTTCTGGAGAAGGAAGGGACTGGGAGCACGATGAAAAAAAAAAAAAAAAAAAGCATGGAGGTGGGTTTAACAGACATTTAAGAAGGGAAGGCATGTTTAAAGGGAGGACATTTAAAAAGAGAGGGCTCAGTGAATTTTTTCCCTAGGATCTCTTGTTTCTATGGATGTCTGATGCAAGCACAAAGTCATTCTCCCTGCTGCACAGAAGGTGAGAGGGGTTTTCTTGTCTCTGAGGCAGGCTTTCTGATAGCCCAGAACTGGGCCATGCCCTCCAGGACTTGCTCCCACTGCGCCCCTCTCCCTCTGCAGGGCTGTGTACTCACGAAACGGGAGCTACGGCATCCCAGTTGCAAGAGAGAGAGTGACATTTGAACAGATATAGTTTAAAAAAAATGAAAAAAAGAAAATTCAACGATGCTTGCTGCAATTAGGACATTTCTGCCCAGCATAATGAACCAGGCTATGTACAGCTGGGGGCTAACCTGGGGTTATAAACTCAGGTTATAATTAGGCCTGCCTGGGAAGTAAAGGCATGTCCATAAGGAGTTACCATACAAATCACTGCCTTTATCACCCTTGCTGGCAGCCCTGGAAGAAAGGTGTCACCCAAAAAGAGTGGCAGCTCCATGCTGACAAAGGCTTCCTTTCTCCACTGTCCGTCGCCAAAGAAAGTATTTCTGTCACTTGACCCTGCCAGTCACACTAAAAAATGAAAACCTGCCAAGGGGACGCACCCAAGGCGAGTCCCCCCTCTGCCTAGAAAATAAATCAGTGTTTGAGGAGAATGGCTTCAGATGCACGGGGCAGAGCTGGCAGGAGCTGCTGGCTGCGCTGGAACTCTGCCCTTTCACGCCGGGGCTGCACTTGGCTTGTCAGGCGTGATTAATTCTGCCACTAACGCACAGCCACAAACGCACTTTGTCAAACTTTTGGGAAAAGCCCAGGTGGACCAAGCACAGGCTTCCTGTGCTCCAGCCCCCACTGAATAAACACTTTTGAGACAGAGAGGTCTGAGCCTCCGGCTTGGCCCTCAGTGAGCAGGCAATGGTGGAACCGGACAGCAGGAGCTGAGGTCTCCAGGCGGCGGGGAATTACCTCCTCGTCCTTAACACGGCTATTTTACAGATTGCCTGGCCTCTTTTATGGCAGGTGGCCTCTCTGCAGAATCTGCGCTTCCTCAGAAACCTGCCTATGTGTGGGGCCAGGTGGTGCCACCTGCCCAGCTTAAGATCCAGCACGCTGCCCACGTTGACCAGGCACAGGAGGCAAGTGGCCGCACCACACAGGGCTGCAAGATGGCAGGTCTGTCCCCAGAGTGCAGAGAAGGATCAGCAATCCCCTGCTATGGGTGAACAACCGTGTGTAGGTGGAAGAGTCCCGGCTCCCTTCCGTGCTGCTCTGCACTGCCACTGGCAGGATTTACCCACCACCAGGTCAAACTGTGGGATGCCGTGCCCAGCGCCCTGCCATGCACAAACCTATCCCATCCCCTCTCACTGCCTGCCAAACCACCTGTGTCTTTGGATAGGCAGCCAAAGACACAGCATTTTGCTTCACGGAGGGGTGGTGAAACAAGCCGCTCATGTCACAGGGCAGGGGTGCATCTTAAAAAAGCACCCATGGTCCCTCTTAAAAAAGCCTGGATGGGCTCCACAATGCCACACACCCTGTAATTGCTGTTATTGCACTCCAAAACCAAAATGAAACTTGGCACACACTCACCACTTTACTTGCTTACATGTGAATATTCCATATTTGTACATTTTAAAAGTGCATTGTTGCTCTGTTCTGATTTTAGGCCCAGGTAAAAGTGTGAATAATGGCTTCACTCGCTGCCTTGTAAGAAATCCATTACTGACATCTGTGTGACTTTGGGGTCTGCATTTATAAAAATATAAGGAGGATCGTGTCAGCCTCTCTGAGGAGGCTGACTGTAGAGCTGCAAAACTTACTAAATAATATGCTGATGGTGCAGATTGGTTTAATAGGGTTGAGATCCAGTCAAGCATTTTAATGCACAAGTTGTAAATAAATAATGGAGGATGATGCTTCTTTAACACAGCAATAATTATTTTAAATTAAACCCTAGTTACAAAGAAATTAACTTTCACCTTGCTTACTACATCACTTGCTCTTGAGGAGCTTGATCACACTTCACCAGGGGAACTCTTCAAAGCTGGAAAGTAAGGGCTGTGCTCACTTGAGACATACATGGATTACTGATGTCTCCACCGAAAGGGAAGGCTGAAATTGAGGGCTGTTTTTTGTCATTTTGCACCAGCCACACAGGGAGTGCAGGTGGCTGGGGCAGGGGAAGCTGCAAGGGTGGGTTCCCAGCCATGCGGGCTGCACAGGGCTCACAGCACTGCTGTACTTTTATTCTATGATGAGCCTGCAGTCAGGGAGATGGTTTCATGGAAACCAGCCCTGGGCCTGTCTGTTTGCTTTAGCAGAATAAACTTCTAGTCCTCCCTGCTGTGCGGGACAAAGCACGACGCTTTGAACCCCCATGATTCAAAGTGATCCAAAAGCTTTTACAATTACACTGCTATTGATATCGTTATTGTGAATCTTGTAAAACTAACGTCAAGCTTTGTGTGAGCTCTCTTCCTATTTTTGTGCATGGACAGCGCTGGTTGTTTGTGTTGGCCGCTTCGGGATGGCTGCAGATAAACTCCCTGACCCCGATCAGGACTCACTGCCGCTCCTCCTGGTTTCCTGTTGCTGGCTCTCATTACAAGTGTACTGTAACTACAATGGGAATAGAATAATGAAAACACAGGATTACTGGGTCTGAATTTCACGGGAAAGTAAGCACGCCGGGAGTTGGCCCTAGGCACAGTGCAGCCTTGTGGACAGGTGGGGTATGGGGGGCAGTCCCAAGGCAGCCCTCGGCCGTGCTCCATGGTCTTTCTCCTGGGGAGGGGAAGAGCAGTCAGAGCAGGAGCCAAACACACATTTCACACTACTCATAAAACAAATCTGGTAGTGGCCATGCCATAAAAAAAAAATAATAAAAATCAATGCAACAAATCAAAACATTCTTATCGAATGTTTTATTAAATACTCTCCCTCGTGCCCTCCATGTGCCTATCTTACCTCCTCTGCAGAAGGAAGAAAAGCAAATCACTTTTTTTAAGAATGGAGATCAATTTGGGTTCTTTTTGGTTTCCAGTTGCCCGGAAGAATGCAGGTATTCATCAGCCCCCTGAGACCTGAAAACCACTGCACCGCATGGGTCCGCCTGCCTGAGCTGTGCGCAGCAGGCCCTGCACAACTAGGGACCCCAGGGAGGCTGCCCTGAACCTGGGGCTGCAAGAGGAGTGAGCTGTGATGCAGAGGACATCCCTGGGGTGCACCAGCACCCCACTCCCTGCCTGCATGTACAGCAAGATTGTGACCGAGGGGAGGCGATTTCCCCCCTAAAGCACTGTAAGGTCTGCTGTGGGACAGTGCACCTCTCTGAAGCCGGGAGAGCAGGAGCTAGCAAGAGACAGGGGAGCACTGCTTCCAGCCCTGGGATTACATGTCTGGGGACAAAATTAAGCCATAACAGAGGGATGTGACTGCTTTCACCGAAGGAAGGTCTGCGAGACCATAGTGTGGCCTCTTCTGCTGTGCCAAACATTCTCTGGGAAAGATCAAATGTTATGGCACTTGCTTATGGGTGATGGTGACATTCCCACCACTGGTGTTTTGGGTTACTGAGGCAGGGTTTGGGGGAAGAATTTTAGTTTTAAGTTTTTTTGTTGTTGTTGTTTTGTTTTTTTTAAAGGTTTGTGTTTTAGTCCCACAGAGCTATGGGGTCTTGTCACTGTGAACCTGAGCCTGGCCTCTCCCAGCTCATTTTCACTTTAAAGCCAGGTCAATGAAAATAGCTAATTATCAGAAACAGGAGAGGCCTTTGGGATGGCTACTAGTAGAGTTTTAAGCTACTCTCCATGGTCACAAAAGCTAGAAATCTTAAAACAACACCTGATTAAACTAAACCAATCCAATATCCTGCTCCAGGACTCTGGAGTTTTTAAGCACAAAGCATCCAAAGACTTCAGATGCCACCCAGCATGGTGAGAAGCCCTTCAGATTCAGAGGGTGGCCCTTGCCCACCTCTCCAGCCCTGCTGCCTATGGGATAATGCCTCATGTGCCTGAAAGGGTCATTTCTGGGGGACCTTAATGTACAAGTCAAAATTCGCTTTGGTGAGGATGAAGAAGAGAATGCAGCAACCCCGAGCTTTGCTCTTCAAGGATTTGGTCTTGCAAAGGTGGTGAAAACATGCAGTTGGCCATGGACATGGACCAGTGCTGGTGTGAAATTTCCAGAGCTGGCTGATCATTCACTTGGCCTCCTTGAAGTAGGCAGGCACAGAAAGCTGCAAAGTTAAAGCCAGCAGCTCCATCTCATCCATCCTGGTCCCCCATGGAGCTGCTGGGAGCTCTGCATCCGCTCTGCTTTCTCTGGCTTTCAGTGGGGCAAGCAGATTTACGGTAAACGGGAGTCCATTTATCCTGTCCTCGTGAGAAGGTGTTGTGCAGAAGTCAGCCGATGCTCTGCGCCTGGAATGGCCGTCTGGTCAGGCGGATGGTTTTAATCAGAAGTGCATTTGAATAAAAACTTAAAAGAAAACCAAGCATTTAAGCTCTGAGCCATTTTGAAGTATCACTAATATTTGCTGCAGAACCTACTAATGGCTGAAATACAGGAGCAAGAATGGAATATAATATCATAATCATGCAGACTCCTGAAAACAAGGCTGTGTCAGAGCCGCACAAGGCCTACCTGAGCCGCTGGGGCAGTGTGTACATTTGCAGAATGGAAAATGCACCCGACGCAGGGCTGCATCTGCACAGCCTGCCTTGAAGTCACTGCAAAACAGGCAAAAATCAGCCTGACCTTGCATCTAGATTTGCTGCTATGAGGCCAAATAATTGAGCATTTTAAATGCTTTTGGACCAGCTTTAATGAATACAGCTTCCTCTGAAAGTTGCCTGCAACCTCCTTTGAAGAAAAAAAAAAAAGATAACCTTAATCTTTAAAGTAGTTTGAATTATTTCCTCCCAAGCCTTTCCCTAAACAGATTAAGCTCCTATTTGAAATGGAAGTAGATATTTACTCTTGTAAATAAGCATTTTCTCTTGTATCTAACAGTAAACAGATTAAAGGATTACTCTAAAGACCTTCCAGAATTTTAGTATCGGGGCCCTGAAATCTGTGTTTGATACGTCCACCCTCGGCATAGCTACATGCAGGGTAGAAGGTTATTTTCTCCAATCAAGTACATCCCAAACAGGGAGATTTAAAGTCTTCAGCTCTGAAAGACTTCATTCTTATCTGCCCTATTGCCACTTCACACAAGCAGGGAAGCATACATAGCCTGGAGCACAAATGAGAATCAGACATGGAGACTTTATTTTAAAAAGTCGTAGTATGGGAAGAATTTACTTGATTTCTAATAATAAATATAACATACAATAAAGCAGAGCAATATATTTCATCTCCTGTCAAGAAAGTTTTGTCACTTGGTAATTTGTTTTAATATATTAGTTTCTAAATATAAGAGCAGTCAATCGATGCATTATTAATGTGATGTGTACGTGTATAAATATTCTTTTAACTTCCAGGATGGTTGATATTAATGTTGTGGCATATGAAAGCATGAGGTACTTCTAACACTCGGTCCTCATGCAGGAGCCATGCCACTTGCACCGAAGCCCATTTATAACTCCTTCTGCCGGGGCATGAAAGGGCTTTGATGTAAAGTGTTGTTTAACTGCTCTTACGGATGGGGAGCCAGAACCTTCCCCTGTTTTTTTTTTTTTTTTTTTTTTTTTTTTTTTTTTTTTTTTTTTTTTTTTTTTTTTTTTTTCTGGCAGCAAAATGCTTCTACCAAGTGCAAAAGTTGTTCATTTGCTTGAACAGCAGCGTTACAGAGGGAAATACTGGTGTCCAAAATGGCCAGCAGCTCAGCTGGAGAGAGCACCTGCACTTCAGCCAGTTGTTTTATCCCATTATTTAAGATTTTCATGATTCCCACTAACTTTTTGTGTCAGGCCGTGCTCCCTTGCTAGTAAAGGCAGACAGCAAACTGCCCAGATCAGTGCGTGATTTACGGGTTTGCTGCTGCTGAGAGCATTGCAGAAGGCCTGGGGATGCTGTGCCACGCTCTCACCAAAGCCAAGACCTGCTGGTCCCCTTGGTGCCAAGGTGAGGGCAGCACAGATGTGCAGCTGGACAGACGTGTCTCTTGGGACATCCCCTGAGAGCCACCAACCCCTGGTCTCAAGGCGCACTTTTCTGCTGACAACACTGCATGTTCTTGGGGGTGTGAGGATGTCTTCAGGTTTTCCAGGTGAATATATGGTGCTCAACAGCAGTACAGATCTGATGGTATATTTTCAAATATAAAATCCCCTGCAGTCATGCGCTTCCTGGTGGGAGCCCAACACAGCTTGGTGCACTGCATAGTCCCCCGCCATCCTATCCCTCACCTCACTCTGATTTTAGCTAACACAAAAAAGGATGCATTAGATGTAAGCAGCGCTCAAGGGAAATCTTAGAACTACAAAATTGATCCACAAAGCAGAAGGCTACAAGGGAAATTCCCAGTCCAGTGGGGCTAAGGCCATGAAAAAGGCATTGAGTTAAGAAGGTTGAGAGCAAACCTAATTCCAGCAACTGGGCTGGTCTGTTCAGGTGAGTGACAGAACTGTCAATAAGAATGTGGGGTGGGGAGAAGAAGTATGGCAAACACCAGCAAACAGGAGGGTGAAGGGAAGCTTTGAAAGGAGCTGCCCAAAAAGCACCTCTAGCCACAAGAGCCGACTTTTTTCCCCCAGAAAACCATGGGAATAATCAGATTTTCAGCTGAGTGGGCAAACCAGAACAACAACAACAAATGAAACCTCAGGCACATCCCAAATTATTTTGAATCAAGCGGAAGTGAAACGCTCAGCTTTGGTGGCTTTCTCTTTCTTTCTCTCTTTCTCTCTCTCTCTTCCTATCTTCCTTCCGTCCTTCCTTCCTTCCCTCTCCTTTTTCTTGTTCTTGTTCTTGTTCTTGTTCTTGTTCTTGTTCTTGTTCTTGTTCTTGTTCTTGTTCTTGTTCTTGTTCTTTTTCCTTTTCTTTTTTCTTATAATTTTTTTTTCTTTTTTTGAGGGGGTGGGGGGGAAGGCAGGGCAGGAAGGAGCAATGCTCAAATTTGGATTGAATTAAATGCCTTGTTTCACCCAAAATGAAATAAGGTTATTTTGTCTCGGAGCTTGTTTTTCCCTGTTTTGCATTCTGAAAGCAAACAAGCAAATGAGCAAACAAAAACATTCCATTTAACTACATTTGCACTCAAACCATCATTTTGGGGATGAGAACTCAAGATACCAATACGTATTTCAAAACATATTTCAAAAAATAGCACCCCCTTCAAGAAAAAACAACCACACACACACACACACAAAGCTAATAATTTGAAATTGCCTTCCTCATTTTCCCCTCCTTGCCAGCAAGCTTTGCTGAATCCAACCCAAATTAATTAATGAATAGTTGTGGTCTCGTGAAACTTTCATTTTCTCAACAAACAGCCTTCTCATCCAGCAAGTTGTGCCCATCTCAGTGGGGCAGGAGCTGCAGTGATTTCCCTTAAAGCCTTCAGAACTTCCCTTTATTGGGAATGTTTGTGCTTAGATCCAGAGGGTTTGGTCAGTTTTCCAACCAGTGAAATCAACAGTGCAGCATCGCGCCTGGGGACGCTTCTGCCTGAAGATGAGCCTTTTCCAGACAAGCTGCCTCGATCCTTTCCATCCTTTATTAGTTATAGAAGATTTTTTAAAAACATATTTCTCTCAGCTAATACATCAAAATATGGGATATTTATAACACCATACAAAGGAAGGTAAACACCATTAAGTAAATGTGCAATGGGCTTGATAAGCCATTAAAATTCTCTCGTTTGTTAGCTAACTTAACAACATAGCTTCATTTTAAATATGAAGCTTTTCCCAGGTGAAATTGTGACAGGCAAGGATACTTAAAGTACTTTTTCATAGTAAGCATGAACCTTAACTTAATGGTTTAAAATATAAAGAAAAAAAAATGAAATACTGTGCAGTGCACAAGCTGCCCTGAAAATAATAAGCTTTAAAGTGTAGTTGGAAACAGTCACTAAAACCATGGGAGACTTGATTTTTATTAGAATTTAGATAAAAAGATTTAATGTTTTTTAATCTATGTGACCACTGGAGGTTAAACTTGCCATCTGAAGTTAGTTTGGGTTTTTCATATACTTTTTTTTTTTTTCCTTAAAGAGATCTGCTCATTTAAAAAAAATAAATAAGCGAAGGTCATCAGAGCCCACTCAATAAAGTACTTGTTTGCCTTCATTTGGCTTAGAGAAGAGGCCCATAAAGAAACGGGAGCTGCAGTATGTTATAAACATTTTCTGGCCCTTAAGGGGCTGCCTGCTCCCAGCTGGGTGAGTGGCTGGCAGGCAGGAGGCTTGGACGGCTGCTTCTCAGGAGCTCTTCCACGACATTGCAACCCGGCAGTATTTTACAAGGCTGTCAGCTGCAGACCGCCTTATTGCAGCACAGATGAAATGACGGTAGCTGGAATTCCTCCATCCATAAATTCCCCTTGCTGTAGATATTTCCACTTTCGTTAGGAAGGGAACAAAGAGCAGGCAGGCGGTGCTCACAGTGGCTTTCACTGGCTTTTTGATGAGCTGAGGCTGATGAGTAGAGTCCCAGTGAGGCTCCATTCTGTTGGTCTGAATCCCAATTCTCCTCCTCTGCTGGCAGGCTTTTGCAAGTGGTATCAAAGCGTGCATGGCAATTTACAGGCTGTATGGAGATACGGCTGTATCTTGGTCCTGTCTCAGGCAGCATTGACCAGCAGCGCCCTGCAAGCTGCGGCACCACGGCCCCAATTCATGCCCATGGGGATGATGCTCCCGTCCCGCAGCCTTACATGTCAGCAGTGCCTGGTGCGAGATGCTCTGAGGCTGGGGGAAAGCAAAGGTCTGGCAGGCTGGAGGATATGCAGGCCCCCTCAGGATTTAGAGCCCCTATGAGTCTTCTCATCCCCCAGGCTAGCTAATGGGGTAAAGGAGGTTTTGCAGCGCTAAGCCAACCTGGCCCTGTGGCACGGGCAGTCCCTTGTCAGGAAGGCCAGGCCAACTTCAACTTGCGTGCCCATCTGCAGTGACTGTGCATATCTGATCATCTTAAGCTCTTCCGAGAGCAGAAAGAGAATTATTGAGTTCCCTCATGAATTATGATTTTCACTGGAGTCCAGGCTTTGCAAAAAACAGTAAGTACAGAAACTTTGGAGACAGGACTGAAAAATAAAATGTGACTATTCTCATGGGTTTTAACCCAATTCCCAGCCCAAGAGTCTCAGATATGTTTGGATGAGTTTCAGAAAAGCATCCCAACTTTGGACACAGATCCGAACCAAACTTCAAAAGGTTTTCAGGTTAGCACATTGGTCTGTACACAGCTCTTTGCCGCCCTTGTGCTGCTTCCCAGGGTGTGATAGAGAAGGGCTCTGTCCTTAGCGGAATCCCGAATCAAGAAATGGTAGAACAAACAAACAGGCCCCCCGAGGGATACAGAGTGTGACCGTAAAAGAAACAGGTACTCCATTCCAAAACCAGATGGCATATTCGAAGCATGTCTTAACATGCCAAGATACAGCATGCTACAAAGAGTTCAAACGGAGCATTGCAGATAAAACAAGTACTGATTAAATCACATACTGTCCATATTTCAATCAAAAGTTTGAAATTCATCCATGACTAGGCAACCAGACAGACTAAAATCAGGTTGAAGAAGTGGAATGCAGAAAATCTGGGTATTTCTTCATGGCTCTTTTACTCTAGCAGGATCGTGCTACTCATTGCTAATGAAACAACTTCATCTCCACCGCTCGCTATAAACCTCAGCTCACTGCACGCAAAACAGCAACACATGTTTTTGGAAAAATACAGTTGCTTTGCAATTATTTACCCTCTGCACTGCAAAGATGCTGATTCACGTGGGCTTGGGAGGCTACAGGCAAAGAAGATGATGGAGCATCCCTAGGGAATGGCTCTGCTAATATACCTCTACTCTTTTGGCTACCTTGGTGAGACAAAGAGTTAGACCTAAATTAGCCTAGTCTGGAGAGCACTTGCTGGCAATGGGGTGCCAAGTTAAGTTTTCTGTTGCATGTTGGCTCTGTCAATGCCAAGGTGAGGCTCACCTGACTGCTGCCTTCCAAGACCCGCCGCTCTAGCTCCTTCTGGCTAATGCAGAGTGGCCGCACTGCCATCCGTCGCTATAGCTCCAGCAGGGTTCACGGCACTGGTACCCTCTCCCCACCAGGACCACTGCCCGCTCAGTGCTTTTACTGTTAGACAGCACAGCTTCCCAGTTCTGAGCCTCCTTGTTCTGTCTGATGCACAGTTTGAGCTTTTAGCAAACAAAACTACTCTATAATGAAATATTAAATGCACTGACTTGGCTAAAAACTATTTCCATGCAGTGTTTAACCTTTTGGACTCAGCAGGCCAAGTTCCCAGCTCTAAGGACCCACTGCAAGCGAGATGAAAATCTACACAGCTAGGTCTTTGTTGTCTTTTTTTTTTCCTCTCCTTCAACAACATAAAAAGCAATAAAGGTGCATCTGAGGCCAGCTCTAATTGCATTTAAAAATGTAAAACAGATAGCATTGATGAAAAATACATACTTATTAGTGGTTGCTTTTTTAAAGATCATGTCTATAGAGAATTCGGCAATCTGTATTGTGGCTGATATTTTCCACATTGAATTTCAGCCCGCCTGTGGTTTGAAAGGGCAAAGATATTGGACATCTAAATTGGGGTTTCAAGTGGAACTCAGCTCTTCTTGTTGGAATTGCTCTTTGGAGCAGCTGTCTGCTCATCCATGGAGCTTGGGGGCAGCTGGCAGCTACCTGCCTGCTGTTTTTGGGGTATGAAAAGGGTGTGTTTTAGAAACCCCACAAATCAGAAATAGGGGGGCTGGAGGACAGCCAGGAGCTGGAGGGCAGCTGTCTCAGGCACCTGTGGAACACAGGAATCTATGGGAGGTCACGCAGTGCAGGAGCTTCCCGTGGGGTGCCGCAGTGGGGACAGCCCTGGTGGGGTCCTCACTGCCTGGATGGCAAGGAGGGTGGGCTGCAGGCATGTTTGCTGTGCTGTGAGCATGTGTGTGTGCCTGCCATGCAGCAGGCTGCACTACAAACCAGCGTGGTGTTAGCGTGCTCTTGCTTGCTTCCTTCAGGAAGTTGACTAAAACCGAATTTAAGAGCCGGGGCAAGGCACAGATTTTAAAGACTATATGGTCTCAGACCAGAGGCAAAGTGTGTGTATAAATTTGAGAATGTTTACAGAACTGGCAGTTCAGAACTCCTCTTCTTCAAGGTAATGGGAAAGTTACACAAAGTCTAAAATCCTCACAATCAAAAAAAAAAAAAAAAAAAAAAAAAAAAGGTACAGAAGTGATAACTATCAGCACAGAATTGTTCCAAACAACTCCGAATGCACAGCAAACCAAGCGAGCTAGCATTCGTGTTAAACCCAAATCAGCAAGGCTGTGATGAACAAAAAGGCTGGGAAGTTTTACAGTTTTTTGTCCTATTCAGGCAAAATACCCTTCCTTAGCAAGTGGCTGCACCGCTTCTGCAAGCACATGGCACGCTGCAGCACCCTCTTGGCGGCGGGGAGTATCAGGTTCCTGCAATGTGCTTTTACTTAGCAACTGCACAGATAACATGATGGATGGAGCTGGACTCCACATGTTGCTCGCAGCACTGTTCAACTCCCTCTCACGGGCGTCCCTCTTCCCCCTGCTTCCTGCCAGAGACGTGCAGGACAGCGGAGGGGCCGTAGAATCTGTGTCGGCCGTCAATTAACAGCACGGGATTAATTTATACATCTCTCTCAGCCCAGGACCGGTGGAAGATCTCAGGCAGGGGAACTGTACCTTTAAATGGCACATTCACTTTTCAGGCATGTTTCTGTTAAATGCAAATAGCTATGCACTACTAATTATTATTATTATTATTATTATTTTTTTTTTTTTTCACCAGGATAAATTCAACATGAAAAAGTCAAGATGAGGATGAACCATTTGTGATGAACTCCCAGACCACCACCATCACCATCCTATTACTGCTAATTCTGGGATGTAAAAGGTGCCCATCTGTTTTGCTGTTCCTTTGGATACTGCACTAGTTCTTATCAGTAACCAGCACAGCATTTGGCTGGTAACAGCATAAAATCTCCAGTGATTATTTAAATAAAATCAAAGGCAAAGAAATTCAACCAAAAATCCAAAACCAAGCAAAGCACCAGTAACCTCTAGACCCTCTCTGGAAGAACCGAATCACACAAGGAGTTTACCCGAGGTGCTGCCAAGTCCGAAATGCTCAGCTCGGTGAGTCAGGCTGCAGGCATTCATGGAGCTGACTTCAGAGTCCAGATACGTGAAAGGTTCTTTTTCCCTCCCCAGTGCTTTCTGAGCCTCACCAGTCCACGGAGATCATGTTTTTGAGTTTTTCTCTGCAGTCACAAGGGCTAGAAACACGGTGTTTTTAAAAATGAAAACCAAGTCTCATAAGGTCCCATGCTTCCAGGAAATTGAGCTTTCATAAACACGCCGTGACCTCGTGGGCCCTTTCACTCCCATCACTGTTGCCTCACAGAGAAAGGCTGGATCATGGCTAAACACATGCTTCTGACCTGTCCAGCCACAGTCACAATAAAACCGCCTGGTGTTGCATGTTCAGGGCTGCAATTCCACCTCCAACCACCAGCAATGGCCCTAGCACGTATTGTGCAATGGCGTTAAAATGCTGACGTAGGAGTCGGCATCACTATTACTCCACCAGAACAGTCGTGGCACCGACGGGCTGGCGCAGTACGAGCCTGCAGCAGGGCCAGCACCCCCCGCAAACCTGTGGTGTTGACCAGGGAGGTGTCCGCTGCCTGCAGACCGGCTCTGGCCACTCCTCTGCTCCTGTGGGCAGCAGTGTCTGTGGCCAGCTCCTGCTGAGTCGGACGTAGGCCAATTCATGCCACAAGCGGAGAAGAAAGCTGGGTTTTGTCCCAGGCACCACACGAGGTGCCTGGGGATGGGGTGGCACTGGCGGCCGTGCAGGAGCTGCCCCACAGCAGCTCACTGCAGCTGTGGAAGCCAAGCAGGGGAACGCTAAGCTGAGCAAATGGTGCTAAGTCTGCCTGCGGAGCACATGCTTCTGAAGGAAGCTGTGTGAGGATTATTAGTTCTTTTCCTTGCCCTGAAATATGCACAAAATCTTTCATTTTCCTGTGCTTTTCCTATTTTTCAAATGGGAATGAGGGGGAGGAGGAAACAAGCAGAAGAGAAGCCCATGAACCAAAAAAAAAAAAAACTCCGAGCAAGACATGCGGTATATAACTAAATATAAAGTCCCCAAAAATGAAACTAAGAGAAAATGCTTCTATTTCAGTTGATTTTACAAAATATCAAGAACAAATTCCAAATGTGTTGAAAAATATTTTGCTTATTTTATTTTTCAAGGAAATTGAATTATTTCCCATGTGCATCCAGTTATCTATGTTTGAAAACTGGCAAATGCATGCAATGCTATCTTGTCTGCAAATACCTTTTTTTTTTTTTTTTTTTCTGCAAAGTACCCTTTTCATTTAATTCCATTCCTCACAGCATATTTTGGAAGGAAGTCACATCTGAGTTTCAGATCCCGCCTGAATGATACAGTTTGTGGAGACAGCCAGAGGAACTATTCCAGGGATTGAGCGAAAAACAGAGAGAGATTCAGGGAGCACAAGCTGTTTCACTTATCAGAAGGAAGATCAAAAACTGATTTGATTATGGTACATAAATACCTCTGAAGAAAAAAAAAATACCATGTGCTTTAAAGGTTATTATTATTTTTTGTATCTATGTCATAAGGGAAATGGGATAAAAGAAGTACAGGCTGAAGGCTACAACTAGGCGTTCCACAGGTGAAAGCAAAGCTGGCGGTGACACAGCATGCTATTGGAATGAGTGGCTGAGAGAAGCGGTGGCCTTGAGGTGTCTGAACCTTTGATACTGAGTCCGATTAAAGCAGGTCTTCCAAAATGCCATCCAAATGCAAGTTACTTATTCATTTGTTTATTTATTTTACAGGAGTAACTGACAGGAGAATTCAATGGGCTAGGTTATACTGGAGAAAAAGCCTAGAAAATTTAATGATCCTTCTGGCCAAAAAGCCTATGAATCTATTTAAAATGTGATTCCCCGTTTGATTTAAATAAATCCCATTTACAGTACAGTTCAAAAAATATTCTGGCCTTTGCTAACTCATCGTGCTGCCAATTCCTAACTCACCTGCCCTAACGTGTCTTAACTACTTGGCAAAATGTTTTTCTTAGCTGTGCTTTGCCTATATATTTGTTTCCAAAAAAGCTTGACAAAGCTTTCTCATTGTATTTCAAAAAGAAAAAATGTTCTCTCTACATCTGGAAATACTAAAAAGTGCTTTCTTACAGTATTTTTTTAACTACGTATGGACAAGGTCCTGACCCTTATTATTGGAGCTTGAATCCAGATGGGACTCTGTACGGTTCTAATCAGTTGAGGGGATTCCTTTTGAAGCCACGTACATCTTTGGAGACATTTGGGCTTTCAAGAAGTTATCATTTGTGGGAGGTCTGTTGGGAAGGTTTAAATAGTTTGGGAACTTCCTTCTTTTCAAGGAGACATACGTGTGTGTCCTGAAGCACAAGGATTCCCAAGCAACATACCCACAATTTGCACCATTGCCTTTTTTATTATTATTTTTTTAACCATATAATTCCCTCTTCTTTTCATGTGCTCTTCTTCTTAATGAATATTTTCTGCCATTAGATATTCAGAAACACAGCACTATATTAAATACGTACCGGTTATGATACCAACGGTAATCTAAAACCAGAAGCAGCAATTGTGGAGAATATATCTGAAGTTTGTCAAGATTATTTTGATGGAATGTTTTCCATTAGTGACTGCCATTTCGTTAAAAAATGAAACATTTAGGAGAACAGCCTGACTTTGAAAAGTTGGTTGTAAAACATTGAAATAAAGAGCACGTATTGGGGCGGGATGCCGTGATGGCCTCTGTCGAAACCATTTGAAATAGCTAAACAAAAACAAAGCCAATGTGAAAAAGTACAAGATTTGCTTTTTGTCTAAACAATGCTGACTGATCCTAGATAATTTTTACAATGTCACTTGGTGGGGGGAAAGAATCTGTTGTTTTCTGACCGAGCATGAAGCAACATGTGAAATGTAAGAATTTCTTCTGGAGCGGAAATCCAAGTTCCGGCTGCTTCAGAGCCCAGCAATGCTGTTAGTGCAGAGATACAGCTAGAAATGTTTTTAGCCATGTGCATTGCACATGGATGCATTTTTTGCAGCTGATTATAGCCCATGCCGCATTTAAGACTCCAACAGTAAAAAGAATGAAAGGAAACTTTTAAATCCACATAATTATACTTAAGAATACAGCACTGTCCACTTTTCGTATGGACTGGAGACAAAAGATTCTAAACTTTTAAGAGCTCACAAAAAAAATACCCTATAGCTCACAGATCGATGAGAATTACACGGGCTATTTAATTGCCCGTGCCAAAAATAAAACTGCCAAGGCTCATCTGGGTTGGCTCTGCTGCAGTCTGGCCAAAGCCCTGGCGCTGGCAGGCTCATGTAGCACATCGTTACGCAGCAGCCGAAGGGCCAACCAAGCATGGGCCTTCTGATCATCTCCTCACATTGGGGCCTGATTTTTTAAGGCCATTACTCCAGTTTTTCAAGATCATTTGCAGAAATTTGGGAGGGGAAGTATCTGGCAGAGCAGCAGGTCTGCAGAAGAAACCAGACCCAAGGGCTGACAGATTCTAGCTGCAATGTATGCTGCTACCGGCTAAAACCAGACAAAGCCATCAAATGAAGCCTGTGTACATTGCTGGGAGCACGGCGTTTGGCTCTGGGCCAGTGATGTGGGAAAGGTGAGGGACTAATTGTGGAGGGACCAGTGGGAAGAGGAGCACCCTGAGCTAGGAAACCCGGGCTTGCTTTAGAGCAGCCCAAGCACAAGCACAGTAATAAAGCTTCAGGGCTGTGAACAGCAGATGGAAACAGGAAGGGCAACCTTCTGGTTTTGGGTCCACGGCTGATAGGGTGGAAAATCCTGGATAAAATGCAGGCTGAGGATGGAGAAGCACTGAAAGAGATGGGCTGGGGAAGGGGTGAGCCTGCAGCGTAACTGAGAAGGGGATGGGATGGGGAGAGCAGCAGGCTGCTGGGAACAGCCATGAGGAATTGATCCTGCAGGGACAATGGGCTACGACCCCACTGCACCCCACGGGCTGTCTCCTTAGGGCCCTGATTCCTTGAAATGGTGCCTCAAGCATTTCCCCAGAATGTGGCTGTTTTAACCCAGTCTTAAACCCCTGAGTGACTTATCCTGTGCCAGTGCCCCAACCAACCAGGTTCACAGCTTTGATGAATCTCCCACAGCATGATGTTTAGCCATAATTAAACTCCCAAGAGGCCATGAGACCTGAGAAAAGGGCAGAGGCTGATGCCACAGCCAAGCACACAGAAACTAAGAAAACAGGGGACAAGAAACTAAAATTCAGTCCTTTGTCCCGAGAAATACATAATCAGCCAATAGTAACAGACACATGCTCTTGAGCCATTAAGGAGTGTTGTATGTCTTTGCCTGAATAAAGACAAAATAATACACAGGAATGCTTCAGCATCACTGCCGTAGGGGTAGCGGGAGGATTTGCACGGCTCCAAAGTGACAAGCGCACTGAGATGGTGCAGATTCACCTCACTGTGCTCTTTTCTCAGAACTCAACCAGGGAATTTTTCGTGTTCCAATGGCTCAGAGCAAAACAAACAAACAAACAAACAAACAAACAAAATGGGGTGTGTCAGCGAGAGATTTCAAACATTTCAATACCCACACACACACCCCTCCACCAGTTTCCTAAATTAAAAACAGCTGAATCTAGTTTTTTCCTTTCAAATTGGTGGAAAAACATTCTCCCCCGGCCAAGCCCATATGTGCAAATTTTCAGCTCTGCAAGGTTTTTTGGATGCTGGAGAGAAGGATTGGAATTCAAGGTTTCGCACAGAAGTGCCATCTTGGAAGCATCGTGCCAGCAGGCTGGCACAGTGCTGGAACTCGAGGTGCACTTCCCTCTGCAACCACAAGCCGACACTGCACCGAGGCAGTGCGCTGCCAGGGGGCCCTCAGTGCCAGCCCAGTGGTGCTGGAAGGGGAAGGGGCCCTTGTGCCTTGAGGTGCATGGGCATGCAGGGCTGGGGGCACACGGCTAGCCATGGTGAGGCCAGAGCTGAAGTCACCTCCTGCTTGTTTTCCGCTTTTTAAAAAAATATATATATATATTCTTTCCTGGGCTCTAATACCTGCGGCACTTCTTGCTAACTCCTGACACCAGTTAAGGAATTAATTTCCTCATTTGCTGTTTTCCCCAGAATTTGAATGCATGACTCTTCATTTTGGGGTCGTGTTCTCAGATGTTTCCCTGAACGGTTCTGGATATTCTCCAGCAGTTTCCACTTCTGCCAGTGGGTAATACTATTCACAATGCCAGTTATAATACTTGATGAGCCCCCTACTGGTTATGCTGCAGTTAATCAGTGGCTATCTGTCCCATGGTTTTGGCTGCAAGGAAAGCAGTGCAGTCTGCTATGCTGATCACTGACTCCACTGGCTTCCATCTATTCAAAATGTTCAAGATGTGGGTGCCCAGCACTGGGCATTGAAGCTCTGGAGGTAAAGAATCGTGCACCTGCTATACCTGCACAGGAGAGTTTCTGGGCAGAACGTTAGAATGTTGATTTTCCTCCCTCATTTAAAAAAAAAAAAAAAAAAAAAAAAAAGCTCCAGTTTGCATTTGTGTTTGTGATTCTTTTGGCCTTACTCTGTTGCATGTACTGCACACTTTGCAGAAGTCTTCAGAAAAGATGTGGGCCCATTATGGAGAACTGGCAAAGAGCACCAAGGATGATCGTAAGTCTGGAAAATGTGGTCCTCAAGGCAGAAATGAGCAAATGGGATTGTTTAGCATAGAGAAGGCTGAGATAAAGCATCAATAATGGTTACCACAGAGAAGAAAGGATGAAGCTTCTTCTGGTCGCTGTGGGCAAGACGAGAAGCCATGGCTTGAAGCTGCAGCAAGGGGATATGGACGAGATGCTCCTTGACCTTCTGGAATGGTTAGAGGAGCTTAGTGAGAGCTGGCCCAGCAAGGCAGAGGTCTCTGCACTTCAGCAGATAGGCAGAGCCCAGATGAGACTGCTGGGGGGGCTTGGTGGGACTGAGCCCACCCCGTGGCAGGGATGGACGAGACAACCCCTTCCAGCCCTGCTTCTCAGGGGTGCCATGGCATGCCTCCCCTTGCCTGGGAAGCTAACTTTCTGGAATGTTTGGATAACTGCATGCCAAAAAAAAACATTTCTCTGCCTTGGCAGCAATTCACAGACCTAAAACACAAACAGCTGGATCCCATTTCTTCCTGCCTCGGAAGATGAGAGCAGCAAGGTAGAAAGATTGATTGACATTAAAGTTTAGATTAAATGAGTCATTTAGTCGATAAGGAATCAGCCTGAGTTGAATTAAGTCACTTAAAGCTGATTGAAGTGTGCCCTAGGAATATTCGGCTGTCCTGATTTATGAACTTGCCTTCAGACCGGTGAGTATCACTATGCCCGGTTGAGAAACTGGATTCATCAAAGCACTGAGACCTTCCCCAAGCCACAAAACTTGAATTTGCAAAGCTATGAGGAGCAGACTGTGCACAGACAAATTGGTAACCACCCACCCCAACCCAGGTAATATGAAACGATTTCTAAGGTCATAAAGGATCATTAGAGCATTATAGTAGGGCCTTCTGTCTCATGCAGCTGGCAGACTGCACATAGCCTGCATATTAACTAGAGGCTGGAAAAACACTTGGGAGAAAAATCCTCCCCACTCACTCAGTTTTCACACTCACCCCTAGGCCTTCCTTATCAGAGGCTGCTCCTGCTGGGCCTTGCCACCATCCAAGGCAACCCAAAAGCTTCTCTGAGAACAGGGCTAGGCAGGAACCACACCATTGTGAGGGACAGCACACATTAAAACCAAGGAGGGTAAGTGAGGATGGAGTGTGGAAAACAGCTTTGGGCTTGAACCTCGAGGCTCCTGACTTGTTCTGCTAAGAGCCCACTGCTCATGCTCCAGACCAGCTCCTTGGCTCTGCCTTATGTCCCTGCAGCATCAAGCCACCCAAAGGCAAGCTGTGACGGATGGGAAGAGAGGACTTTGTCTTCTAATTCTGCAAACCCTCATAAAGGCCTTCTTTTCTATATTATGGGTCGTTGATCGCCCAGGATTTCCCCCAGCCCTTTAGGAAATGATGTATATGAGGAAGGTGTAAGGCAGCATCAGCAACTGGGACTGCTAAAGAGAGTAACTGAGTGTTAATGAGAGTAACTGCAGGAGAGTTGCATCAGGACGACAGCAGAGACAGTGGCTGAGGGTAGGTAGGATCAGGGCCTGGGGCTGGCAAATATTTGATTCAAACTTGCCTCCGAGCCTGGATGGCTGAGTTCAGGGCTTTCCCTGTCCAATAGCCAGAGCCTGCCTGAGCCTCAGACTTTGGGAACCCACCTACACCCACCACTCCTTCCCAAATGCTTTCTCTGCATTTCCAAGCCCGTCTACGCGGAGATTAGTCCTGGGACCATATGTCTGAAACATTTCATCGCACCGGCACAGCTGAAAGTAGTTGGCGTTTGTATGATCTACCTTAGGCTGTGGACTTGTATCATGCCAGAGAACATATGTCTGGTGTTTGCTGGAGCGCAATGATAAAACGAAACATGCTGCCTGCTATTTACTTCCCAGCTCACTGTCGGAGTGTTGGCGGATTGCCTGCTGCCACTGCTTTTCACGCTAATTCATCACCACCACGTGCGTTCAGGTGCAGGCAAGCAGCACATTCACCTTGTGCAGGCGGAAGGGCCGGGTGGTGCTGGCATGGTGACTTCAGCCCTGGGAACAAGCTGAGAGCAAGGCTGGGAGCAGCAGAAAGATGAGAGTGAGCTTGAATGGTGGTAGAAAGCAACCGACGTAGCTGCTCATGAATCGTCTGGCGGAGCAGTATGCACATGCGGATTCTTTAATTGCCTTCGGATTTGGGGGGAAACTGCCTTAAAAAGGAAGAGCAACCCCCTGCTGTCAGCACGGGCTTAAACAGAGAGGTGCATGCAACCGCAGGGTGCCTGGCTAAGAGAGGTGATCCCTAAGGTGGCAGGAGAGGTATCGGGGAAGCTTGCTGTGCCAGAAGCTAAGGGAGACAAGGTGTGGGTGAGCCCGAGCCAGCTGTAGCTCAGATTTCCAGTAGGTTCCCCCAGCTGCCACAGAAGCCAAGCTGGCCCCAGAACAGGGCACATAGGAGATGCTTAGAGGTTTGTCAAGGTCCCAGAGAGGCCAGGATCACCTAAAGACTGCAACAGACCATGGTCAAGGGAATGAACAGTGCCAACCATTATTCACGCCCACTGTAGCCTGCGGGCCAGCTCCAGCACAGGGCCTTGTCCTCAGATGAGCTCTGACATCATGCTGAGATGTCCCCCAGCTCCTTATTTGCCCCGTTTTGCTTTATTTTGACCAGTTGTCCAGCTACCAAGTAAACCATCACACTAAGCTTCGAGGCCGAGCCATCTGCCAGCTCCAGCCTCACGGCACAACGTGAACCCCTCCGCAGTGATGCTCTCCTCCTGCTAGGGATGCCCACTGTCCCACCAGGATGGTTTGCACTGCAGGAACTAACGCTCTCCCCCCCCCCCCAAGACTTCTCCTTTGAAGCACCAGCAGCACAAGCTTCTCCTGCTGCCTCTATTCCATGTCACAACACCCAGCGGGAGCCCTGACTACGGGATGCTGCCAAATGTGGTTCCCAGCCACCACCGAGGCCAGGGTGACACCGAGCATCCACGTTTTCCACCTTTTCCACACGGTGGTATGCCACCCCACCACATCCCCCACAGTGGAGAAGCTGGCACCCCATCGGAGGCTGCACTAGGCTCGTCCTCACTGGGCGGCCTGGGAGGCTAATTAAGCTATCTCATCTTCTCCCCTCATCGCCGCATCTGTCTCTTGGAAGGGGGGGGGAAATCTGTTAACTTTCTGGACCACACAATCAAAATAGTGCTGGCAAATAATTCTGCGTGCCCTCTGACTTCATTTTAACAGCCCTCCAAGGAAATGAGGTCAGAAGTTCAGCAATGGCAGGAAAGACCTACTGGTGACTTGGGTTATCCCAAACATTTACTGTACCATTCCCAATTTATAAAAGAACTACAAACAGGTTGAGCCTTTTTCCCCTCGGAGCTGGATGAGTTTTCCATATGGCTTATTATTTTAGTTGCTAGAACTGTCCTCTTCTCGCTGCAAACATGTGTTTACAGGACTGCCCCCATGGTCCCACGTTATGATAATTATTTTAACGGCTGTTTTGAAACATTGCGGTGGTACACTGAGAAACTTCCTCATCAGCACAGTTGGTTAAACAAAATTGATCCCCAGTCAATCAAATGCATCTAATAAGTTGTAGATAAATACATGATTTCATCACCTACAGTACGCTGACCCAAAGGAAAGGGAGTGATCTCACTCAATGTGTTGATGTCTCCCGGTAATTAAATGGGTTCTTCGTACCATCATGCTAAGCAATAAATGATCTCACAAGACGTGCTGCTGTAATAAACTAAAACAATAAGAATGTGCAGGAAGGAAAACACTGCCCGTGGTGAGCTCTACTGCCCAAAAAACATGTCTTAGCTGTTACAGACATAAATTAGCCATAATAAATCTTATTGGTTGTTTCTTTAATGACATATATCTCCTGCCAAAATGGTAAATTCTTGAAAGGACTGTACAAGTAGATTAAATGGTTTCTGTCCTTGGGAATGTGGAAGCCTTTATTTGTTTTTGTTAAAAGACTTTTAAATATCCTCACGTTATACGTCAAACAGATGTCCAGGGTAAATTCTCCTGACCCATTTAAACATTCTTTTTTTTTTTAAAGCTGGAATTAAAGTCCAGTTTCTGCAGCTTGTATATAGTTAGATTTGGTGGCCAGCACCTGACAAAACTCTGAGATTGTAATGTTAAGGTTTAATGGTTGTATGGTGTGACTTTTAATGGCAATACTGAGGAAACTAAGATAAATTAAAACCTAATTGGGAACGTTAACAGCTTTACCAGTCTACACATATGGACCCCAGGAGAACCCTTTGAAAGATGTTACAGTTAGCTCCTGTTGCAAGGCTTTCAGCGTTGCTCGATGACCTCAAAACTTGCTCCACTCTTTGCTACTCAGGAGCCTTTAAACACTGATAAAACGTGCCTTGCAGCATGCAAAAGTACAACGCTGGTATGCAGAAGGCCTTGATTTTGTCCAGTGAACAGAAAAGCAGTTTATTCCCAGCCTGCTCGGGATGCAGGGTGGTGCACAATTTTCTGCCACTGTTGCATCTCGCACCAAAGAGCTTGCGTGCTCGGTGTCTTGCACCAAAGCCCCTCTCCCTGGAGCACCTTGGGTGCTGCTTCCTGAACAGGAGCATCTCTCCCTGCCTTACGGGCAGAGCTCAAGTGTGTGCCTTTGCAGCCAGGCACGGACCCCGTCCACGATTACTGGCACTATCTCATGGCTAAAATTCACCTGGGAAGCGCTTTAGCTCTTAGCTCAAAGCAAAGGACAACGCTCCTTGCACCTGCCTCCATGGATTCACCAGGCTTCCCTGATCATTTCAGAAGCTCCCAGGGCTACAGTGTGGAGAAGACTAAGGTTAAAAATGACTCTTCATAAAGTTTATTTATTTTCCACCAGGACGGCAAGTGCCGGGTTATTGTTATTATTGTGTTTAATTCCTTAAGCATTTTTTCCAACAGGGAAAGCTGATGATGAGCAAAGGCCACCACCAGGAGCCAGCCTCTTGCCAGACCCGCTGGCCTGTGGGAAGTCCGGTATAGTCTATGGTATGGCACCCTCTACAGTCCCAGATACAGAAAATAGCAGTCTCCTACTGCAGGCTTTCTTTCCTCTCCTGGCTCATGACCCTCCAGTGGATTTCCACATTCAGGACAGGCTCTTGGGGGGGGGAGTCTGGAAATGAACGGGAGGCGATGCCGGCTTCTCCCACAGCTGCAAGAATGCACACACTGGCTTCTCCACAACCTCATGGCAAACAGAGTTGCACCCAGGCTCACAAAGGTAAGCAGATACTAACGCTCAGCACAGGTGCAGGGCAAAGAGATCAGCCCAAACCCTTCACTGTGCATCACCAAGCAGATTTTCAGGAGCTTTGCACCCAGTGTGAAGTAGGAGGGCTCTCAGGGGAGCCACCAAAGATGCATCCTACTAAGAGCTTCCCAGCCCAGGCACAGGAAAGTTGTAGCTGTGGTGACGGCTGCTAGCATGTGCTGCAGATGGGGAATTAGCCACACATTGAGGAAGCTCCAGAGCCAGAGGGAACCCCCAGCTCTGTCTTCACCCCCTGTGCCAGGCTCTGCTGCTGCTTTGCTGCTCATCTCCTGCAGGCGTCCCTTAGCAGCCCCAACCTCTCCTCGAGGGGAGCACCCTTAATATTGTGGGGAGAAGCACAGCCGGGGGGGGGGTGGGGCAGGAAATACCAGCAAAAGTCAGGGAAACTTGGGGAAGAAGTGTCTGGCAAATGAGAAAAGATGAGGGGAAAAAAGAAAGAAGGAAAATAAATAGTCTACCAACATGGGAGAGATGGCTGGCTTCTCTAACAGCTCATGGTGCTGGATGGTGAGAATAACTGGAGATTGGGGGAAAAAAAAAAAAAAAAAAAAAAAAGAAGGACAGAAAAAAGGTTTTAGGAAAGCTTGTGCTTTATTGCTACACTGCCCCAAGAGAGCTGCAGTCTTTCATGGGTCACGTCAGCCCAAACCCAAAACAAACACCGCAACAGAAAAATTACACCAACAGGTACCAAACGTCTTTGTCCTGCCTGTGAAACAGGGAGCAGCCAGCACAGCAGACTTTGTTAAGGGATATCTTTCCCAGCTGAGTGCCAAAAGAGTATTTTCACCTCACGTAGTGATTTTTAAGTTATTTAGAGCTTAAGCCCCAGAGTAAGGCAGATGAATTGCTGGCAGCATCTCTAACTGTGGGAGAAGCACTCAGAAGGCCGTGCTAGATGGCAGCAGTGGCTCTGCCACCCCCAGCTGCTGAGTGGTTGGGCTGGCACTGGAAGGCAGGAGAAGCAGCTACATCCCAGCCAAACCTTTCACTCCGTGACTTGGTTTTTAACCCCAACTCTCCTTGATGTGGCTGTTGATGTTTCTCTTGAGATTTCTTCGTGCTTTTTTTATAGTTCAGGTCCGGGGACACACCATTTCTGAGAGCAAAGCATGGAAATACAGCACCAAACCTGTTTAAAAGGTAAAACTGAACAAACCACATTGAGACGGTTCAGAGGTTCCCTGTTTGACACAGAGGCACCATTAGCAATCCTAGTTCTGCTGGGCAAGGACACTGGGTGAGGTCTCATCCAAAACTCCCCCAGCTGCAGGCAAATTCCAAGAAATGTGACATTGCTTTGGAAATCTTGTTTTCCAAAAAATAACCATACCACCAATGCTTTCCTAAGCTTCTCCAGCAAAACAGCCAAACCCCTGATCCACATGGCGTGTGCTTGCAGCAAGGGAGCCTGGTGTTCACCCTTGGTTCCCGCAGCCAGGGCTGGCAGCTGAGGGCAGGACAGACGCAGTGCGCCTCCAGGAGCTGCAGTACCTTGGTACTGGCACCACCAGTGCATTACATTGTTTCAGCAGATTTCTAATGAAGATGCTGTTCTTCCAGACATTAACACGATGCAACCATCTCAGGCAGCTCAATTAAGGTAATTTGTGTGCTGTAAATTAAAACCACAAATGCTGTATTTTCCAGTGCATCACCCCCCACAAAGAGCTGCTGCATCAGGAAGTAATTCTCCAGAGCTTCAAGGACCCACCAGCAGGTTTGACCACGTCCTAAACCCACCTAACCAGCAAACACCAGCAAACCAGCAGAGGTGAACGAGGGCTGGCAGCACCTTCAGCACCGCAGGCCTGTGTTGGATGTGGGGCTGGTGAGCCATGGCCTCGGTGCCCAGGAAATGCCTCTCCTGCTGTTTTCTGCCAGGGAAACAGCCTGGTGTTTGCTTGGTGCACCCCTTCTCACTGGCACTGGTGCCGTTGGATGTTGCCAAGAGTCCTAATTGCTTTCTTTTCAATGCTGTTTGTGAGCCTGTCAGAAGAGTGTGCAGCAGGAATCCTGTCAAACACGTCTGTTGGAGGCATCGGGGTTATTGGAAAGCAAAAGAGGGCAGCAAAGGACAAACGTGAGCATCTCAGTGCTGCCAAGGAGGTCGAGCAGGGAGCTTGGAGAATTCCAGGGCCAGGAAGGGGCCTGAGGACAGAAGCCAGGATAAGCCCAGCCAGCTGGCTCGTGCACGCGTGGAGCAGAAAGGGGTCCACAGGTGAGTGTGGCACCTGGAAGCAAGCAATTCTCCTCTCCTGGAGCCTGTAGGAGGCAGAGCCCAGGGGACATCCGTCAGCAGGAGCGCACAGACATGGGGCCGACGCCGGAGAGGACCGAGGGCACGTGTCAGGCACCATCCAGGCAGCTGGGCAACACTGCCAATGCTGCGGGTTTCGGTAGGAAAGGCTGCTAAAAACCCCAGAATAGAGAGAAGGGGAAGAAAGGGAGGATCAAACACTTCATGAAAAATATTCCTCACTCCTAATGAATCTCTGGTTCTTTTGCCCCTCCAGCAGACAGAACAATGGTCTTTCTTCCATCTGCATCCATCACTGCTGGATTTGCATTTTGCTTTCCCATTCTGCTCATGGCAGTCATGTTTATTCGCTCAGACTACGTGCAGGTTCCTGAAAATTGTCTTTACAGCAACTTTTATTGGGAAATGAGGCATGAATGCAGAATAACAAGCCCCAATCAAGCTTGAAAAAATCTTTAAGTGATCTTCTTGAATTGAATTTTCACAACAGGATGTGCACAGCTCTTACAGGAGATTTTTCTCATTTTCTGAGCATTAGCACAGATCACTGCACCAGCGCTGCCTTCTCTGCTTCAAGCAGCACCAGGGCTCGGAGTCTCTTGTGGCTGAGGCACCAGGCTGGGGAGGGCTCCGTGCAGCTCCTGACACCTGGGTTTCTCTTAAGAGCTGTCAGCAAAGCCCACTCAGAGAAGTCAGTGCTACCCGTGCTGCTCACCCTGGGCTGGTAGCGGGAGGGAGCATCTCCACGTAGGGAGCAGCGGAAGGGTGCTCAGGGGGACAGAGCACAGCCCCAAGGAAGCTGCTGCAAGCTACCAAACACAGAAATCACGTCACGCTCGCAAAGTCACTGAGTGGAAAACAGTGGGAGGCTGGAAAAGTACTGCAGAAAAGCATCCTGCACCTCAGCCTGCAACACCATAGCACCACACAAGGGGTCGCATGGGATGGCTGTGTGATGAGCCTTGCGCAGTCCCCCTTGTGGCAAGGGCTCACGTGGCAAGAGGTTTTGGCTGCTCAAAGCGTGCTGACAGCACAGAAATTTTGCCTCTTTGCTGCTGCCTTCATTTTGAGTTACTTATCTACACCCGCCACCCCCTTGCATCTGGCTGGTCCCTGGCTGCACGCCCCAGTGTGGTGTGAAAACGGCAAACGCCTTCCTCCAGGCTGCTTTTCTTGCCAAGCCCATCACCTGCACAAGCCCAGGGCCTACCTCGCACAGCTGAGGTCAGTGGCAGGGCGGGAAACAGCCCATCAGGAGCCTGCCATTCTTTCCTGTAGCGAAGGAATGAGAAGATGAATGCACAGCCACAGCCTCGCCCTGCGCCTCAGGTCTGCACTCTGCAGCGCGTACCATTCTGTGAATAAACTCTCCTCATATTTTCTTTTCTGCAGTGTAGGAATTGCACCTTAAATATGTTCAGAGGTTGATTTTGACCCATGACTTTAGCTGCAGCCATGACACAACTGATAAAGCATAGGTGGCTATGGTGGTGCATTTGAAAGCATTCTGGAGGACCCATGCCACCTATACCAAAATCGCCTATGGAGGCTTTTGGTAGATTTTTTCCTCTCACTTTTAAGCTGCATTTCCCCACTTTCGTGAGTAAAATATAAGTGTAATTCATTAAAATAAAAAAAAATCCAGTGTGCAAGATCAACATGGAAATGACACGAAACTATGTTAAATGTTCATATACCCCACAGAGCTGGGTGGATTAGGAAAAGCCTAGCAAAAATAGAATGACACCAAAACACTCATGCAAACAGCTCCATGAGAAGCAAAGCAGGATAAGAAAGGCTAGGAAAATAAAACTAAGCATTCCTTGCACGGATTTCAACACTGGGGGTTAAGCGGAGTTGAGTTCTCCTTTCCACCCTCATTCTGCGTCGAGTAGGGAACTATATCGATTAATCTTAATGAGGAAGTGAAATGCAAACAAGAAATGTGCTGTTTTGGGGACTGATCCAAATTCTGCTGAAACCGAGACTGTGTTTCTCATCTAGTTCCATGGGTTGGGAGTGAGCCCTGGCTGGGCATTTCCAAGGAACGGAAGAGCAATTGCCATGCACAGAGCCAGATCTCGGTCCTTCACTCAGGACAGATCACACCAGAACTGCAGGCTTTCCTGTGGCTCCAAAGAGCACATAGCCAGGATTGCAACTAAAGTCTCACAGCACACTTCAGATATGTTTTGCAAGAGAAAAAAAAAAATCAAAACAAAAACCCAAACCTCTCTGGGTGGTTCAGCTTTGGATGAAGCTGGACCACAGCACGAGCTGACGCGTGAGAACAGAGGCGCTGGGCTCTGCACCCCAGGGCTCCAAGCGCGTTCCCTGAGCCCCAGGGGCAGCAACCCAGCAGATTCGGCTGCCATCCGGCCCATGAAGAAAAGCAAACAAGCGAGATGCCAGGAGGGATAACGGAATGGCGCCGTGCGTGCCTGCAAGTGTTGCTAAAGCCGGCAAAGCATGCTGTGGACAACTGGGACGTGACTTCAGCTCTTGAGGTTAGTGGATTAGATTTGCTCGGCAATCCCCAAATAATTAGAATTTTTGCAGCTAGAGCAGCAGAGACAGGAGAACACGAGAGTGTGATTTGGGGATGGAAAGGGACAAAATGAGATTCTCAGCTCATTTAAATCCAGCCCTGACAGACTTCTCTGATTCTCACCAGAGTGCTTGATCTTTTCTATAGTAATACAAGTGCCAAAATGATGCTTTTATCTGGAAGCAGCCCATTTCTGCTAAACCTAGAAAAAGCAAGGGCACACTCATGGGCTTCATTCCTTCCTGCTTTCCGGCCAACATATTTGTGTCCCACGCAGCAAGAAGTGGGGTTGGGATGGGGGGCAAGGCTGCAATGACAGAAGTGAAAGGATGCTGCTGATAAAGCAAACAGCACCACGCAGATGGGTCTGATGCTGGGAGTGCACGTGCATTCCTCAGTGTCTCTGCATTTGATGGAAGACCTCACATGACAGATGGAAAGTGCTGCTATCATAATGTACCTAGAATAGTGAAAATTGCATAGCTTTAAATGAAAAACAATGAGAAGAGAAGAGAAGAGAAGAGAAGAGAAGAGAAGAGAAGAGAAGAGAAGAGAAGAGAAGAGAAGAGAAGAGAAGAGAAGAGAAGAGAAGAGAAGAGAAGAGAAGAGAAGAGAAGAGAAGAGAAGAGAAGAGAAGAGAAGAGAAGAGAAGAGAAGAGACCTAACACTACGGAATGGTATCTACTGAGGAATGCCCTATGATACTTTGATACTTTGCAGGAAACACAGGTATGCTGGAAAAAGAGGAGATCCAGCCCATCAAGGGGCTCACCATAACCTCCCGTACTTCAAGCAATGCCTAAGCTTTGAGCAGGAGGTGTAATTAATATTCCTTCCAGGAATGGCAAGGTCTTTGCTCCAATACCAAGGATCTGGGTACCATCACCTTCCCTGCTACATGCCCTACACCAGCCTGGCCATAAACCCTTATGCTATATCACACATTTCTAACAGTTTGCTTCATTCTGTGGGAATTCCCCACACTTCGTTTTCCCTGGATGGCCCGTTTGCCCTTCCCATATCAGCGAGGCGACTATTTGAGAAATGCTTCCTCCTGACTAGTCGTTTCCATTATGCTTTCACCTTACGATCCCTCTTCCCTTTACCAGCCAGTGAAGCCACGCCTTTCATGCCCTCCACAGATGAACGTTTTTCGAGCTCTGATCATTTTCAACTCTTCTCTGAGCCCTGTCCAGGTCTGCAACCCCCATTCCAGCATGAGCTGAGACTTCACACAAGAGGCTCCCCAGATCAAGTTGCTGTGTGCTTAGAACACTTCTCCTTTTCATTCCTTCCCCACGCTAATGCAAATTTCCCCCACTATTTTCTGGCTGCCTCGTGCTTCATCGAGCAGGGGACACGCCTCCCTTCTCTCCCAGCTGGGCTCTTCCCAGGGATATCCTTGCAGGGGCAGGCCAGGGATGCTCCCACCTGCACCCCAAGGAGCATCCCCTGGGGAATTCCACTGAATTCTGCTTCCTCTTCGGACCACAGTAAGTGTCCAATGCAGCCACAGCTTGGTGTCTGTTTCCCCAGCTCCTGTTTGGATGCAGCTAACAGAGCATCTGTGACCAACACAAGACCACACAGGAATTTTTCCAAAGATATTCACCACATTTTATCTCTTGCTGCTTTAAAGCACCCCAGTTTCACCCTCTGCAAACACAATGGAAGGGAAAGGAAAGGAATGGAAAGCTAAACACCTTCCCACCTTGCTGGTATGCTTCAGAACTGCAGCCTGGTCAGGATTTGGTATTTCTATTTCTTCCACTGGTAGCAAATAGAACAAAAACATACCAATTTAGAGCAATAGTGCACAAAGCTCAGGCTTCAGCAATTTCTTCTAAATTCATTAATATGCCAGGGCAGCTGAAAGATGCAGAAAGGCCTGTAAAATGGCCTGATTGAGATTCCTAAACCATTTTATCATGAAACAAAATGAAAAATGGGGAAAAAAAGGAAAAACTTATTACAGGAAGATCTTTGCTGAATGCATTCTTTAAAAATAATAAATAAACTCTTTTGAGAACTCTGCAATTTCACCTTTGTAAATGAAGCACAAAGTTCCTACATTCAGACAAATGAGTCAGGCTAGTAAAGGTTTTAATGAAGTAATTTTCAGATGCACGTATAGTTATTTGCAAAATGACTGGAAAAGATGTGCTTGGAGAAACTGAAAATGTGCAACAAGGTTATGTCAGACTATACCAGCTAAGGATCCCATCACATTGCATCCCACAGAAATGCCAAGGGGAAGGGGAGCTGGCGATAACCAGAGAGTCACAAGGCTTGAAAAATACTTTTTCATCACTTAAAAATATGTACTGAAAGGTGTGTAGCTACACGAGAACATCAGCCCCACCTTCAGTCATCTACAAAAACAACATCAAAATGGAATGGCAGACATTGTTAGGAAAGAATGAAGCAGAAAATGCTGTTTATACCACTGAACAGCCCCCCACTTTCCTTGAGGGACGCACATCCCCATGGGGATGCCTGCAAATGGGTGGGGAGCTCACACAGCTTCCTGGGCTTGGGGTCCATGGGGTGCTGTCCGTCCCCCAGTCCCTCACAGGGCAGCTCCATCCCTGCCTTGCTGCTCCTGGGGCTAGCCTTGTTTTTTGCCGAAGCCGACTTTTTTCCTGTGGAATCAGGTGGAAAATTCCATCCAAGTGCATCAGGGAAAAATCCAAGGGAAAGCCTCTCCTGAGGGGAAGCATTGGAGCATTTTACAGTGATTTGAAACGGCAAAGTAAAACGTTTCAGTCTTTCCGAAATTAATTCTTTTCAGGGAGGAGGAGATTTTCCATTTGGCAAACATCTTCTTGTCCCGAACAAGAACAACAAGAAAAAAAAAAAGGCATAAAAAAGAAACAAAGACAGTGGTGTTCCCCACCAGCTCCAGCATTCCCCCTGCTCCTCCCCACCATACTGGGTGCTCGGGGCTGTGCACCAGCTTCACCCAGAGCCTCGAAGCACAGTGTGAGCGAGCCAGAACACACGATGGGGCAGCACCCATTGGAGCAGGATCTGCGGGCCTGGGCTCCAGAGGGGCACATGGGTCTGGGGCTGTCAGCCCGAGGGGGGGCTCCGCACTGGGCCGCGCGCAGCAGCGTCCATGCACATCACCTAGCACGTCTGTTACAAAGGGCTGCGGCACACAGGGCGCCTGCTTAAAATTAATACAGAATTATGACCCTCCCGAGGGAGGATCGAATGTAATTAAATTAGGCAGTCGCTGCAGGAAAAAAGGGCAGGAGGTTTTGCTGTTGTTGTTTCTTGTTTTGTTTTTAAATCCTCGAAAGAAGCATGTTAGAAGCTGGGAGTCTGAGGAGGCACGCTTCAGACTGTTGTTTAAGAAACTTTCTGCCTGATTAAAGAAATACATCTGGACTGCCAGTTTCAGCCTACTGCAAATTAAATGATGGATAAAGATCACAGTAATGGAAGCAAAAATAGATGTTGAAGGTAAATATTCCACCCCACGACTTGTCATGAGAACACACTTCATGCACTCAAAGGGAAGTCCAAATGCAAAAATATGCCAAAATGGGGATAGATTAAGGTTTCCGTATGACTAACATAAATATATCTCTTATTTCTTCTGCACTTCCTTGTCCCATCATCAGCTTGCTTCTACTTGTTGCAAGTGGACCCATTCTGTGCCAGTGCCTGCAGATTTCCCTGGGGCTAATCACAACACGTGCAGTGAACCAAGATCATTGTGGGATCAGGGGCTTTCTACGAAGGGCTTGGTGTACTTGGCAAAGCTCCTGGCATTGATAAATAAACTAATCGATAAACAATCAATATCACAGTTATATGACTAAGGGAAAGTTTGCTTGTTGTCAGTCTCAGACCTTAATCACAATTAAATGCAATTGCTGACTGTTGCTTTAATGCTACATTTATGGGCCAAAGCAAAGTCACTTGAAATCAGCAGGAAACTCTGAGAAGCGTATGCACTGTGAAACATTAACTCTATTTTATTAGTGCCTTACATTTTTACTGGTGTGATGCTTGGCATTTTTGCATTAACTTAATATTTTAAGAAATCCCCACCAGTAGTAGAGGAGTCATTTTTCTCCCCAAGCCTCTTGCTGCGACAATAAAAATGATTAGTGCAGACAAACCCACGGAGACGATCCAGAGGGAGCCCTTCTCAGAGCTGCAAAAACATGCAATAATTGATTTTAATCTCTGTGATAACTGATTCCATATGTGCCACTGTCAGCTGCAAAGCCTCAATTAACCCAAAACATCCAAAAAGTGGGCACAGGGAGGGGCAGGCTAAAAGCTCTATGGGCGGGCACCATTTCATGCTGTTGCTAGTTTAGCCGTGGGCATCTAAATGGCTCTGCTCAGCTCCGCTTACACGTTCATTGGTTGTTTATTAACAACTTACATTTAAGTGTAGTTGTCTTCTTAATTTCCTAAGAAAAGGACAATTATAATTCCTTCTCAATTCTGAAAGCTTCTGAAATGCCTCCTTCAGGAACCCTGAAACGCATCCACACAGCATAAACTAACCATGAAAAACTGTACATCTGCACCTCCCCATACATCCACCCTTGGACAAGTCTTCTTCTGTCCCTCCAATGGCCTGTCATAGAAGCACAACTCCTTCATTACACTTAATATGACTTTTCTGGCTAAGTATGTACCTACGACCTGGAGGCAGTAAAAAAGGCAGGGGGAATTCTGGCACGATGCTCCAGAGCGTTCCTGTAGCTCCAGGCTTTTCTTGGAGAATTTAAGTGAAAATCAATGAACTTCTCCTTTAGTCATGGTCTTCACTTGGGTGCCTTCCTCCCACGGAAATGCCAGATGTCACAGCAGCACACAAAGAAAATAACACAAGGTTGAGCTAGAGATTGGCGTTGCTGCTCAAAGACTGGTTGCCATGAAAAAGAAAGATCCTTCCAGCTGGGTCAGCCCCTCACGGCCCAGAAGTCAGTTGAAATGGTTTTGGAAAGGGATCCTGGAGATCACACAGATCTAGAAGCTGCCAAACCAAATATTGCTCTGAAAACCACGCTGCTTCACAGGACCTAGGAGAAGGCGTTCCTCTGCAGACTGTTTCTCCCACCACAATGCCTCCTGCATCGCACGCTGAGTACACGAGACAGGGCACAGCCACCACCAGCACAAAGCCATCCCGCAGAGCACCTGAAACCACCCAGTGGTGTCCTTGTGGCAGCTCCAGCCCTGTGGTGGCAGAAGTGTCCTCAGACACTGATCGTGCCCAGGTGCCACAATCCAGCCCCCGGGAGCCAATGCATCCCTTCCCCAGCTGACCAGGAGGTGACCTTCGGATAGCCACAGAGGCAACAAACCTGCCTTTCATCAGCTTCACCAGCAGCTCTCATCTCCCCCAGCTCCAGGGACAGAAGCAGGCTTTGGGAGGGTCGTGGAGAAGACACTGATGTTTGTCAAAGCCACAAACCAGCCAAAAAAAAAAAAAAAAAAAAAAAAAAGGCCTGAAGCTTTCCAGTGAGCTGTTATGAATCCATGATTCATAACAAAAATAACAGAGGAAAGTAGTCGATTTGCTTACTTCTCCCCTGTGTTACTGGCAGATTTTGTAACGTTATGTTACTTTTGGGCTTGCATCCAGACTCACAACGTTTAAATGTAGGAAAAGAGGTTCATCTCAAGAGGGATCTGTAGATAGGCAAGCACAGAGGAGCAAGCCAGGTCCCCAGCTGGTGAAGAGCTCTGCCAGGAGACCCACTGGCCAATTCATGCCATGGGACCTTGTCCTGGGTCACACCAGCGCTGGTGGGTGCCTGAGCACTCCATGGGAAGGACTTCTGGCTACAGCCCCCTTCCTGCTCTGGTGGCAGCCCGCGAGACACCTTGCTGGCTTGCTTTGGATGGTGGCAGTTCAATTTTCAGCTCTGGAGGCATCATCTGGTCACATTCAGCATCTCACAGTATGAAGCATCTCCAGAGCTTTAAAGGGATTTACTCACTTCAGCCACAGTGGGATGAGAGGTCTGCAGGATTTCTCGTGTGGAGGCAGAGGGGCAGGAGCTGGGTGTTACAACCAGGAAAAAAACCTGAGGAAACAAAGGAACTCCCTTGCACAGCCTCTAGTAAATAAATAAATAAATATATATATGTTTGGTTTGGTTTGTCCTGCTTACAGGCTGCTTGAACAGAAATGCAGCAGTCAGGCACTTTCTCTGGAGCCCAGTTCTAGTACTGTCAGACCCCAGGAGTTCAAAAATCATCAGCTAGCTCCAAAGAAAATAAAGACAGGCTCAGAAACCAGGAAAATAATAATAAGAAATGTAATAAACCCTGGATTCTTTTCTTTTTCCTTCCAATTTTTGACTCAGGATCTTTTCAAGATTTCCTCTACAGCTATAAAGCCTAGAGACATCCATTGTGTAAGAACACAGTTATATGTAATAACGTGACGCAAAAGCCAGGGCTTTAAAAAATACACCTGAAGCTGTCAAGGCACTTGCTAAATAAATTCAGAATGCAGCATTCCCAATGGTGGTTAGGCAGGGGAATTACTTGTACAGGTATGTATGCATGGGTCCTTTTTACAGGGTTAGCACAGGGATTTGTGATGTTTGGTTAAGCCCACATGCCCCACACAGCACCCAAATCCTGTGCTAAGCCTGAGGCCCTTGGAGGCTTCTGTTGCCCTGGGGGCCAGGCTGGGGTTTGGAGAGATGACCCACTTTTGCCAGCAGGTGTTTCCTGAAGGAAAAAAACTTCTTTTGCCACCAGCATGGGTGGGCATGCTGAGCAGGGAGGCATGCATGGGCAGAGGGCAGATGTGACAGCCCCTCCAAGCTTAGTGCCGTGCCATGCAGTGCAGCAGGACAGACACCTCCCATGTGAGGATGCTACTGCGGGCACCCATGCTGGGGCTGGTGTCTCCAGGCGGCACTGCTTCTCGTGTCCCTGCACTGGTGCATGGGGCAGGGGACTATGTTCAGCTCTTGCCTCCTGGCTTGCCCCAGGACAAGGCTCTTCACTCCCTCCAGCGTCATGTCTTCCACACCTGCGGGCCCAGATGGGAACCTGACCCTCCAAAGCACACGTCACGGCACATCACATGCCTCTTGGTCAACGCGATGCGAACAAATAAAGCGGAAGGAATGTGAACATGAGTTACTGCCCTGTGAGTGTCTTCTGTTATGCAGTGCTTTGGCATTGCTTCCCCTTTTGCGTCCAGGTCTGGCATAACTTGGTGCTGGGACACCCGGATACCGGTACACCTGGTCCTGGGGGAACAGCCTCCTCCCTGCCTCCACTGTCACTCTTGGCTCCAAAGCTTCACCTCTCCTCTGAGCAAGCTCCTGACAGCACCTGCTTCCCTGCAACGTGCAGACATCTTGGCATGTGCCTTCCTGACAGCATTTTGGAACAGATATTCATCAACGCAGAGGCCTGGCTCCCAGTGGAAGCCTCCTGTACCGTTTGGCACTTGCACCCTGCAGCTGCATTCCCACAGAGGCGGCTCTCCACCCAGGTTCCATCTGACTGCACTGCTGTTGGACTTGGTTGGCTCTTTCCAGCTCAGGCTTAATGCTGTCAAAAGATCCTTAACGACTTGGAGAGGCAACAGGGTTGCAGAAGATGGCAGAACTTCAGGGAGCAAAATGCAGGGGGGCAAAAGCTCAGTGGTTGCTCACCACCGTGTCCTCCCTGCAGAGTCCGGAGCAGTGTAGAGTCCTTAACCAAGAGGCCCATGTCCTCCCAGATTAATTCTTAGCAAAAAGTGGGGACATAGCTGCAGGGATGGCTTCCTCTTAATTAAACACCATAGTAGTTCCCCGTGAGTAAACTCTGCTGTAGGAAGCTCTCTAGAATGCTCCCCACAGTTGGGCAGCCAGCTCTGCTTTAATGCTAGGTGGCTGGGGTCAGGATGGCTTGGCCCCTCTGGACCAGCTCCACTGCCCACCTCTGCCCTACAGGAGTAGGGGCAAGCCTCTGCAGCCAGCAGGCAGCTGCAACAAGGACTTCTCATGTCTTACGACTTTTTCCACATCAGAACTGTGACCAAATCAGGAACGGATCCCAGTGGTACCACAAAGTTCAAGTAAGTCATTAAATGTTTGGTTTTCTCTCTTAATTCCCACAAGCAACTTTGCCTTCTGGCTGCGCAAACTTTCAGCCACCCCTCTCCTTCTGAGGACAAGCATTTATGCTGGCTGCTTTTTAACCCCACGCAGGGCAGCACCTTGCCCAGCAAGCAGCTCTGTCTGGGGCCTAAAGGAGCCCCCAAGAGAAGCAGAGACCAAAGGCCAAGCTTCCCCTGGTCTCAGCCATCAGCAGGTAGGGAGCCATGTGGGACCACGGGAGATGTGTTTACAAGAGAAAGCACAAAATCTGGCACACGAAGCCTGCATTGCTCCAGAGAGGCTTCCGTAGCTGCCGTTACTGTAGAACAAGGCAAGAAGCAGGCACGTCAGAGACCGCGGACAGTGTCTGCCAGCTAGATGACACGTTTGAGTTAGAATGGAGAAAATCATATATATGTCAGGTGGAATGACAGGAGAGAACAGCTGCAACTGAAAGACTGTGAAGGCAGATGACATTTGGACCAAAATAAGTTTAAGGATGAGGCTCTCCTTTGAGATGCTCCTTGTTTTCTTTTTTATTCTGTTCCTAAATATTTTGTCATTGGTTAATTCTGGCTCTGTTTCTCCATTATTGTCTAGTTGCTGGTGTTTCAGTTAAGGAGATTCGCCTGTGAATAGACACAGAAAGAAAACTGGGCACCAATATAAATGCAAATGTCTCTTGACCTCAGCTTAGTCCAAGGTTTTCTTAAGCTACAAAAACACCCGTAACATTTTAAAGTAAGGAAACAGATCTGTTTTCTTTCCAGACAGCAGCTACATCATTTTTTCTTTGTGTTGTCTCTTCCTTTAAGCAGTTCCCTTTCTGATCACAAGGCAGAAGAAATACTGCTCAGCTAAGCAGACTTTGTATTCAATCCAAAATTTTTCAGTAATCACAGATAAATCTAGCAACTCAAACCTCTTTGTTTTTGAATCACTGATATAATGTTGTCTTTACACTTTTTAGATTCTTCCTAAAAACATGTTTTTTGTTTTTGTTTTTTTTTAATCATCACTTCCAGGACAAGATCTCAGTGTTTCTTCCCCAGAGCTATGACTCTTTGGAAGGAACTTTAAGGGCACAGCCTGTTTGAGCTCATCCATCAGCAGAATGGTTTTCTGTTGTTCTCCTCCTGGCATTAGGCCACTCCGCGCTGGAGCGTTACTTTCGGTGCTCCCTCTGGATTTCCAGCCACTCGCAATCTGGGGCTTGTGAGGGAAGGATGGTTCCCTCCCTCTGAGGAAGGTCAGCCAGAGGGACCACCTTGTCGTGCTGGATCACATCACCACCATCTTGGCTCTCTCCAAAATACTATTTTTGCCGGTAGAAGGGTTTAATGACCTACAAGGCAGCCACAAGCACACCAAGCTGACCAGTGTCTTCCCTGGCGAAGCAGCAGCAGAAAGTGTTTTCTGATGAAGGCACGGATGCTACTGGTTGGAAGTAGGAAGGGATTAAAAGAAAATACCAAGACACCCTGCCTTAGTCAAAATGTTGTCTATTGTACCCTACAGTGACTCTTACAGACATCATACAGAAGAAAATGCAGCATCTTGGAAAGAAGACAGCATCACCAGGTATACTCCTGTGTGTAAATGAACAAAGAAACCCCATACCAAAATCAAGGCCTAATCCAGCTGACTCTCCCTGGGTTAGGACAAGCTCTGCTTTTAATCTCAATCTAAAAATCAGTGGCTGGTGGGCACGGCACAGCCCCACTGAGCCGCTGGCCAGCGAGGCAGAGGCACCACCAAGCCATCATCATTGAATCACCTCATTCAGGACAAAGCTCCGGCTGCGGAGAGCCAGGCTAAATGAGAGCGGTCTGGCTCTAGCACAGAGCTGCACAAGCCCCAGAAAATCAATTTTCTGGGTTTTGTGTAATTTTCCCCTGGACAGAAGACAGTCTTTTGGCCTTTTGAGAAAGGTTAGGGACTTAACAAGAAAGAATTCAATTGACCCAAAAACAGAACAAAAAACCATCGAGCTTTTAACAGTGCGACAGAACCTGGATTTCTTGACAAGTTTTTAGCAGAAATGTTATAAAAAAGAAATCCAAACCCTGAATCAAGAAGAGATCCATGCTCCTCCCTTCCCTTTCATCGCTCCTCACCCCAGAGCCCAACCTGTTTCCCCTGGGCAGAGCTGGCAAAGGGAAGACCAGCCCCACGCTGTTGCTCCCCGTCAAGCCAGCGCTTGGGCGTGACGATCTGGCCGCTAAGCAGTTTGCCTTCTGATTGTTTTTTTTCTTGTTTTTCCAGTAGCCAAGCTGCCTGGAATGAAAAACCAAGGCCAGTGTGCCATGGCAGAGGCTTCAAGGCATTACCACAGGGCAATAAACATGGTGAAAACCTCCCTGCTGCTGCCAGCCCCAAGGGATGGCAGCAGCATGCACCGGTTGTTGCAGGCAGGAGTGGCCAGCAGGGAGAAGCCACAGAACATCTTCCTTGCTCTGCTGCACACCCAGCCCAGCCCAGGGCTGCAGAGGGATGCCAGGAACATGTATGTCCACACTCCTGCAACAAGCAAGCCCATGTGTGGCGTACAGCAGCAGCATTTGCACTCATTTGTGCTGTGAATAACCATGGTGGGATGAGCACAGCAGTGCTACAGCTGTGAGAGCACAGCATTACTATGGTGCTCCTGGCACGGTCACTGGTGCATTACAGTGTGCCAGGGACTACCAGCGATGGTAAATATTGCACCAGGCTGCAACATGCCAACCCCCTGCTTCCTTCCACCCAGGAATAGCTTCATGCCAATATAGCAGGAATGGAAAGGATGTCTGGAGACAAAGGCCTAAGAACATGTTTTCTTAGGTGTTTTTCACCCTTATTTAAGATGAAAGTTCACTCTGAACTCCATGCAGACCACATTTTCCATGTGAAAAGAGAAACACAATTTCTTGTGACTTGTTTCCACTTTCACCTTTACCTTGGGAGAAGCAGAGGTCCTCCTCTGGCTGTATCCCCTGCCCATATTCAGAGCATTTAAGGGTTTATACCTGTGGCAGAGTTGAATCAGGCTGGACTTTAAATCAATGACAAAGAAACTTGTGCACTTTTGTGCACATGCATCAAAGACATTCAGAGATACAGCTGACTACGGTAGCTTTGTCAGCCCTAAGCACTGAAATACTGAGCTGTAGCTCTTAAAAATCATGAATACCTTCGACCTTCAGCCACAAGCTCTCAAAGATATGAAAAGACTAGATTCTCTTTGAAGCTGCCTTTCAGCCACCCCCTTATTCAGGCTCAGCTCTCCTAATTATTCTCCCCTGTAACCAGAGTCAGAAAAACACTTTAAAAGCCTAAGGCACACATAGCAGCGGGATGCCAAGTGCCCACTTCTGAAGGATGACACCGTGTATCATGAAGTGTGTGCTGGAGCTGCATTTAGCAATGCAGCCCATACAATCTCCATCAGAGCTTCAAAGCAAGTCCACCCTCCCAGAACAGATGCTGGCAAAGAGCAAAGGGACTGACCAACCAGCCCTCCAAGCCAAAATCACTGCAAAGAAAAAAAAACAGGCATTCGAAGTGGTAGGAGATGTGATATTCTGACAATGTTGCAAGGTCATTGCTTTCGAGATGGAGCAACTCTAACACGCAAAGAATTTTTTTAAAAACTTTGTAAATCACAAACACCCTTAGCGGTAGAGCTTGCACCTAACTGCAGAAGAGGCTGTAGCCTCTGCTCCAGTGGAAGAATATATAAACCCACATTAATATAAGGAAAATATATCAATGCACAAACATGGTAAAATCTGAAGGCTAGTATGCTTTGAGCCTAATCCAGAGCATTTGCACAGGGGACACTTCACCTTTGGGCTTGTGGTGAGCAGCTAGGCAGGGGGACAAGGTGGGGACAGTCCTGTCCCCCTGGGATGTGAGCACAGGGCAGCATGCTCGGGCACTGTTGGGGGTAGCCTCGGCTCATGTGGCAGTTAGTGGGCTGCTTCAACATTTACTCTGAGCTTTAGGATTAAAAATTCCCTCTGCGTGCAGGGGATGTTGGATCTCAAATCACAGAGATGCCATTTTACCAAACTGATAACCACTTTGCATTGAAACAGTGAAAAAAATATAGTAAACTGTGCTTCTATGGCCAGAATCTGCTTTTTACTATTTGTACTAAATACACCTTCATGTTAAAACTGAATAAAAGAGAACTTAATGTTTAATTTTGCAATTTACATTTTCTTCCTGACAGCCTTTGCTCATTTCATGGCATGTGGCAAGTGTGACAGCCAGCACTTGCCAGAGGCAGCGCTGGTACATCTGATATTTTACAGGTGATAAGGAACGTGTATTTCTGAGTTCACTTGTTTGTGAAAAGGAAGAATATATATGTGCGTTTATATGTATATGTATACATACGTAAACACATAGGTAAGCATTTGTGACCAATAAAGTGCTTTGTCTAACATCAGAAAAATAGTTAGGGTATTATGCTCTTAATTTTCTAAGGGAAATCTTTGGTGAGATCTAATATTACCAGAAAAAAAATAAATAAATAAAAATCAAATACTCCATTAGTCAACTGAAAGAAAGGCGCATTGACAGCAATAGGCCCACACTACAGACCCTCCATACTTGAAGACTAAACACATTAGTGATACACCACCTCTCAACCTGAATACCAGGTGTGAAAAGTGCCATTATTTTATATGAAAAAATAAAAATTGGGGGAAAAAAATGAAATTTTTGCTGAGTTATTTCACTTTTCTGTCTCCTGCTCCCCCTTTTCTTTCTCCCAAGTGGGGAGGGGAAAAAAAAACACAGAAAGGGGAGGCCATGAACCTGACCCAAACCTGAAGCTGTTCAGAGGCAAATCAGGGTTGGTTTAACTGCCTGGGGCCAGTGCTCTGCACACCACACGCTGCCCAGCTGCCCGCAGCTTCCCCACAGGTGACTGGGGCCGCACCTCCAATATCCATCTTTTCCTCCTCAAAACCATCCAAACCCACACAGCACTACAGTTTTTGTCTGGTCGGTGAAGCCGATGAGTTCAGAGCTATTCCAGCTCTCTGTAATTGGAAATGCTATGCAAAAAATAAAATATGTCAACAGTTCCCTCTGCCTGCCTAGCATCTTGAAAGGCCAGCAGATCATTATATTTTTGCCCTGCAACTTAAAAGAATTACAGCCCCAGCGGTTACTGGGAGAGCAGCTGGTTCAGAAAGCTGCTACGGGTAAACCTGTCAGAGCTCATGAGTAAACATAACGTGAGTACAGACGCTGTACTGAAGGAGGAAATCAATTGCTTTTTCTCCAAAATAAAAGGAAGAGTTTTGCTCACGGCAATGTGGAATATAAACGTGCAACTGTTCCACATTAACTGCAGCATTCTTCTTTTTACCACCCAATTCTCCCTTTTATTCTACGGCAAGCAGTTGAGGTTCTCTGTTGCACATTGGGGGCATCCGAACTGGAAATCATTAAAATATAGATTTCATTTATAGTGGACCTTCTGTGAGTGGAAGGAAAGATTGCCACAGCTTCCTGAGTATATGATTTTATGATGTGTTCTGCATTTTCTTAATTTTCCACAGTTTAAAGGCCTCTGTTCTCCATTTGGTGGAGGAGGGCTCTTTCCAAAGGCATGGCACACGCAGCCACTGGAAGCCCGAAACCCATGATGCCCATGAGCAGGCCCTGAATAGGTGCAGGGCAAAGACAGGGATCTTGGCGCTGGGGTCATTTGCTTTCTCATGAATGCACAAATTCTGCCAACAGTAAAGCAAAACCTTTGACAAGGCACTTGGTTGGAAAGGACACGACCTTCACACAAAACCCGGGGCGGCAAGGCACATTCCCGAGGGGCGCTTTGGGACAGAACCGTACTATGGACGCCTCCCCCAGCCACCCGTTGAGGTTGGCAGGCACGAGACAGACATCTGAATTTCCTCTAGCTTGGTGGTTGATTTGATTTTTTTTTTTTTTTTTTTAAGTATGTTGAAAAATATGGAGAGAAAAAAATGCTATCGTTTAAATAATATATATAATGCAGGAATGAGCTGTGCAGAGTACATGTCTGTTATGTATAACTTAAATTTATACCCATGGCAGAATGAAATCATCACTTAAAATAAAGTCAAATGTCCATTTTTCAGATTTAATTAAGACATCATTTTGATGGAAGCTAAGCTAACATAAACAAGCCAAGAGAGGCAACATGAAGAATGAACTGCGTATAAAACCTGGAGCTCGTTTGTATGTCTGAGCTGCATGACTGAAGCTGAACAGTGTAAGTGTCTTACACTGAGTTACAAGTGTTTTCTGCTGTGGTTTAACGTACGAAAGGTAAATATAAAAGAGCTATTTTTAAAAATAATGGGTGGAACGAACTCTGACAGCCTTGTTCCCGTGTTTTTATCTCTTAGCTTCAGAGGGCTTCACTGTGGACATGGACCTTTCTAAATACTCACAACCATCTATGCTGTGTACACGGGCAGGGAAGGTCCAGAAGGCACAGGTGTGGTCTGTTGGCAAAGGAGGCTTCGAATATATTCATTTGAATTTACAGAAAAAGCACAAATGGAAATCATGCAAAGCTCTTTCTCCCAGCTGACCAAGTCTCTCTGTAAAACCCATGGGAGGCAGGCTCAGAATACCATTTACTCTCATGGCTTCCTTAGCCTATGAGGGGATAATTGCCAACTTTTAGTGTTGCTAACATTCTAAAAATAACATTGTTACCGAAACGTATGTGCTCATCTAAACAAATATGAACGCAAAGAGGCCCTGAGGTCTGGGTGAGGTGTTGGCCAGTGTCCCTCTGTCTACAGGCTCTGCCAGGTATGGAAATGAGCCCTGTGCTGATGCTGCCATTTCTCTGCCTGGTCTTTCCCAGAGCTCTGGTACCCAAGGCTCCCAGGAGGAGCCAGGAAGCACCATGGACGCCTCCAGAAGCTGATGTGAAGGAAGATGAAGCACCCCAGCACGTACAGTCAGCAGACCAGACGTCATCAAGATTCCAGACGATGACAGCCGAGAGAAGACACGTATGTTTTGCACCACATGCTCTTTAGTGCAAAGCAAAATCACTAAAATGCTCTACGCCGTCATTAAAACAAAAACAAAACAACAAAACCACAAAGCAGGGTGGTGTGCTGGAGCTCAGACCTGCCCCAATGTTTTCAAGGGCTGAGCCACTTTTTCCTTACTACTTTCCTTCCCCAAACCATTAAAGGATTAATTTAAATTTCACCAGATAATCTGTACCTTTTTAAAGGGGGCTTTTTGGTGCCCTCATACCATCTGTTGCAAGGAATATGAGATAGTCACATCAAGCAACCCTGTGGACAGACGGAGCGCACTGCACCTTGCACAAATCCAAAACTTTACCTTCTACAATTCCCAGCGTCTTGAACTTGACCCAGAAAAGTGAGGAGAGGCATTCAGAACGTGCCCTTTCCTCCTGAAGGTGACCGCAAGGAGCGTGGCCCCGCTGCCACCCACAGACCCAGCGGCGCAGTGCTGGGGACACCTCTGCGGAGGTGTCGGTGCTGACTGCTGCTGCTGGTGGCTGGAAATGATTTGTGGCAGCTTTGATTGCAGGCAGCCGCCACGCACTTAAATTATTTCCGAAACCCTAAAATTACTGCCAGGCGTGGGACCCTTTCTTCATATTCGGGGATGGATGCCATAAATAACCTGCCTGGCATGGTGCGGTTCACGGGTTTTTGGCCATGTGCTGCCGGGCGCCGCTGCAGAGGTCCCTGTGGTAGCACCCACTGCTTCACTGAGGAGGCTCTTCGCCCGTCAGATGGGCCTGGGGGAGGTTTTCAGGAATTCATACAGGCCCCTGTTGGCATCTCCTCAGCATCACCTCAGCCTCATCAATCGTGTTTCACCACTCACTTCAGCATCTGACCTGGGGTAGATGTTCTGGGCCAGAAGGCTTGCATCTTCTTCAATGAGGACACACAAAGAGCAAGGCACTAATTTTAAAAGGAATGGGCAATTTGTTTAAATCGACGTTTTTCAGGGTAAAGGATTAGTATCAGAATTTTTTCCTGCTGCAAACAACTTCAGAATAAAACAATGTTGATCTTATCAATTTGCTTTGTCACATGCAAAACCATCTTTGGGTTTCCAACGATGTTCATAATTGCACAAGTTAGGAAGACAGTAATGCACGATGGGCACAGGAAAGCATTCTAAACGAGCCAGTTTAAGTGACCCAGAACCATTACACTCCCCCATTTTGGCATGTGCAAGTGATTTCAAAATCAACCTTTAATCCCAATTTGGGACAGTTGGGACATATTTCAATTTTCAAATATTATTTCTCCAGCAGCAAATGCATTTCCTGCCCTGCAAAAATGCAACATGAATAAGGCGCCTGGGTCTCCAAAGGGCTGAGCCCTGGCACTGAGCAGCAGCAGCACATGCCCTGCCTTGCAGCAGCGCAGCATTTCGCTGCCTAGCCAGCCTTTTTCTCTGCTCTTTCTCAAACCTAGGACCCTGCAAAACCAAACCACCAAATTCTGCAAAAATGGCAAAACCAGTCTTTCATCTTCCAGACATGTTCCTGTTTAATAATGCCTTGTAGACGATGAACAGACTGCAGTGTAGAGCCTGGGCACAGCCTGGGCAGGTACTGGCGGCTCTCGTGTAAAGAACTACCTTTTCCCCCATTAAGCAGAAAAACCAAGGCTGCAGTAAAACCAACAGCAACTTATTTTATGAAGTGTGAATCAATAAACCAGTGCCTTTAGGTTACACTAGTTACTTCACTTACAGAGGCTAATGGAGTGCAATTAGGTTAGAGATTTTCCCCCAGTCCTCCAGTGTTGTTTTAATGCATTGTCGATACCTGCAGATGCTGGATGAGCTCTGCCGCCCGCTACCGAGGCAATGTTCCAGTGACCCCAGCATGGGGGTGATTGGAGGTGCACAGAAGCAGCAGAGCCCTTTGATGCCAAAGAGAAAACGCAGAGGGTTATTTTTAACCACTTATGGTCAGGCTGACAGAGAGACCACTGAAGATACGTGCCACAGTCTGCTGTCACGTATGCCCCTCATCTTCTACGAGTAAAGCTAACGCTGAGGACTTACAGACCAAGGGAGAGGACCTGCCCATCCCCGACCCCCAGGGTCAGTGCCACACTCCAGCTCATCTCTGCCCTATTGAAACACTCTTCCATAGGCAAAGCCATCCCATGAACCCTGACTGGCTCTGACCTGCCTTGTGCCCAGAGGCAAAGGAGAGCAATAAATCATAACAAACATCTTCCCAAACTCCTGTATTTTTTTTTTTTAACTTTTATTGCTTGCGTGATGTGGGCATCCTCGCAGCTTGTTTGGGTATCAAAGCTGTAATAATACCCCACTTGTCTTCAGAACGCCTTGCAGCAGGGATTAAACTACTGCTCCAAGCCTTTACGCATGGGCAGCTGGCATTTTTCTCCTGGCATGCACAAATTGCATCCTGTCTGGTGTGGGAGCAGAGCTGTGGTGCAGCAGCATCACTGTGCCTCGTCATCTGCAGCAGCACCAACCCAGCACCAGCCATGAGCAGGGACCCCATGCGCCGAGAACATCCCAGGGCAGCCGCAGACAAGCCACCGCTCCCACAAGTGTGTGCCAAGGCACCCCCGCCAATTCAGAGCACGTGTGCCTTTCATCGCATGCCCTCACTTATCTGTGTTTGTTATTCAGCACATCTCTAACAGCAAATGGTATTTTTGGTAGGAAGTAGCACAGCCAGTGTGTGTTTCATATTAACGGTCTTGTTCAGGGGGGAAAAAAAAAAAGAAAAAAAAAGATTGATCTAAAAAAGATTCTCTCCAAAAGCCAACGATTAACCAGCAGTATAAATCTCTGTAAGTGGAATAACGGCACCTTATCACCTTCTCCCCCCAGCACTGGTTGTGTTGTCATCCACTTCTAACATATTTTATTTTCTTCCCCGTGTATTTTTCCAGAACTAAAAAAAGCTCTTGCTTTTTTAAGTTCTACCTAGAAAATTTTCAGTTACATCATTTGCACAAATATGTTGTTGTTAACATTGAAAAACCTCTTTGCTTGCACTTGTATATTTTATTTGGCTAAAAATGTGCTCATGTCTAATACATCACATATCCTCTGGTGATACTATTTAAGCTAGAAATTCCAAAACTCACAAATACCGAATAGCCAAATGTTCCAGAGCAGTACTCTTATACTAAACATGTAATATATCTCCTTCTTCTCCAAACAGAAATAGATTTCTCTCTGATTTGTTTGATAAATTTGACCCAAGATTTCCATTTGGAGTTATTGGAGTTCCTACTGTTTTTCTGCGTGTTGGTGGGCCAAGCCCTAATCACCCAAATCTCCCAAGGAGGCCATAAATTACAGCAATGAGATGGTGCTTTGTATTCCTCCTGCTGCAGGACAAGGTGGACTCGCAGCCGCGTATTTTGACAGGCATGAATTTAATTCATTGTTTTATGACAGATGGGAAAAGTGTACATGCTCATAGTGGAGATTTACGATCATTTGGGTCTGGAGGATTCTATAATTTGCAAGTAATGTGAAAACAGATGGATAGACAGACACCAAAGCGCAGGCTGACCTGTATATTCTCACCACTGGTTACAAATGGGATCCATATGCCTGGAAGTCTCTCTCAGAGAGATCTTCATTAGCGCAGGCTCCCAGATTGCAAAAAGCACAGCTCACTTCTTGCTGCAGGAGCAAGCAACTGCAAAGTCACATTTCTGATGCCTTTATTCATGTTCTTTTTTCAAGTGCAAACATGAAACTGCAGCCACATCCATATAATGGACATCAGCACTAAAAACTCACCCTGGCCTCGCTGAGCTGCCCTCCTCACAGAAACTGAGCCTGGGGGAGTCTCATCCAAATCAGCCATAGACAGGTTTCAGTGGTTTGATGCTTATCTCCACAGTTGTACAAAGTAACCAGATTTATACAGATAAATGTGTCATCTCCTGTGCTTTACATATTTTAATAGATGTTGAGTGATGTCTTTTTCCAGGCATAGCTCAACTGTAAAATACTTTTTATGCCTTCGCCTGACAAATGAAATAAGGGTGATGGAAACACATGAATTTGAAGTCCTCCAAATTGAATGCTTATGTTTACTTGGTAGGTGGCAGGGGAGGATACCTTTTCATTGTTACTACCAGTAATGTAACTTTTTTTTTTTAAACCAGTTAGAGATTGCAAGGTACACAGAAGGCACCTCTAACTGAGCTCATCCAATTTAAATCCTTCTGAATACAGCACATGGGAATTTCTCCAAGGCTGAGTACATGACTGCTTTTTCTTGTTACAAATCAGTTTATTTAGGTAGGGAGATGTATTTCAATGTCTGTAAATAACAGACTGCAAATATAGAGCCATCCACACACTGAAGGGCCATGCATTTAGTACTGGAATTCCAAATAGACCCAGACAAAACATGCTGAAGTTTAAAGTGTCAGCAACAGTTTGTAATCTGTTATGCTGCCCTGGTGAAGTGGATTTCTTTCAGTACTGCTGGCAAAATGACATGAACCTGATCTTGGTGCAGTTGGAAAAGCAGAAGTAACACCAAGGGGCTGTGCAAGAGCCATCATGGCCAGAAGGAAGGAGATGACTTTGCTGCAGACTCCTAACAGCACAGGTGCTGAATGGCTCCATAACATCACTGTGAGCCACAAGAGCATGGCACAGGAGTGCCTGCATGGCCCGGCCCAGGATCCAGGGGTCTGGGTGTCTTGCTCAGCACAAACCCCATTCCTCCCTGTAATTCAGGCACAGGGAGAGGAGCCCAGCTAGAGGGTGCCGGCACCACACCACACTGCCTCTTTGGGAACATCCTGCAGCCAAGCAGCTCCCAAAAGCCTCTCAGCAGCATGACCTGCAACTCTCAGATGCACACCATGCTTATAAGGTATTTTCTACCCATTTAACCTTTTACATATATGTGGATGCCTCTGTGGGACCTCCTGGAAATAAAAGGTGGGGATCCGACTCTGGCTGAACCAGCAGCCTCTAAAGAGCAGCAGGGCAATGCCACTGTTTGCACTTCAGCCATAGGAGCACTGCACCTCCTCGCCAAGCCCCCCAGTTTTGGGAATGCCCAGGGCTTTCCATCATTCATTTAATTTCCACAGCTCCCAGTGACCCACAGGGGAGCTGTGTAAGGAAGGACAGTGTGACCATGGCTCAGCTGCTCCCATGCAAACCCAGCCTCATGGGGTATTGATTCACACGCGCCAGTAGATTAAATTTTAACTGCTTTGGTTTACAGCCTGGAGTTTTAAAATAAACTGGAACCAGGGCCAGTTTACTTTAATGCACTGGCCATAAACGGCAGCAGCTATGAAGCAGCCCCGCATGTGGAGGAGCTGGGCAGAAGTCATACTCCCACTGAGGAAATGGCACAACTGAGGTGCCAAGGGATGGGGCAGATCCTTGGGGGAAATCTTTTCACCAACTTTTTCCTGGTCTTTCCCCTGCCTGTTCTGGATTTTAAGCTGTGTGAAGCCAGATGTGAGATTACCATAGGAAAAAAATATCAACAGAAATATTAACAAAAAGGTCCAGTCCCTTGTGACTGGATTAGTAACCCCTCTTCTTCCTCATCACACAGCAACACAACTTGGAGTGCAAATTCTTCTGCCTTAGTCTCAAACAGAGCTACAGCTCTGGAATAAATTGGCAGCACTAATTATGGCATAGCATGACAGCCTTTTGGGCTGTATTCCAGAGAATAACATAACAGAGGATAAGGGATCCATTGGCTATTGGGGGAACACTTCCTGGGAAGTTAAACTTATTTCAGCATCATGACCAGGGACTGCAGCTGCAGCCCAACCAGCACACCCCCCCCCCCCCCCAGCAGGGTTCAGCAGAGCTCCATATAGAGGCAGCTCAGCTTGACTGAGCCCCCCAGAAACCTGTGGCACTGTTACCATGAGCCTGCCCAAAAGGGACCCCGTTTGGTCCAGAGTAATTTGGAGAAATGCTCCTCTGAGAGCAAATGAACATCAAGTTCTCCTTACTTGCTTTCTTATATTTTCATTGTCTGTTGGGACTTTTGAGTTTGGGAGACTTTCATTAGTGAAAATTACTAGAACATTGCCATTCAGTGAAAGGACAATTCTCAAAAAAATATGAGTCCAGTACCAAAGGTCTTAAAATAAATTTACAATGCTCACAAAAAATACATCAAGCAGGCAAACTGACCCTCTGGCAAGTACCTCTGAAAATACTGCTGTGTGCAATTCTGATCTCTGAAAAAAAACACCCTGAAGCCAGCCATCACCAAGAGCCTACAATCAGTGGAACAGAGATACACTAGCATCAATTAACACCACTAAATGTAATAGGGTAAAAAAAAAAAAAAAAAAAGAGGGAGCTAATTAGATGTCTGAAAACTGATGTACCAGCTTGTCATTGCACTGCCTGACATAAACCCTGTTTAAATGCAGATTTCCATGTATTTCCATAGGCTTTTGGCAATCGGATACTGTTTTCATTTACCTGCAGGACTGTGAGAACCCATTGTGTACTACCCAAAGCCCAGCTCCAGCACCTGAAGCAGGGAGTGGAAGATCTCTTTCTGCTGGGGAGGGGAAAGAAGACAAGATAAGGCATGCATGTTTATTAAGGACCCTGAGCTAGGAGGCTGTCTCTAATTCATGCAAAGAGATATTTCTGATCATACACGGAGGCAAGCATGAACAGTGCGTGCTACTTATTTCACACTGCTGAGTTCCTTACAGCTTCTCATTTAGTTATGTGATACTTCACAAGCTCAGCTTCGCATGTGTGGGACAGTACCTGCAGGAAAACAGAATAAATCAGATAGCTTTTTGTCCATGTTTTACTTGCAGCACTGGTTCTCTCAGCAATTAAATAACTGCACTTTGGCAGTTATTTAAAAAACTGCAAAAGAAGCCACTTCTTTGAAAAAAGAAAGCAAGAAAAAAATCCACAAAAGCATTTTGTTCACCTGGAAGCAAGTACCGAACTCACTGAAACAAAGCTTTCTTCCTCCTTTTAAGAATCCTGATTAGTGCCATTGTGAAATAAAAAATATCATGCACAGTTCTATTTTTATTGTAATACTTCAGATAAAATATATCCAGCTATCATTTAAAATAAGAGCTGCTCTCAGCTGAATGCTGGCAGACAGCACATGCCATAAATCCTCCTGCAGCACATTCCTAGCTGCCCTGTGGACCCACTGTCCAGATCAGGAGAAAAACGGTGAATTTGTTGCTATATTATTCCAGCATAAGGTACTAATATTAGACTTCAAGGAAGCCATCTTGCACAAACATTTCAGTCTTTTAAATTGTGGCTGGTCAGGGAGCACCACTGAAAAAAAAGCATTTTACTGACACTCACAGTTTGCCTCTCCAAAAGGATAGACAAAAGCTGCAGCTTTTCTTCTCACTTGCAGGTTTGCAGTTTTCTAGTTAGCTTTATTTCTACTTCCCCCAACCATTGAGAACTCTTCCAAAATAAAAAACACATTTAATATTTCATGAGAAATACCTTTTTCAAACAGCCACGCTGTGAAGGTAAATAAATGCAAGGTTTCTAGAAAGGAGTCTGTAGGAAACCATGCTTTATTTTTCTATGATAAATCATTTACTTTGCAAACGACTGATATTTTGTGAGTTATGAACATCAGACGAATACCTGTCTAGCACTTGCGCTGTTTCTTTTTCCCCCTCCTCATAGGAGACCTTTGTTGCACTCGTTTCATTATAATTAACTATGAGCTGCCGCTGGAGAAACAGCGCTACAGCCATCCTGGAGAGAAGAGGCCCACAAGAGCACCTGTGAGTACAGTGAGCAGAACTTTTCTAACCACCCAAAACAAAACATGGACAACAGCAAATGGCACAGGCGTGAAACACCAGCATCTTACAGTCACACCACTGAAATTATGATGCCATGCTTTACAGACAGGTCTTGTGCCACCTGCAAGGGGTAGGGGAAGAGGGCAGCATCCCCTGCATGACAGATCCATCCCCTCGGTGCACATCTTATCTTTGCCAGCCCCACCACACTGCTGCCTGCACACAAAACCAAGGTGGTTGCGCTCTGCCACCAGTCCCCTGCTCATCCTGCTGGGTGCAGAACATGTTCAGGAGCATCCGTCCCAAAAGGACGAAGGTGGAAAGTCAGTTTCTTCAAGTAAATCAATAACTATTTTCTTTTTTTCCTTACATGTTTGAACATCCCCAAGCACTTATTCTCACATCTGTTTGTGTGCTCCTGTCCCCTCTTCCACAAGCAGAGCACAAAACTCACAAGCTGCTCTTACAGGGGGAGCCTGGGACAATGGCTTACAGCAGCAACAGGCTGCTGGCTGCACAAAGCCACCCATCAGGCAGGGCTCCGTGGCTTTCTAACTTGTTGGTCAGCAAGTTAAGGTTTCTGCCTTCACACTTTTCAGACTAGAAATATTAAAGAGAGGTTTCACATAAGACTTCAAAACAAAATCCTTCAGTTTAAGGGTTGTACTGTTTCTTTGAGCAGTTTTTCAATGCTACTATTTCACCAGATTTAATAAAATCCCCCTTCCCTTTCTGACATACAACACTGATTAAAAAGGACATAACATCTCCAAAACACTGAACACTTCAAAATGGCATCAAATACTTAAAGCCATGAAGACACCTTCCTGTACACTGGGTGGTGTTTTACTGCTCTTTGCAGATGAGATTTATAACTCAGCCATACATGGTGATAAAGATTTATGACATGTCAGAGGAGTAAACCCCATTAATGGCATCTCAGCCACAGGGTGCTTACACACCCCAAAAAGCTGGCCAGGTCATCCACAGGCACTGCTCCATGGCCTCGCCCTGAGCTTTAGATGCCAAATGGGATGGGACAGCACATCTGCTGCAAGGGGCAGGCATGCATGCACCTGAGGGCAAGCCACAATTAATGTAGTCTTAATTGGCTAAAGGCATTGGAGCTGTGCTCAGTACAGCAGTACACGCTTTATGATCTGCCTGGGGAGCGGACTGGAAGCATAGGTCGGAGCCGGTCTGCAGGAGATAAGACAGTTTTCATGGAATTCAAGCCCTCGTCAAACAGAGCAGATGCTCCAGTGGGAGTGATGTCTGGATACACGACAGTTTGGGTAATGCAAAAAATCTAAAAAAGCATTGTTGTGAGTTTCAGGACAACAAAATGAAAACATAACCAGGGGTTATTTTCGTTTTCTTCCTTGGAAATTTCCAAAGCATTTGTTTTACACTATTTCAAAATGAAAACAACATCTGAGATGATGTCCCCAGTCAAAAGCCCAAATGCTGTTCTGCTCTAGAAGGGCAGCTGTTCCCTTGCTTCTTCATTTGGAAAGCATGGTGGAGCAAGATGGGGGCTCTGTGCATAAGTCAGGCTTAAGTCAGGCTTAGACACAAGCCCAAGCTGCCCTCTCCTGCCCCAGCCCAGCACCGCCCCCCCCCAAGACACATCCACAGTGATGCATCGGTCATATCACAGGGGTCTGGGTGGGGAAGCGAGACAAGCATTTTCCACAGCTCTAAAAATGCCTACAACTCCCACAGGAAGCCGTGTCCCTACAAAATGCACAGGACATCAGAAATCCTCATTGTTATATTGCCCGATGTCTAATTACATACAGTTCCATTTAAACTCTCAACATTAAATCATGGCCGGAACTGTATGGTCTAAGAACTACCTGGAAGGAAAATAAATGACATCTGCAATCCCTGAACTTGGAGCACATCTCAGTTTACAATATTAGTTTTTAAAAGGATATTTAAAACATGCAGCAGTTAAAACCCATTTAGTTAGTTATTTACCTTCCAATCCTCCTCTCTGCCTCTCCCCTAAGCCATAGATCCCATAAATGGGAAAAGACCTACTGACATGTGGTATTTTTTAATGCTAGGGAAGGTGTGTGACAAAATCTCGAAAGTTTTGAAAGTGGGCTACATTCTGCTAAACACAGCTAGATCTCGAAGTCCAGGCCAAGACATGAATTAGAGTTTATAATGCTGCAGAGAGAATACCAAGGAATTAAAAGAAAAACATTTCAGCTTGAGTAGGAAAGTTTTCTGTATTCTATTTTACAGCCAACTATAACTTTCACAAGATGAGTTATGTTTTCTGTTATTGGCATGTTTTTCAAGTTAAATAAAAACTGTTTTCCAGGAGAGGCACTGGTGAATCCTGCTTCCCAGATCACTCTTCCTTCTCTAAACCACAGTCTCTGCCCTGATCTATGTAATATTTTTAAATTTAGAACTGAAAACACCTCATGCCCACCCGTCCTCCCAGCAGATTAAGCATCCACATTGGGAGGTGTTCCTTACTGTGCCTTTCAGAGGTCTTCCATCATCCATTAGTAAATCCATACCACCCTTGTGCACTCCCAGTAACATCAGCTGCAATGCGGACATCCATTCATGTAATGGACACCAGGCACAGCTCCAGCCCCAAAACACCTGGCTAAGCTACAGCTCCATGCAGCACACCTTCCAGCTCACAGCAATGCACATTTGGAGGCCTGGCATAAGAACACTTGAACACAGGTCACAGTGCAATTTAAAGCTGAAGCAGAGCACCCGCACTAGTAGGGAATTAAGTTTAACAGTTAAGTAGGTTAAACATTTTCTGCTGAAAGTCTTTCTCATCAGAACAAGCAGGTCCATCAAACTCAACATCTGTGGGAAAAACCTTACTTCAACAATGCTTACTTTAAGAGGAGATACTGCTAAATGAAAGACTTCACCTACAAGGTGTCACAATCCAAATGTTTTAGGCTTGAATATTCCAAAATATTTTGTTTAGAAAGCAGTGACTTTCCCGCAGCATAGTTAATCCTCAACTTCTAACTCCACCAAGCAAGCACACAACATTTCCACTGGGAGGAAATTACACATCTGGCTGCATGGTGAAGTCCCAGCACTTCCATTAAGCCATTGTTCATCTCTGTGCACAGAGCAAGCCCTCAATGCTGGTCACACCTGCTCACTGCTCATTCCCCCCAAGCAGGACAGGCCCAGCTCAGACAGCAATACTAATTTCTCCCTGTCCCACACACCAAGGCGCAGCAGCAAAATCAAGAGAGACCGAAGTCCCTTCCTTACCTCTGCTCCTCCAGCAGGCAGCAGGGGTCCTCCAGCACCCTGGCACAGCACAGAGTCCCAGTCACTCAAAAGAACGTGGGCCTGGAAGGGAACAGGTAACAAGAAGTCAAAATCCCAGGAAGAGTTGGAATGAGACAGTCAGCTGCAGGGGTAAACTCATCTGCTGGGGATGTGACTAATCCAATTGCTCAGATTCATTTTCTGAAACTCAGAACTGGGATGAGCAGTTAATACCAGATGTTCAACTGCTCCAGACACTTGAATGGGTTTTGGATACAAGGAAAAAAGTGTACATTGGAGAGAGGGTTTGTGGTTAAAACATTAGGCTAGGAGGCAGCTCTCGTTTCACAACCTAGCTGTGACTGGCTTCCTGAAGCCATGCTCACACTGCCTGCTCCTCCTGGCACCCAAACAGGGGCAGAAGCTGAGGGCCCAGCTCGGGGCTGGGGACACACTGTAAAACTTGGCTGCTCCATTTGGGGCTGAACAGGAACAACATCCACCACACTGAGCTAAGTCTCCACAACAGTGCAGAAACCTGGTCAGCTCATCTTTTTTCACAAGGAAGAAGAGAGCCCTTTAATTACTGTAACTATAGTCACACCAGGCAGTGCTGGTCTGCTCCTGCTGCAGCACCATGGGGCTCAGCAATGGAGCACTGTCCTCAAACCTGTGAGCTTACCCAGCAGGGACTGGGAACAACCGGTGCTTTCATTTGCTTCAATAGCTCTAGGAGCCGGGATAGGGGACTTCAGAGGTTAAAAAAACCATTTGTGTACTAATGAGGTCTCAGAAAGATTGAGCATCAATACACTGATGCCAGCTAGTAAACGTTTTTTTTTATATCAGAATATTGTTCTGGATAAGACCTCAGCTTTCCCCAAATCAGCCACTGATGTCAGTGGGCCAAGGTTTCACCCCAGGCACAAAGGGAAGGCAACACAGGGAAAACACAAGGTTTGGTGCTGCAGGGGGGTCTGATGACAAAGCCTGCAGGCACAAGCAAGGGAGCAAAGAAAGGCCAAGACTACTCTGTTCATTAGTCTTAATGAAGGAGAAAAGCTGGTGAATGGAAATTTTAATAGGCAGCTTTAGCAAGAGCAACATTTACTTTTATTTGCCTCAGAGATTCAAATCTCTTGCCAGACTCGCACTTTCTTAGGCCCCAACCCCTCCTTGTATTTTATTTTTTATTTTTCCCCATGCTGCAGCCTCTCAGGTCCCTCAGCTGTCTGGGCAGCAGCCACCCTCACCCATGAGGGGTGAGCACCCAGAGCCACTCACACCAGCCCAGCCCCAGACATGCAGCAAGCCCTCACCCACCACCAGCATCCCCTGAACCAGGTGAGAGGTGCAAGACAGCTCAGAAACAGAAGGTCACGCAAAGCTTCAGAGAACATGGGTTTTGGGGTGCCTGCATGTTTTTGAACAATGTGGCTTTTATTTTTTAGAATACAGGCACCATTTATCTTTTATTTACTCTTTTGCCAATAACATTAACTGCTTGCCAGTTATAAAACAAATACAAAACACAATGAATTAAATCATCAGGGACCAGAAAACAACCTAGAATATTACAAGCACATAAAGCTCTAGGAGCATGTGTGTGGGAGCCCATTTAACCTCCCCTTATCTGGGGCTAGGTCCAATAAATTCCTCGGGCACACAGGGGATTTGGGGGCTGGATCCCAAAACAGAATTTTCCCTACAATTAATTCTCTGTGTATTGGGGGGCTCAGCAGGACCCTGTCCACACTTCTTGTTTCCATTGGGGTTTCTGACCCAAAACCAGCTGTTCTTGGTGAGAAGTGATCCAGAGCCAGTGACTAACAACAGCTTCAGGGCACCACCCCATTGTTCTGCTATGCTGGGCCTCACAGGGCACAGCTGACAAACAGAACTATCACCCTTTTTCTAGAGAGCAGTTAGAAAGGCACCTCGAGTGAAGTACCTGAAGGTGTGGCCCCCAGCTGCATTCAAGCCAACAATAATGTTCAATAAAGCTTGTATTATTTTCTTAATGTCTACCCCAACAAATACCATGGGAAACAGGTACAGGTATGGCCATGCTCAGGGGTAAATTGAAGTAGTTCTTACAGAGGCCCCTGAGCCATTCTCCAACTAACAGCTCCGGTAGTGCAGCCAGGAATAGCTAATTGCAGACACAGCAGCTAGCAGGGCAGCAAAAGGCACCCTACCTTGCCTGGAGCCAGGCAGGATGGGAGAGCTGAGCAGCCCTGAAAGCAAGGAAACCCCACTGTGCAGGGAGCCCAGACAAGTCCTCACCATCCATGTCTCCTAGCTCAAACCCCTCCTTCCTCCTGGGGAGATGCACCTGAGCACCATCAGGGCACACAGGCAGAAGGGGCACCCACAGGCACCCAGTGTCTGATGCACATCCACAGCACCCTGCAGCACAGAGCCCAGCGGGGAGATGCTGTGCCCTGTGGGCAGCTCTCCTCACTTGCAAAGCCTCCAGATCACTCACAAAACACATCTGGAATAGAAATCCCGACTGCCCAATTCCCCCAGCTCGGAGCCCTGCAACACAGAAGCACTCAGCAGTAATGTAATAAACAGCATCCACACGCTCAACTTTTTCAGTAGCCACATTTTATAGCCTGCCTGAGATCCAAGCCTAGAGGAGTCATTTTGGAAGGACAGAAAAGGGAAAATTATAGTAATTTCGCTAAGCAGTGATTGTCCCGCCTATGTGCAGACAGTTGATGTATTGGAACGGTTTATTTTCTTAGAAAATAAGCATTGTGGGTTTTCAGCCTGGCTTCCTAAAGAAGTGGGGTTTGTGTAATCTCTCAAGTACACATCCCTCCACCAAACCAGAAGCGTCTTCCCATTGCTTTTCAGTCTGCTGCTCAGCCCTGGCCAAACAGGAAAAAGAATTAGATCTCAACAAATTAGGGGGGATAAAATGAAAACTAGCAGATGCCCATAGAAAAGAGCCTCTATTAACACCTCTGCTAAGAGGGAAGGTAAGCTCCCTCCCAGCACCCACTGGATGTTCAGGACACATCCCAGGGAGGCAGCAGCACACACCCTTACAAATAACCCCAGCACAGTCTCTTGCTCATTGAGACTGCAAGCTGCAGAGCCCAGCCATCCAGCTGCTACCAACGTAGCACAGCACAGGCATCAATAACTTCCATGTGCCTACAAAGAGGAGCTGCAGCCCCTGAGCTATCAAGCTGGCAGCTTGTAACATGTTTATTGGAGGCAAAGCACAGCCACTCCGCTCCTCTCAGCCAGCAGCAGCTATTGCTTCACCAAAAAGCCCCCCAGAGCCCTTCATAACCAAACCAGCTGCACATTGCAGCCTGGTCATCAGCCCATTCACAGCCCTCCCATATCTTTCTCCATTTTCCCATATCTTATCACCTTACATTTGCTCAGGCTCTGCCCCATCCTCTTCTCCAAGACATCTCCTGCTGCAATACCACCAAACTCCCTGGGAGCCTCACACCCTCTCCACAACCCCATTGCAGCAGAGCTGGGCCAGGCCCCACAGGGGAAGGGACAGCCTAGAGGGACCCAACCAGACTCCAGACTCCCCCCCCTCCTCAAGGACCAACCAATATTGCTTCCCTGGGGAGGGCTTAAATAGGCCTGAGCAGCTGGGTGGGGAGGTGACAATGTGGCACAGGTGTGGGGGATCAGCACCCCGGGGCTGCCTGGCCCCTGCCTAAGTGCAGGTGCCTGGGGGCCAGGGGCTGCTGGGCTGGTCCCAGCTGGGATAGAGCTCCCTGGCACAGCCTGAGGGTGTCCATTCACTGCTCTTGCTCCCACCATGCTGCTGCAATCAGAGGCAGCTGTGTGCCTATGGGGCGCTCGTAGGGGCATGGGGTAAGGGCCTCCCTTCACTGTGAACATGCAGGCAGGGAGCAGAGACTACATCTGAAGTTGAACACGTTTTTGGAAATGCAGCGTTGCCCTGTTGAAGTTTCCCTTCTCAGTTTCCTCAAGTCCAGTGGCGTTATTTTGGAGCCCACAAGCAGGTGGGCTCACAGCAGGTGTGGGGATATGAGAAGCACATTTCTGGGACGTTACACGCACAGGTGAAGGCATGGGGTGGCTGGGGCAGGGGCTGCTACAGGCAGGGGCAGCCCTAGTGACACAGCCACCTGAAGTGCCACCACATGCAGCCACACGGCTGTCCCAAAGCCTCCCAGCACCATGGGCACTCCGCCCCTTCCTCCGCTGACATTTTGTCTTTCAGCAGGAGGGTGATGGTTACGCTGCTTGGACTGCTCAGTAAGACAGTGCCCATCATGGAAAATCATCTGAGTGCAGGCTTTTCTTTCTTTTTCTTCCTCTTTTTCTACTCTTTGTTAGTGACCACCCATAGGCACAGTTCGGCTCTGGCAGGCTGCCCACTGATGAGTTTTCCACACACCATTGGCTTGTGGGCAGCCAGCAGGCTCTGCCTCTGTGCCTGTACAGCTCAGCCCAGCCCCTGCCTTTCATTATTTTCCTGGTCCGAGTGTGTGTTTGCTCTTCTTCACCTTGATTCCTGGGAAGGCAAACATCTGATGCTCGGGTCACACGTGAAGGAAATGACATTCCCAGCTGAATATGCTGTGTCACCCCCTCGCATGTAAAACGCCCACTATGACCTCTGCTTCCTCTGCAGTGTTAAAAAGCCTCAAATAAAATAAAATAAAATAAAATATAATGACAAGGAAGAAAACTAAGTGACTAAGGGTGAAAAAGGAATGGACAGCAGCTTGGTGCCGCTGGACAGTTCTCCACTAACCTAGCAAATGTAAATGCATCAGTAAATGCAAATATACTTTTTTTTTTTTTTTTCTTTTTTCCTGGGGCTGTAGCCTGCCCAATGAGACAGTGCCAAGAAACGCTGATGTCCAGCACTCTCACTTTGCCGTTTTGTGTGGGTTATTGGGGGTGCAGACCAGGGATTTGCCTCTGAGCTCCAGACAAGCGGATTACAATATCTCTGGTGCCCTTTTTACTCTCTTTCTAATACTTGGGAAGAACTTACAATAGGAAAAACAAAAACAAACAAAAAATGCTGGTGGGGTGAGCGAGCGCTGACATTTGGCAGAGGAGCAAGCTAGGAAGTGGTGCAAGGGTCTGCTTTGTGCACCCATGGGTGCGCACTGCTGGGGTGGCTGGTGGCAGCCCTGTGATGGAGAAGCCTGGGGGGTCCTCATGCGACTCACCAGAGGGTTGCGCTTGCTGCCTTTGAAGCGCCAAGCTCCCCAGCGAGAGCTGGGAATCGGTGGTGATTTACGGCTGTTTGGACAAGTGGCGAGCAGCGCAGGCGGGTGGAAGCACCAGGCAGAGGGGCACGGTCCCCGCAGCCCCACACATCTCTCGCCTTAATTGAGTGGTTTTGTTGGGGTCGCATGGGCAACATCACAGGTGCCTTGGCTCAAAAGGAGAAGGTGTGGGAGCTGTTTGGTGTCACCAGGTCATCCTGAGGTCCCCCGCATGTCATCGTACCTTGTAGCCAGCTGGGCTGCATGGGATGATGGCCTTGCTTCGTCCCCACTGTGGCTGTCAGGGCAGCGAAACGTGTCGGAAGGGAGGGCTGAGGATTGGGAGGATTCAGAAAAATATCTGCATAAATCACATTGGCTAAACTCATACTTGTCATCTTCAATTATTTCCAGAACTTCCTGTCCAACCCACAGGGCTAGAAATATCAGAGTGTCTAAAGGCGGGAATTCACACAGTGTCCCTTGGCTGCAGCAGCGGGAAATTTAGGAGGAGTCCAGATGGCACGAGAACAGCCTTGAAGCCACCAAAAAACAATTGCTTTGCCTTTAGAAGGGCACCAAGGAAGGCACCGAGCACAAGGGCCTGCAAAGGGTTCCCCTTGGCAGGTGACCACCAGCTCCTCCTGCCTGGACCCTGCAGCACCCAGCAGCCCCATCCTCCCCCCTGTGAACCTTGGCTGCAGCACAGTTGGGTGCCAAGGTTCAAGTAGCCACCACCACGACTGAGCAGGTCCCAAAGCCAAGGGTAGGAAAGCTGAGGGGCGCGGACAGGGAAAATGCCACCTCAGGAGCAATGCTGTGGAGAGGCCCCTCAGCAGGGACAGGAGGTCTGCCCACTGCCATGCTGTGCTGCTGCCTCCCTGACCCGCTGCACAGAGGTACTCAGGAACAGTGAGTTCTCAAAGAGAAAAAGAGCCCACGGACTGATTGCTATGGGTTTACGTGTCTATAAAGCATCATTTGTTTGGCTTTGCAGGCTCCAAATGAGATGAAAAAGGCTGCTCCTGCAAGGCTGCCAGCTCACCCCAGCAGAGAGTTTAACAAGTCTGAGCCTGAAGATGCTTTGAGCATGACTCCTGGCAGGGGAATTTTTGTCTGATTGTTTCTTTTTCCAAAATGGAAACAGGAAATCAGAGCTGGTAAACCGATTTTGGACAGAGAAAAAAATTAGAGAGCCGGGGAATGAAACAAAGAGAAACCTTCCACCACCACTGGCAAAAGAAACCTTTTACTGGCCAGCCTCGCATTTCGCCTCGCATTTCCCCTCGCAGCCCAGAGCTGCTTGTTTTGCTCATTTCAGCCTTATTTTCTGCTCCTGAATTCTTCCGCCTGCTTGACTTTTGGCCCCAGTCAGGCCAGCCTGTTTGCCCACCTCTGCCTTTGAGCCCCTTGCTGCAGCTGGTGGAGCCACAGCCATGTGGCACCCATCCTGCAGCCATGTCCTTGGGGCAGTGTGAGCTGTGCCTCTGGGCTGCGAGCTCTAGCCAGGCTCTGCTTCTGTTTGCTGATATCTCATAAAGCTGCGGATTGACAGTGGTTTTGAAATGTGCTCTTCGACCGCTGCCTGATCTTCACTGGCTTTAATTCCCCCACCTGAAGTATGTTTTAAAAGAGATTAAAATTCACCTTATCCACTTCCCATGCATTTTAAAATTCTGGTGTTGGAGCAAGAATGACCATGAAGTGGGCTGAAAGAAGGATTTTCAGAGAAAAAGAAGAGTTTAATTCTCATGGATATTTTCCCATAGCTTCTCCTTTTTCACAGCAAATCACAGCGTTGGTGCAGGGGGATGGCAGGCCTGTAGTCCAAAACAAAGCACTGTGCTGAGCACCCAAGAGCGCTGTGCCCCTGCTCAGGGCCTAGACATCTGGCAGTGCCTGCAGATGAGTGGCTGCCATGCATTTAGTTTAATTTAATTTATTTCCCCCAAAGGAAGCACGTTCTGTGCCCTCACCCTTGATGCTGCTGGAGAAAGGAGCATGTTGCCCCTTCCTGCTCGCCCTTGGCTCCTGCTGGCCCCAGCCAGACATACCTGGCATTTCCCAGCCCCATCACTACCAGGGCAGCTCTGTCCCACATCTGGTGCCTGCACACCCGGGGTACAACTGTCCTGAAGAAATTGTATGGCTTTTCTTGGGGGGGGGGGGGGGGGGGGGGGGAGAGGGGGAGGGGGAGGTCAGATTAAGACAAGGTTGCTTATTTTCTTATTTATCTTTCAGCATTATTAATTTCTTTCTGAGAGCTGGGTTATGCTTTGGTTCATTTGAGTTTAAGGAACTTGCTGCGGTGAGGAAGGTGACAGGGCTGCATCATTTCCCAAGGACTGTTGTCCCTTTTCTCCTTGCCTGCTGTGGGAGAAGGAAGCCCCCATGTCACCACGAAGGCTCCTGTATCTCCACGGGCTGCCCCCTGCTCTCATGCCACAGTTGTAGCTAAGCCAGGGGCATGGCTCCCAATTTCAGCCAGGGAAAAACTGTAGGAGGAGGTCAAGAGTGTCCCCAGGCGCATCCTGCACAGTGCTCTGGGTCTTCAGGCTTTCCCTGTCCTCCTCCTCCTCTCCCTGTCCTTTGGGGAGTGAGGAGATTATCTAAAACTGCTGTATCCTGAGGAAGGAAAAAAAATCTTCTCCACATTCCCTTTTCTTTCAAATAAAAGAAAATATGATATCGGAGTTTTGCACTGAAATTATTGTAATATTCTTTCTTTTACAAGCGCCTTTAAAGTTCATCTTTACGGTTCCGATATTGAAACCATTGCAAAAGAATTGTTTGTGGGGATTATTTGACTTTTTATTAAAAAAATCAAAAACAGGTGGGTTTCTCGTCATCTGCACTTAAGTTTTTAATAAAAAGTAAAAGTTCTGGCACATCACCCACTCTTTTCTTTATTTCTCTCTCTCTCTCTCTCTCTTTTTTTTTTTTTTTTTTTTTTTTCATTCTCTCTTTGGCCAAAGATAGGACACATCTTTTTTGCTTTTGTGTCCAGAAATATGATTCAGGCCCAGAGCGCACATGCCTATACACTTGCAAGTACAGAGAAACCCTGAGTTCATCATCCCGAGATTTGTCTGCTGGGTCTCCAAAGGAAGCACGACTCGTGCGGTCATGCTGCCTGCCTGCAATCTCCTGCCCCAAATGACTCCTGAACCAGGAGAATACCTCTGCCCCGATAAGTGACTGGAAAGCACCCATGCGTGGCTTCATGCACACCTGCCTTCTTCTCAGGGCGAGGGCATGGAGATGGAGATGCCACCTCACTGTCCATATGGGCAGGCTGGGACCTTGGGGGACGGCCAGCACTGCCACGGAAAGGTGGGCACCCCCCAGCCCCATGCCCCACCGAGCACCCCCTTCCCACAGGTGGAAGCGATCTGGAGAGCAGCCACACTCGAAACCCGCTGCATGTTCCCGGCCCTGCAGGAGGGGCTGGTTTTGGTTTGGGGATGGTGCTAACGCCCGCTAGCTGTTTCATTACCTTGAATTCAACTTTTTCCCAGAGTTTTTCCTCCTGCTGCAAGGGTTTCCTGTATTCTGCTTATCACATTTTATTCCGTCTGCTAAATTCAAAAGGAAATAAAAGTTGGATGAAGCTCATAAAGCTCATATGAAGCCTGAGCACTGAGGTGCCTGGCAAGAGCAGGCTGCTGCACCGGGCTCGCCTGCTCTCTGCTTTCTCCTAGGCTTCTCATTCACCTTAACAGGCTGCAATGAAATTGCCAAAGACCAAATCACACGGAGGCAAGGCTCTTGGCATGCAGCGTTTTGTGCTGCAGACCTTCCCCATTGCACCGCTGCCTGCTAATGCAGCTGCTGCCTTCGTATTTGAAAGTTTCCCCTGTGTAGCTGTGTTGAAGGACTGCGCTTCAAAACACTCAACCTGCAGCTGCCGGCTTCCAAATCTGACATTATCCTGTTGGAAAGCCACAGCAAAGGCTCTTGTTGGCAGCCCCAGCAGCTGGCCAGCTTTCGGAGGGACATAAAAGAACATGATGCTGGTTTGAAAAGATGAAGATTCTTGTACATACCTTTGTTTGAAGCCCGTCATGCCTAAATCCAAGTGGAAGCAGTACATCAGGTGGAGAAGGGCTCCAGGATTAGGCAGTTGTGTAAACATCACTATTTGACAATTATTGATGCAATATATATATGTGCCAGTATTTTGAGGTCAGATAAATATGAGTACGTAAAGCAAAATGAATAGTTTTTGATCTTGTCCAGTTCTTTATTAATCTGGCTCCAAATTGCACTTTTTTTTTTTTTTTTTAACTCTTTCCAAAGCAAAAGGTAACTATGTGAAACCTTTGCTCAAAAAGCCTGTCCCATGATATGTTTCCATTGAAAAATTGTGTCCTCAGAACATGACACATCTTTCTATTTGCATCCTGACAGATGAATCCCGTTAATGTTGCTGCTGAAGGAAATGAAGCCAGCCTTCCAAGTGCAGAGCTGGTACGAACAAGATTTTCATTTGCAGATTTTGGGGTTCCTCCACTGAGACCAATAAACTCACCCAGGGAATCAGGCATCATGTCACCCTGAGGATGGCTCATCCTGGGCTTCACCTGATGTGCTCGGGCTCTGGCACATTATTCACATTGTCCCACAGCTGCTTTCTGTGCTTCTGCCTGGGACTGGTGGTCACAGCCTGAGACAACCACTCCGCAATATTTCCCAATGATCTGTCTGGAAACCCCCTACAAAATAAACAGCTCTTTGAGGTATGGATCCAGGTCTGTGCAGGGAAGGCAAACAAAAATTGTCTTGCCCTAGCAAGAGGAGAAAGATTGGATGACACCAAACAAGCGAGCATACGGCATCACCAGAAACAAGCTCCAATTTGTTAATGCATGAGCTGATCCCAAACCAGTCAAATTCAACTCAATTTCCACAAAGGAATCCTGTTTTCTGCCAGCTTTCGTCTCCTAGAGCTGATGGTCCTCCTGCATGCTCTCTGAACGGGATGGAGGGTCCGTGCCTGTCGTGAAGCCTTGTAGCAGAAATCAGTTAGGGCAGCACAAGGACCTTTGGGACCATTGTCCTTGCTTGCAGGTGTCAGAGCTGGGAGCAGCTCATGGCTGAGGAACAAACCTGCTGGTGGGCAGCTCTGAGCAACAACCCATCCCTGCACCTGTGTGCCAGCAGCCAAGTTACCTCTGTCTGAGCAGGGACTCTGCCCACCCTGGCAGGTGAAGACCTGGCCACGGTCATTCAGATTTTCTCCTAACCTGGTCTCCGTGAAAGAAGCTGAGACTCAGGGGTAAAGACTGCAAGACTTAGAAGCCCTAGCAGGGCACGACAGGAGGCTCAGGCTGAAGTAGAAGGGACCCGGGGTACTTTATGTGTTGTGTTTGAGCATTAATTAAGCCACCACAGTACAAGGCGTGAGAGGCATTTGGCTGGTAACAGACCAAACCTCTCCATTCTTGCCACTTCAGTACTGCGAGAAGCTGGAAGCAGCCAGCACACTGGAGTGGCCATCCTGCAGAATGATTTGGGCTAAGAAAGCAGCCCTTTGTACTGGGGGAGAAAGCAAAGCCAAAATAATGATGTGTGGGGCTCTTTGTCCGAAAGCCAACGGCCCGGTCATTTTCCTGAGACTGAGAGATCCAGTCTTCTCAGGCTATTTCCACATTAGAAACCCAGCAGATCATGTTTCTGTAGCCTGCAAACCATAAACGGCCATTCTTTCTCCATGCTCCAGCAGAGGCTGTTTTCTCTGGCCAGGGCACACAGCTCCGGTCGTGCCTCGTCCCATCTGCGCCGGGGCTCGGTTTTGGCCATGAGCACAAGCCACCATGGCATCCATCTGGGGTAGCAGCGAGAAAATGACTTTAACCGGGGTGGTGGGACAAATGGCAGCTGAGTGGCTGTGGCAGCAAAAGGCAGCAGGACCAGAGCAATGCTGGGTGTCATCCCCAGCACTGTGATCCTGCACGCGGTCTGTGGGGCCACTGGCTGCAGAAGGGCACTGCCCAGAGCAAAGGGTAAGGGTGCCTGCTGCCATGGGCAGGGAATTCGCTTCTCTGACTGCACAGAGCACACCCGTCTGGGTATCCTGTGTGGGTTGTAATCCCCCTTTACCTTCCACTTACTTTGCAAGAACTCAGAAAAAAGTAATTAAAAAAAAATAAAGACAAAATTATTATTATTAGTTTTCTTCAAAGATCACTACTCTTCAATAGGATAAGTGACCTGACTATCAGTTATTAGCTGACTAAGGAAATAAGTGATACCAGCTGTGCTCACATAAATACCGGTATGGGGAGGGAGTCAGAAACGAACCAGCCGAAAGTCTCCCAATTTTTTATTGCACTGAAGGAAAAGATTGAGCAATGTTGAGCAGCTACTGGAAAGGGAACTCAGTGCCCTCCAACTTTTTTCCTTTAAGGTTTTGTCTCTTTAGCCCAGTTCAGAGGACAGGGGAAGTGTTTGAGGTCTCATAAAACTCTGTGCCTGGCTTTTGCTATGAATCATGACTTTTTTTTTTTTTTTTTTTTTTTTTTTTGCCATTAGCATGTGTAGCCAGGAGTGAGTTGTCCTACCCAATCATGCCCTGCGAAGACAGAAGCACCGTCTAACACTCACACCAGAGGGGTTACCAAAGACGGTCAGAACATCTGGAGAGAATAAATACTCTGAAAAATCCCTGTTCCCAGAGTAGACAGCCCTATAAAATAGACCTGCTGGGAGCCAAATTAAATGGGAGGAAGGTGTAAATGGATTCCTTGCTCTGGGTGGAGAGGCAGTGGAGCCAGGGGACGCGTTCCCAGCGATGGAGCAGCTGGGCTCCTGAGGAGGATGCTCTGCCCCTTGCATCTCTGCCTCCCCTCCAGCATGGCCACAGGGAGGCACCTGGGGCACTGCTTGGATTAAACATCGGCAGCAAATATCCACGCAGCACCTTTTGAACTGCTGCTGGCAGCTTGCCGTGTTCGCTGCAGCTCCACTGCATTGCTGCGTCCCAGGGCCACTGGGACCATTGGAGCTGGTGGATCTGGGTGCTGTGCAGCAGCTGCACAGATGCTGCGTTTCAGGAAAAGGGACTCCACGCTTAGAGGAAGTTCATAGAAGGGCACCAGAAGTGCATTAAGCCAGGAGTGTTTGCCTGGCGTTGCAGGCGTGCGTGCCTTTTGCAGCACTGAGGATTAGCTCTGTGTATTTTCCTCATGTGAGGCAATAGCAGGACAAATTTGAAGCTCCAAATAGAGCAAGGGAGGGGAAAAGAAAGTCATGAGAGCAGATGGATTAAGAAGTGACAGGTCATGGGATAAACGAATGGTTATTGAGTGACAGAGCTGCAACTCTCCCCTTCTGGAGACATGGCTGGTGGCAAGGGTGGACCAGGAGAGCTGGTGTCTAGGTGAGATAGGGGGGACTACTCTGGCCCTGTCCGTACCCACACTCAGCTACAAAGTGTCACCCAGACAGGGAAAGGGAGCCCCAGCCCCTGATTAAGCCAGAGCTCATGGGAAGAAAACATTCCCCCTGCTGACACTGGCTATATTCTGTAGGCTGCAACAGTGTGATGAATCCTGTATTCCTAGGCAGAGCATTTGAATCTGTCCTCTTTTAGAAGAAAAAAATATATATTATCAATATTTTCAGATTTTTCTGTTAAAAGGTCCAGAAAAAGAACCCTCAAAATGTAGTCAGAGAATGAAGGCAAAACCACACTCAAAACATGCACCCAAACAGTAATTCCTATTAAGCTAACCATGGACATCCCCAACATGACACAAATTTGGGATTTTCACTGCCTGTTATCTCAATAACCCAATAGCCTGCAAGATCAGCAGAGGACTCTTCTCCCCCTCAATCACTTTTCCCACTTGGAAACCTCTCATTTCTTCCTCAGCTTTGCACAGCATGTGGTCACCTGCTTGCGTTCACCTCATTATTTGGTGCAATCTTGGGATAAAACAGATCCAGAAGTGTCCTCCACCCTCAGCCGCTGAAGAACATAGGGAAAGAGATGTTTTTACAGTGTCTGTCAGTAATTCAGAAATAAAAAAAAAAAAAAAAAGGAGGGGGAGCAACCCGGGGCAGGAGCAGATACATTTCCATCTTCTGCAGAGCTCTCTCAAACACAAAGGATGCCTTAGGTTGCCACCTAGTGACTCTGAAGGCGAAGGACCTGCTCTCTCCGGGGAACCACTGCGGACAGGTTGGATGTGAGGTGCCCGCTCTGAGACCTCGGCTGCCCACTGAGCCTGTGCTCCGGAGCCAGCTCGGGATGCCAGCACCGGTGGCCTCCTGGTCCCCCTTAAGACCTTCTCCCTCTGCACACAGTGAGCCACATCGATGAGTTTCCTGCAGGCTTTTCATTGTCAGTTAGGGAGTGACCCACAAAAACATAGTGCAGCTGGAGCACAGCAGAAAAAAAAACACCAAATTAATGGAAAACCCTCCAGAGCATCCTTAATGCGTCATCCTAATCAGAGTACAAATATACCTGGCTGGCAAAAATCTTTTACGGCAGCGGTGCTCAGTGGGCGATGCTGCCCAGAGGTGTTTCCCCTCCCCAGCCTCGATGCCCTGCTCCCAGCCATCACACACAGGCTCACAAGGCGTGGGAAAGGGCAGCTGGAGAAAGTGTCTTTTGGCAAAAATTTGATAATAAAGGTCTGGCAAGGAGTTTTCATTTAGAAATCTCTCTCCATTTTGCTTTTCAAGAGCCTTGAAACATGCAATGTCAAGCAGCACACCTCCAGCCGCATAGAATGGCTTGCTAAGTACCAAAGCATTTGCCTCAATTTTGCACTATGATTTCTTTTATAAGACTTTGGGTGAATTAATCTGGGGTGAAAAAAAAAGGAAGAAGCATCTGAAGGGTTGCTCTCAAGCCAGCTTCAGTCAGCTATTCAGACAGCTGCAGGGCTGGGGGATGTTTTGCCCTCAATGCTTTTTGGAGCTCCATTTCTTGCAGCTCGGTACTGAAAAGCAATTGGAAAAGGAGGGAGAGGAGGTCCTGGAGCCCTGAGGGAGGCCATGTAGAAAACACAGCAGGCGTGCTCCATGTTCAGGAGGGCTGCACAGAGCTGTTCAGAAGAGGAATGCTGGTAAGAAACAGCAACAGAACGCACAAAGCACAGCAGCATCACTGTGCCACAGCATTTTCCCACCATTTTTTCCCTTGCATAAGGTGCCTGCTGTGGCCCAGGCCAACAGCGTGGTGACAATGTGCCCAGCCAAGCACGGGGCTGGCAGCACACAGGCTCCATCCCTCTCCCCAGTGCCATTCATCAAAGGCGCTGACAGACTCTGCCATTTCATAAAGCTGTCTTTATGCCCAGAAAAGTGCAGGGACACCCCTCCTGCTGCTCTAACTGCTCACTTGCTCAGCTCAAAGGCCCCGGGAGGGTTGTCAGCGGGGAGTATTTTTTAATTTATTTATTCAAGGAGGGGGCGCGTGCCCCCGGCCGTGAATGAGGGGTGTGTGACCTGGCACCCCATAACTCCCGTGCCCTGACAGCGTCCACGGCTCCCTGTCGGCTGTCTTACGCCCTGGTGACAGCCGTGCGGGATGGCGCATTCCTGGCCCCTGCTCTATGGGCCACCAGGGGCCGCCAGCCTCAGGGGTGCGCGCGGGCGTGCACGGGGCGGCCGGGGGGAATACCTGGCCCACAGGTCAGCAGCTGCCGCGGGTAATTTAATCCCCGCTACACGGGAGTACCTGCTGTAATGAGGCTCATTATGAAGCTCTATTTAAAGCCCCATTTAAGCCAGACAAAAAATAGCTCTTTCTGCAGCAGACGGTGCAGGATGGGTCAGCGGCCACAATTAGAGGTGTGCTGCTGATGCGGGGCTGCCTCAGCCAAAAAAACAGAAAAATGCCAACCCCAGAGATTTATCTCCAAAGTCAGGCATCCAGCAACACCGTGCCAGTGAAAACCACAATGAAAGAAATGCAGGCAAAGACACAGCAGGGCCCCTGGGTGTGCCCGGTCCCAGCCTCCCACGAGGTTGCGCCACGCATCTTGTGCTGCCTCCAGCCTTTGGGTTGAGCTTCTCATCCCAAAAACAACACCCAAACATGCTCAAGAAGAGGATCTAGTACATGAGAGAGTTCAGGACAGATTTCACTTCAAATAAAAATGCTGCATGAAGTACTTGGTTATTTGTACATTGTTCCTTGAGTGATGAAATTTCAGTTTCCTCTAAAATATTAGAATCTCCCTAAACTCTTGTTTACTATGCACGGATGCAGAGGGAGAATTGCTCAAGTTTTTGCAATAAAAATAAGCTCGGTTTTGTGAACACCTGCTTTCCTCTGTTTAATAATGCTGAGCTCCTGTCTTGTATGCTCCTCTGTTTACTCTCCCACAAATTATTTTTGTTCTCAGTTGACAAAGATAAATGATGGGATTAATATATATTGGAGAAGTCCTGGCGAACGGTTTGCTAGCAAAGAGAAAGGATTGATATTATTTCCCTCAGGTAACATAACACAGACAAACTGGATTAAGAGTAATTTGCTGTGGGGCTTATATGTGATCATGAGCCATTAGTGGAACACCATTTATGAAAATTGCTTTTTCTAAAATAAAAATTAGACCAACTTTCATTACCTTGCTGGTGCTGGGTAAAGAAGAATCATTCGCTTCCAGAGAGAGAAGAAAAATAAGAGATCGCTAACTGCGCCGTGCATGCATTTGTCAGAGGGATAACCAGGGAACAGGAACGCTTCGGGATGGGGACAATGCAGCACCGTGGGTTCTGTGGGGGCTGGCCAGCAGCTGGCCAAAGTGCAGGGGGCTGTTGTTTTCCCCACAAGCCTTGTCCTCCTGTCCCACACATCCTGGGCCTGGCACTCCTGCACTGAGCCTCAACGGGTAACTGTTTTTTTTTTTGTTTTAGTTTGTTTTGGTTTTTGTTTTTGCTTGTTTGCCTGAGAAACACTCCTCTCAGAACCAGGGGAAATCCAGATCTGCTGGGCAACAGGATAGATGGAGCAGGAGGTCCCTGATACCTCCCCCCTGGGATATTTCCCCATCTTAGTCCTTGCCTTGAACTCACCTTGGCTGCGCCGAGCTGCTCCAAATGCTGGACCCTGGCAGAGAAGCTGCCTCCCCAGGCTGACCCGTTACCCACCCACGAGCTGCAGGTGCAAGCTGTCAGGGAGAAGTGGACCCCAGCTGCTGAGGGGTGCCCTCCCAGGGGGCTGCACCAAGCTCTCTGCCCGACCTAACATGCCTTTAGCCCACTGTCCCTGACCCACACAAAGGGCATGTTCCAGTGCTGAGGTGCATGGCGTGCCCTGCTTTTCCTCCAGAAGTTAGCAGCTTGAATTCAGAACGACGTTCAGCTGGTTATCAGGGAAGTAACCTACAGTGTGAAAGCACCCTGTTCAAATCCCTGTTTTACAGAAAGGTGAAATCTTGCCCTCTAGCCCAGGATTACTCTAAGAGACAGCTTTTGTCCAAAGCGGGGCTCCCTCAGGTTATTGCCATCGTGGGGTTTCTCATTCCTTGGTCTTTCCAAGCCTGCCTGTGTAGGAGGAGTTTTGCCTCAGCAGTTAATAATACTCTGTTGGCTTCCAGGAGTCTAATAAAGACAAGACTAAACACTTCCTCAGAAATGCTGAATTGCACAGCACTCATAGGAAGCTCCTAAAATAGCTGTTTTCAAATGTGGCATTGCTGAAAGCTTTAAAATGCAGGCTTTATTTGTGTGGTTGCTGGGAGTTTCTTCACATTGGGAAGGAAGGACAAACTCCAGAAATAAAACTGGCCAAATAATAAGAAAATGATTATGAGAGGGAATAAAAAAATCTCCCTGGAAGTGTGACTCATTCCCACCGCTTCTATCACCCCCGTGATTAATGCAGGTATTTTGGTGGTGCTCCCTGTTTGCATCCTGCCACCAGCTGGGTAGCTGACCCCAGATGATGCTGGGGAAGGCGGTGTTCCCAGTTCTCCACCCAAAAGGCCTGAAGCATGGGGGACATTTCAAGGGGAGGTGGTGAAGCTTTTTGCTGTGCCCTGCTGTTGGCCTGATGGAGACTCAGAGATGGTGATGGGGACGTGCCAAAGCCTGCCTCGGGAGCTGTGTGATGGAAGACCTGAAGCTCCTTGCCTGGAGGCTGCAAAGCCTCACAGGGTGCATGGCCCTGCTGGTTTAAGCATGACCCCATGTGCCTGGACGCTGCAGCACCTTTTGCTTTATAGCTGGAGGGATGCCGTGGGGCTGCTCACAGGTCACACTGCTGTCACCACCCAGCCCTGCCACTGCTCCAGCAGAGGAGGAGGATGAAATATTAGCTGTGCCAGCATTCTTCGGGCTACACAGAGTGCTCCAGATCTACTGCTCCTGCTGCTGCTAGGACCTATCCCCTAAATCATGCCGCAGAGCACCATCTTCCTTTTTTCAGCTTTTTGTCCTAAACAGCCACTGGGAGCTACAGGTGGGATTAAGGAGAAACGTGCGTACTGTGGAGTCCTTGGTCGCTTTGCTCTCTGAAGCCTTGCTTGGCATACTGGTATTTCAGTCAGGCTTCGGCAGCACGGGCAGGTGAAATCCCAGGCTTACACTGCACATTTCATCCTTAGTTCCCAAAGGGCTTCTCGTAGCTGGCTGTGACAGCCTCTGAGCCTTTCACATGTGGGTAAACTGAGGCAAGGAGGGGCACACGATGAACCCGGCTGTCTGACAGAAGACGGAAGGAGGTGCAGCTCTGTGCTCCCCCGGGCAGAACTTCACATTGTGATGCTTGAATGGAGAGCAGCACCCCTGGCTGGTGCCCGGGCAGCCCCTGCCCTCCATCGCAGAAGATAAGGGCACAGAGCCGCCTCCCCGAGGACTCAAAGCTCTGGCACCTGGAACCAGGCACAAACCAGAGCCATGCCGGGGTTCTCCCATCGCCTCGGGGATGAGAAGCCCCAGCACACTGGGGTGCTGTGTCCCTCTCGTCCTGCAGCCCCGCACAGCCCCACCGGCTATATGTACGTGTCATAATTCTGGCAGCCCTGAGGGAGTGGAAAATAATACTGGAAATAATCCCTTTTGATCCAATGCTAATCCGAGATAATTGCTTTCAGGCTTAATAGGAAAACTGCATTTTCTTAGGGGGAATTGGTCAGTTTGAAAGGGCTTTGATTTAACTAATGCTGTAGGTGCTTGTTTTAGCAGAGGGAGCTCTATTGTTCCAGCAGAGATGAGATGCCAGCAGTAATGACACAGGCTGTACCCTGCGATTACACCTTCCTGTGCACTGACATCCAGCCACATGGGCAGAGTGGCCCAGAGCAAGGAGCCTTGTTCAACCACCCTGGATTTGGGACACTGAAGAAATATCATGCAACATTGATGAGAAGTTAGGAAAGCTGCTGCTGGTGGATACTGAGGTGGCCAAATGCATAGAGGGTTTAGGGTATCAGATAAAGTCACGGCTAAATAAATGTATGGGCAGCTCAGGGCAAGGCGCCATTCCCCAGCTCAGCAATGCACCTCCTTTTGGGGAGAGCCCTATCTGGGGCATATTCAGCCTCCTCAGGTGCCTGTGCAGCTCTGAGGACCATGCCATGACCTCCCAGCAAGGCAAATTTCAAGCCCTGAGTGCGCTGTTAATTACAAACCTGAACAACCCAGAAGTGTAAGAGTACCACTTGGGGCACACATGTTGTTCTAACAGGAAAGCTAGCTTTGGATGACAGCTTATGGGTCACTGTGCTCTTAATTTGTTCCCCCGGCACTGAGAGACACGTTGACAGTGTGCATTCTTTCTGACTAGTCTTTAAAACTGCCAAACAATAGTTCTGCCATTGTTCATTAACCAAATGTTTAAATTTTGCAGCTGTGAGTGTTGAAAAGTTAGTTATGGCCCAGGTAGAAGGAACATGGCATTAAGGTGATTTTGTGGCAGTATGAAGGCTGCAGCCAGGGTTGGTTTGTTTGCTTGTTTCTTTCTTTAAATGAAATACTGGTTCTCCAAGGAGGAATCACCTTGTGATGCCTTTTTTTTATTATTATTATTTTAGACAGGAAAGCTGCTTCAAGGAGGCTTTTGAAGGCAGTCAGAAGGGTGGGTGATCCCAGGAAGGCCCCCTGAAACCTGCCAGAGCAAACAGAGGAGAAATGAGTGGTTGAAGACTTCTGCCAGCTGCACCATGCTTGTGAGTGGTGGTGACGGGTGTGTGCTTGTAACTTTGGTGCCTGATGGGGTAGTGCTGTGGTTTCCCTGTGAGACAAGTCAAACCTGGCTAGGGTCCCCAGTGCAACCTGGCCTTGCTCAGGGCATGGGGTGCCATGGCCAGCCTGGCTGCTGGGTGCTGCATCCTGAGCCAAACTGTGAGTGCCCCGCGGGCGGGATGCTGCGGGGTGCTGCTGGGCTGGACCTGCAGGCACCTTGGCTGCCGGGGGCTGCAGCGGCTGTGGGTGCGTCTGTGGAGGCAGGTGCGGGTGTGGGTGTGGATGCGGGTGAGGATGCAGATGCTGATGCGGGTGTGGATGCGGCTGCCGCTGCTCTGAGGCTCTGCGTCCGCCGGGGGGAGCAGGCGGGCAGCAGCAGCCGCCCGGCGCTGAGCAATGGAGAGGAGGCAAAAAAAAAAAAAAAAAAAGAAGAAGAAGAAAAACAAAAAAAAAAGGACGTTTGTTTAATTCTGGGCTCTGATTCTTTCTAAAGAGCTTTTCCTACAGGAAACTCTTTTCCTAAGGGAAAGGTCGGGGGAAAACTCTAGGCACCTCATGGAGCTTCCCCTTAATATTGTTCAGAACTCATCACGGCCACCTCAATTTTTAAATAAATGTGGTATATATATATATGCATACAGGTATAAATTAAATCCCCTGAGACCCTGGGGGAGCTACAGAAACCACACAGTCCTACGCTATGGATCCTGAATCACTAAAGTATTTTCCAGACACTTTTGGTGAGCCACGTATTAGCACACCTTCAGCTCTGTCTGGTGGTGAGGCAATACATATGCTGGTCCTCACCTCTGCTGCCATGTCCCTGGGGGCTCTCAGAAGCCCAGTGAAGGAACAAACCCATGTTGGTAGAGGGGCTGGCCCTGGATGTGCTGCACGGGTCCTCCCACAGGTGCCCGAGCTGCAAAACCCACTGTTTCTTCACATCTCACCCAGTATTTGCCCATCACTCTAGATACTTACATGGCTTCCACAACCAGCCCCTTAGCTGCTCAGCTGCTTTCTGCCTGCAGCATGCATTGGGTGTCTGACTGGATGCTAGCCCTAACCCTAATCCTAACCATAACCCTCACCTGCAAAGGAGGGGCTTCACCAAGGACCTGGGTCCCTTTCTTTCAGGTGCTATGTGTGAGGTGCAGGGCTGGTGGCCAGCAGCTCTCCCTGTCCCAGCTGCTGCAGTCCCCATTGGGTTTGGGGTGCAGCCTTGGACACTCACGTGGCCCTGCTGGGCTTTTACCACATGTTCTACGCATGCTGTGACCATGGGCTTGTGAAGGGCACAAAAACCCAACTTGCTCCAGTGCCCTCCCACCACTGCTGTGTACGGCACCACTTGCCATTATTAGTAGGGCAAACAGAACAGAATTGATTCAGCGGATTGTGGTTTACCAGCATAGTTTCACTGCTAGCCTGCGCACCGTTGCTGACTCATTAATAAGCATGAAGTCCCAAATAGTTCATTTACAGTTTAAAACACGTCGGTGTGAGAGCGTGGTGTGCAGGAGCGTTATTTATTTACATTTCCCCCGGTCACTTGTCCCTCAGGATGCTGCTGCTTCCATGGGGCCTGATCCAGCACCACTGCAGCCCGGTTGAGCCTTCCAGTGCCGTCAATAGCACCTGGATCATGGCCACCAGGCCACCATTTCCAGAGGTGCTGAGTAAACACAGCTCCTAAGGCCTTTAATCTGCCTTTGTGAGCACACTTGCCTTTGAAAATCAGGCCTTATATGCTCTCCTTTATCTTGGCATGTGGTTTGAGGGTAACAAGCTGCCTGGTTCTTGACAGGTTGTCTATTAAATATAGATGATGCTTTCACATGCAATTGTCTGCTAGATTTTTTGGAGGAACAAAAGGCTCCTATTCACAAGCTGTGGCATGTCATGCGGGGATGATTAAAAAGGTTAAGGCTTAAAGATATTTCCCCTTTACTTCAATGAATGGAGGACTATCCTCCAAATAGCCCTAATTAAATATTACCCTGATATAATACAGTTGTTGCAGTGCAGCCTGATTTTATTTTATTCTGTTGGGTAAATGTAAGGCTGCCACAACGTCCCCATTCCCTGGCAGGGTTTCCCTCCGGGCAGTTCTCCCAGGGGAAGCAAGGCTGTGCAACATGTTCCATGCCAGGGCAGCCCTGCGGGGCTGGCAGCAGCCCTGGTGCTGTGGGATATTTTCTCTGGGACAACAGTGACTGAAGTTGCAGAGAGCACTTTGACCAGCTTGGAGGTTGCTGGACAGAGCCTCTGCTCCATGCCATACTTTTCTCCCATGGCCCCTGCAACTCAGGAGGTGCCTGCTGATTGCAGGATCCCCTTGGGGTGCGAGGTGGAGAAAGACATGGCCAAAACCTCTGCAGGCCATCAGCTGGGGAGATGGGCTTTGCCTCAGCTCTCCCCTGCGAGTACACAGCCATGCCTCTGCTTGCAGAAGAAAGCGTTCACAAGTTGCTGTTTTTGGACTGCAAGCAGTTTGCCTGGAGCTCGGCGGTGCCCGCTGGGTGGGAAGGGGCTCCCCCCCGGCCCTGTAGCCCCTGGGAGATGTGATCACAGCCCACAGCCTGGATTTGCTCTGCTGATGGCTCCCTCAGCTGTGTCTGAGTGTGCACAGCCATTCTTTCCTCACCTCTGGGGCCAACTTCGCCTCCCCACATGATGCACTTAGCACACTGGTTACAGAGCAGTGGGATGCCTCCCCACTCTGGCTCCTTTTCTGCCCGCTTGCATCCCAGCCGAGCTCCAACCACATAGTTCCAGTGTCTGTTGGGGTCCTGTAAGCACAGAACTGATGCTGCTGCACCAAGCCCATACGATTTGCCAAGACAAGCCCAGCCAGCATGTCCAGGTCCCAGGGCTCTGTGGGACGTCCCAGCAGAGGATGCTCCCTGCTGACAGCTCCAGCCACAAACATCGCCCTCCCTGTCACAGCCCGGCTATGTGGTGCTGCCCACTGACTGAGAGGTTTTTGCAGCACAGCCAGTACCTTTCAGCTCCCATTGCTTTTGTCAGAAACGCCCTGTTGCTCTGGTGGCTTGTTTTGTTTTCCACAAGGTATTTCTGATGCAGAGAGCAGACGCCTCCTCTAAAGGAAACAGCTGAGATTCTCAGCTGGCACAAAAGTCCTGGCTCCACCAGCTCCAGCTGAGAAGCTGTACTAGCCTCTAACAGCTGAACAGGCTGCAGCTGCTGATCAGGTTCACTCCCCCTGCAAATATAGCTGTTTGTTTGTTTGGTTGGTTGGTTTTGTTTGTTTGTTTGTTTGTTTTTCCTGGACTTTCAGCATCTGTCTCCAAGGGTGCATATGTGTGCTGTTCTCTCTAGCACCCTGTGGAAAGCATAGAGAGGTAGACATAAGAAAGTTTGAAAGCCCAGCATCTAAAGTTTCCTCCAAATCTGCTCACAGCTGTGGCTCTCATGAAGGTCTTCTGCTTCAGAACAAAACAGCTCTGCCCAGGCTGGGCCATGTGGGGGATTCAGAAAGCATGGGTGCAGCCAGGGCACTGCAGGATGCAATCACAGGAGTGGGCACACCATGCCTCTCCCTGGGACCATGGGGAGTGAGGATCACAAGGTCCGGGCAAGAGACCTGGGCAGCGCTGGCCTGCCAGCACATCCCGCTCTGTCTCCTGCTGGCACAAGTGGGAGCCTTTCTGCTGGCTGGTCTAACACATCCTGACCCGAGGGGGTGGCCTGGCTCTGAGTGCGGTGCTGAAGCTGCACATCACCCATACACAAAGTGGGGCCATATGTCGGGAAGACACAGGAGTGGCTGCATAGCATGTCTGGTACCTATCTGGCATAGAAAAAAAATCCAGATCTTAGTGCTCATTGAAATTCATTTAATAACACAGTTGATAATCTTAATTGGAAACATACTTGGGCAGACTCCACTGCCCCAGACAGAAAGGCTGAGGGGGAAGCCTGGGAGCAGAGGCAGGACTGGTTATTAAAGGCAGCCGCTTCTGCAGGTAGCCCAGGAGGCTGGGGACTTCCTAAAAAGTTCACCATTAGTGCCGAGCCCTGCTGGGGCACACAGTTCCCATCTTCAGGAGAGAGGATGCCAGCAGGTCTTCCCTTTGGTTTGCCTTTCCTGTGGCCAAAACCACCAGTCAGGGTGGGGAGGATGGCACAAGAGTCGCCTCATCCCAGGAGAGCAGAGGTTTTCCTTGTGAGAAATGCTCGGAGTCCTCTCTTGTAGCCCGGTGCTCCCAGTGTTTTAACAAGAGGCCCCACAAATATTTAACTCCAGCAAAGGGAGAAAACCTGGTGTAGTAGGGCGGGATGGATATGTTTGCTGAGAAGAGAGGGTGAAAGACTGTGGAATTTATTGATTGGATTCCCGTTGAAACACAAATGCTTTCTCATAACCCAGGAGGAGATAATGGCTTGGCAAACACGTATATGCTGAGTGCACTTGGCTGGAGGTATTTATGTTTTGTCCCAGGAAACTGCAGGGAGAGGGAAAGCGAGGACCCCAACGCGCCCTCCAGGGATGCGCTGGTGGGAAGGGGTGGGCACATTCCTGGGGCCCGGCTTCCCACGGGGGTGTCCCCCTCTGCAGGGCACCCGGCCCTGCTGCCCTCCGCAGGGCACAATTGGTAAGTACTGCGTCCGTGGGTTTTGCAGTGCCTTTCCCACTTTTTCCCACTCTTCTCTTTCTTTCCACACCTTGTAACTCTGTAGAATGGTTCTCACTTGTTCCCCCTCCTCCCTGGGCCTGTAAGCGGCAGAAAAGCCCACAGACTTCACAGACTTTGGATACTGGGTTAGGACTGGGCTCACCAAGCTCCTGCATGCCCTCTGCCCAGCTCCAGACATTTGGAAGCACCCAGCGAGCAGAGGCACAAGGTGTAGGGATGCCCACCAAGTGCATCTCTGTCTACATGCTGCCAGGTCCTGCTTGTTGCAGGGGCAATGGAAGAAAGTCAGAGAGCAGGACGGATTTCCCTCGTTTTCCTCCTTTCCTTCTGTGCATTGCTGTGGGGTGGCTTGGGCTTCTGGAGTGAGCAGTACCTTGCTCCTGTCACCCATCTTCTCTAGTGTTTGTCCTCTGCAAAATGAAGGGAACATTGGCAAGGCTCTTCAAAAAGACAACAATTCATGAATCTGATATGGGCAACAATGTGACGTTTTTAGGTAATATTTTGAACGGCTTTTTTAAATTGTATTTTGTAAAATGAGCACAATGTTTTTCCCCTATTTCTGACTCCTTTGCTGACCATTTCAGCATAGTCCTTCATTCTTGGGAACTTTATGTTGTTTCCTGCACAGCTGTCCTTGGTACAGAGAGGAAAGAATCCATCAGGGAGCGGGCAGAGCATCCATGATGCCCTGGTGTGTCTCTGCAGCCCCTGTGGTGGGCTTCTGCTGCTTCTCGCTGCACAGGGTAGTGGGGACACAAGATGTCCTGCAGCTCGGTGCCTGAGCCATGCTCCTCGCAGGCATGTTCCCTCACTCTCCCCCTTCCTATCTCCATAGAGACACCATTGTCTGCTCGTGCCTGGCTCAACTTTTTTTTTTTTTTTTTTTTTCCCATCTTAAGCCCATGTGTTTGCATGCACATCACCCAAATTGCCACTTTGGCTGCACATGCTGCTGCGTGAGCACTGGCTCTCTGCACAAGGGCAGCACTGGAGTGGGAACCTGCCAGCAATGCTGCTTTAACCCCAAACTCAGGTGATGGCTGTGTGGGGCCAGGTGCCCATGGGCCCTCTGCACTGCTCCCTGCTGCAGCCCCAAGCTTTGTGCACAGACAGGGCTCTCAGGGTGGTTGCGGGCAGGAGGACAGAGAAAAAGCAGACAAAACAACCTTTAAAGTTTTGTCCCATCCCGCTACATACTCATAGTGCAAGCACACCAGCTTGCACAAACAACTTCTGGCCCCACTGGTGACAATGTGTTGTGCCAGGAGCATTGGCACATGGTCTTTTGGCATGGGGCATCGTGACCAGCTGAGTATCAAGTTATCGTGCTGCTGCCCCCTTCAGCAGCCCTGCATTGTGCAAAGGATAACACAGCTGTACAGGAAAGAATTAAAAGATTATTGGAAGAAAAAAAAAAAGGAAGAAGCACACTGCCTTTCAGTTCTTCAGCAGTGCTGTTCACATGGAATCCCTGCGGCTGCCCAAAGCCTAGGTGACGGCTTTGTCCTGCAGAGCAGTTTCCAGCTGGGATGCACTGGGGGTTTCGGTGCCATCAGTGGGGCTGTGACAAGCTACTCCACTGCACCAGCTGCCCTACCAGCCCCCTGGGCCTCTCCCCATCCCCACACTAATCCACTACCAGCAGCTGCACATCAGGCTGCCCTTACTGAAACTTTCAGTTTGCCATGGAAAAAGGTTCCTGGCACCTGTGTCCTGCAGACAGGAGTTATGGGGCCAGTCTCAGAGGGCTGGGGTGATTCACATCCAGCCTTGAGGAGCCCTGCACAAGAGGAATGTGCCTGTTCACAAGATGGATGAAGGCTCCATAACACAAGGGGCAGCACGATGCTGCCTGGGCAGCTGTGGTGGGTCTTGGGGGTTGCATCTCCTCCTCAATCCAAAAAACAGGCAGTGAAACATGGCTACAAGGGAGACTAGGAGAAGTAAAGCAGCTTGGGAGCTTACTGGGGAAAATCTCATGAGAAAAATGCTGTGGCAGCTGGGGATGCTGGGGGCAGCACCCTCGCCCCTGCTGGCTCCACGGGACCTACGTCCCTGCCTGCCTGCTGCAGGCCCTGCGGCCACTGGCACATTGCCCCATCCCTCCTCTCGCATGTCTTGCCTAAATTAAACACCACGGTAGTTTCCAGGCTCTTTAATATGTGGTCCTATGATTCTATACCTGGGAGTGTCTGTCCCGGTACAGATAACATCAGCTTTAATTCTCCCTCTGCCAGCACACCAAATCTTCCTCCAGACTTGGTGTGTTCCTCAAAAGCCCAGCCTGCTGTTTCTAAGACCTTGGGGCACTCTGCTGTTGATACAGTGCCACCTTTACAAGACACTGTGATACATTCAGTACCAACCTTACCACATAAGCACATAAGCCTCCTGTTTTGTTTTGTTTTTTATCCTTCTAAAAGGATTACTTCAAAGCCAATTTTTACAATTGCAACCCAGATAAATGGCGCATTCCCCAGGGGTGTTTAGCGAGGGGAACAACCAAAGCAGGGCAATGCTGCACGGGAGCTGATCGTGGAGCAGGGAGCATGCTGCAGCCTCTCCTGCCAGCTCCGCTGCCTGTCAGGAGCCCTCTTCTCACAGAAGATTCCCAAGGGGTCCTCTCGCTCCTGCTCACAGGGCCTGCTCTTCGGCCAGGGGATATTTTGTGACATCTGAAGTCCGGAGGAGCCTCATGATTCCCAGCTCCACACTGGGAATGTGGCACAGCCGCTGGGGCTGGGGCAGCCGGAGCCCCCCACGCTCCCTGCTGCAGAAAAGCTGCTGCAGGCACGTCCCCCTGGCAGGCGTCCCCTGAAACCCCAAGCCACCTCGGGCCACTGCTGGCACAGTGAAGGAAAATAAAGATGACTTCATAAAACTCAGGCCTGTTTAATTTCAGAGCATTTAAGTCAGCGAAAATGCATCAGACAATTATATTGCACTTAATACTCGGATAATGGAACAATGAAAGATGTATGTTTGCATTCTGTAAAATTAAACTGTATGCAGTTATTTATCTTTTACCTTAATTGTTTGAGCTTGTTTCTAATGTAAACTGTTGTAATTTTAAATAAATATAATAGAAAAAACTTTCCAAGGTATCGGAAATCCAGAGTAAATTTACTTTGCAAATAGGCTTTGTTAGGTATGTTTTATGCTGAGGATCTTAAACTGACACTTTCATTCAAAAATATTTGGAATACTTCAGCATTGGGTCTGCCAGTCCCTGGGGCTGTGGGGAGCTCCAGCAGGAGGGCCTGGCTCAGCCTGTGGCCGCAGGTGAGTTTTTGGGCAGGCAGCGCCGTGGTAGTGCAAGGGATGGAACACAGCTCTGAGTCCCAGCAGTGCCCCAAAGCAGTGCTTCAACCTGGTATCGGGCTGGAGCAAGGGGTAAGGGTCTCTGCACCCGAAGATTAAAGGAGTGAGCAATTCGGGTAAGCCAGTGACTGGCAGAGAACATGCTGGCTGCAGGCATGCAGGGGACACGATGGGAAGGAGAAGATGTGCGTCACCCTAGCAGCCAGGGGAGGCTGAGCTGCGAGCTCCTCTACAGCGTGAGCGTGTCCAGTGTGCCAGAGGTCTCTGTCCCTCAGCACCCATGGCCCCCTTTCCACAATGTCTGCTTGGGGTCACAGCAAAGGACATGTGGATGGGGAGCAGGGGTACACCGGGGGACAAGGTAGCCTTTGGGTAGCTGAGTCCAACGGCTCACCAAAAGTCAAGGCAGCTGCGCAAGACCAGACCACGCACAACTGGGCATCTCACCGCCTCGCTTCTTCCCACTGCCAGCACAGCCTGCTCCATGGCCAAGAAAGCACCAGGCAGTGCCGAATCCTGCAGGCAGGGTGTACTGGGAGCCACGTGCATGAGAAGGCTGAAGCAAGCTGCTACAGATGGCCGCTACACTGATGGTCCCAGGTGTTCCCGCTCTGACTTGGTGACCTTCATATCGCTCTTTTATGGGAGATGATTCTGCACTTAAAAATAGGACCGAGGCATGGCAGGGCCTGTTTTACAGGTTGGTGTAATACAGGGTTTGGGTGGTTGAAAGCACAGGACTCCCGGCCTTTCATCTTCCATTGCACCAAAGCCAAACATTAATGGTTTCGGAAACAAGCCCTGGCGTGCCTTAATGATGCCATCAGGTATCTGAGTGCTCACTTTGGCTTGGGCAATGACTTTAGGACTCCCTGCACCAAGCGGTAATGCTAGGATAACTTTTCAAAAAGTCTATCATCATACCATGTAAAATCCCAATTATCTCTACTGGGAAAATACAGTTACTGCTTTGTTGCTCTTTGAGGAGTTTTAGAGATGATCTCGGTTAAGCCCAAGATGTTGATTAAGGAGGTGAATTCAGCTGTTGACTTAGCCCTAAGGGGTTGTTATAAATGTGTCTGTTTGTTTTTCCAGTACCACGAGGGAAGATTCCAACAAAGGAAACGCTCTGGGTTGAAAGGTAACTCAAGTGATTAATGACATATACATTCAGCATGACGTCTTTATCACGGGGTGGTCCTATTGATTTCGAGTTGAGCAACCTGGGAAGTGGAAAAGAGGCTGTAAAAGTGAAAGCCTGGTGAAAATTAATTAATTGCTGAAACAAAAGTGTCAGCCCGCCTCACGTACCTGGAATTCGGCAGGCAGCCCCATCTTGCCGGTTTCTTGCGGTGGCTCCGTAAATCATGACTGATGTCCCTTTCATAGCGTGCGGTGAGTCAAAAAAATAAAATAGGAATGCTGGGGTTGGTTTGGGCTTGTTGGCTGCATATGCCAAGAGAATTTTTTGGATGACTGCAGCCCTTTTGACAAAGGGAGTTCATTACAGGAGATGAAGCTGGGTCAGGGTGCCAGCAGATGTGCCCACAGGTTGACTCGTGCTGGATTGCAGCAGGGGTTTTCAGAGGGGTTCACAACTCCCAGCTCGCGGCTCTGCTGTAACCATCCCTGCTGCTGTGTCAAGGCTACCAGGACATGATGGAGCTTGCACACGCTGGGTACAGGCAGCTCCGAAACCTGATCCTGCAGAGCCTCGCAGGGTGCCCTGGGGGAACGACAACCCGTGTTTGGGGTGCCCTGCCTGCTTTGCCCCAACTGGGCATCCCAGCCGGTCGAATGTCATTGTGCCCTCAGCTTCCATGGTAACACCTGCATGTAGGAGAGATGATGGAAACAGGAAGGAAAAAGTCAGATTTGCAGGGAAAATACTAATCCTGTACAAGTCAAGGGCCCTATTTTCTCTAAGGTGGGATGAAAACATACCAAGCCCATCAGAAACTTCCCCTGGAAGTCTCTGCTGAGACAGGGTGCTGCTTCTGAGCTACCTCACAGCATTTTGGGGAAAACAGAAAGATGTTGGTGTTACCCCATGGCACAGCCCCCACGGGACTTGCTCCTGTGCATCCCTCCTGTCACACCGAGGCAGAGGGACACAGGGTGAGCAGCCAAAAGGCAGTGGAAGAGCAGCCCAAATAATCCAGATGCTCCTTTTTCTGCTGCTCTCCTGTGCTTTCGGTTCCTTTAGATGGCACCATCCTCCTGCGCTGGTGCTGCACCGGAGCCTGCGCCAATTAGTATTCACAGCGCAAAAAGAGGAAAATTCCTTCATTATGTGGTGGCCGGCAGTGCTGCGGTAATTGAGGAGGTGTCAGCAACTCCATTAGCAGCTGGGCTCACCCTGCAGGGAAGACTCAAGCAGGGGCTGCCGAAAGCCCCCAGGAAGACAAGTCCCTTGGGTGCACCAGCATTGCTGCGCGGCTAGTGGAGGATGGTGGTTCAGAAAGGTGCTTCTGGACCACTCCTGCTTTCTGCAGGTTGGTGTGGTGTGTGAAAACCCCTGGGATGTGCAGGGCCCCATCTGAGTCAGTGGGTCCCCAGGTTTGGTGAGATGTACCTGCTGGCGGCAGGGATGCTTCGCACAGGGGCAGAGGCTGGGCGAGTACCAGGAGAAGCAGGAGACCAGGGTCCCTTTGATCAAGTAGCCGCCAAATTCGTCCTTCACCACCGACAGCACAAGGGACAGCCCTCTGCCACACTGCCTCACATGTCCCCACCACCATGTCCCCCTCATGCCCAATCCCTCACGCCCTGCTTGGTGTAGATAATGCAGAGCAACCTTCGGAGCCCATGCCCAGCATGACATGCTTCCCAGATGGCATCTCTGACCCCCCGCACACTGCTGTGCCCCTACATCCACCCCACAACTGTTTCCTCTGCCCCTATGCCATGTTGGCCCCTGTGAGTGATGCAGGGCGAGGCTTGAAGGCAACAGTGCATGGGGTGCCCACTGCCCACGGGCAATAACTCTGCATTCAGACTCTCAAAAAGCAAAGCGAGGTAAGGATGAGCAGTGCGGACCAGCTGGGGTGCAGAAGAGGCAGCAGCGGGGAAGGAGAATGTGATCTTACCCAGCTCCTATGCGCTAGCAAGGACCCGTCCCCTCCCTCCCCCGAAATGCTAACTTGTCCCCTTGGCTAATTCTGGGCTGCCCTGAAACAAAGCACCAGCGGGAAATTTCATGGGGTCAGCCCAAATCCCTTGTTCTCCCAGCCTGCTCCTGGCCCCCAGGAGCTGCAGCCTTGTTGAGACTTTTAGAAGTGCAAATAATCTCTATTAATGGGGAAAGAGATCAAGTGGTTGTGGCAGGAGCTCTCCCGATACCGCCCTGGAGATCACATTGCTGATTCCTTTATGGGAATCTGTCCCTGGGAAGATCTGCCTCAACGTGCTTTTTTATAGGATTTGCTTTATTTTTCTGCCTTTTTCTGGCTGCCTTCTGCCAGGGGCTGCCTTCTGCCGGCAGCTCTGAGGCAAGTGGTGTGCTGGGGCTCTGGCTCCATGCTCAGCTCTAAGCCACCCAAAGCATGGCTTGTTGGCTCGCAAGGCTCTCAACAGCTTTAATTAAATGAATGCTGCTGCACTGAAAAAGGATCCTAAATGAATCTGGGCTCAGGTAAAAGGGGATTGCAAAATGTTACTGTTACAGCTAAAGGATGAATCTGCCCAAAATACACAGTGTGAACTACAGAATCGGGTGAAAGCGGTGCCTTGCCTGTGTTTGGTACATTTTATCCGTGTTTATATCACCTGAGACAGAAGCTTGCACCGATGGAGCAGTGCTGATGGGAGAAGAGTTATTGTAGCCCAGTCCCTGTAAATGCAATTTCTAGAAGTCACAACAAGCTCAAAACCACACACATTTTCAACAATAGCCCGCCCCACAAACAGCCCCACCAGCAGCAGATCACCCTGTGCAAGTTGCTTCTCATCTCTCTGCCTTTTGTCTCCATGTCCAGCCTTTGTCTCCGCCAGTCCCTAACTCCCCAGGGTGGCTCTGCGCAGGGTGCTGCATGTGCTGTGCCCCAATGTCCCTGACATTCCCAAAATGGGGGACGACCCAGCCCCACAGGCACCAGGGCTTGCCTTCCTGTGGGGACTCAGCGCTGAACTGCCCGCTTACAATGCAGCCCCGCTCGGTGCCTGTTTATTTTACATCACTCCTGTGCCTCACATTCAGCTCCTCATTTCGGGGGAGAGCCCACGGGATCACTGCAATAGCTGCTTTATTTATTTGCCTGGAAAAATAGATTATCGCTTGTGCTTCCTCCCACTTCTGCTGGTCACAACTCAGGGCACCCATTCTGATTACTCTCTTATTTATTTGTTTGGTCATTTTCACTCTGTCTCCTTGTTAAATAACTAAAGTCATTCATTAAGCACCATGCCATGTATTCTGACCCTTCATTAGGCATCACTTAGCTTTCATTAGGAGAAAACCATAATTCTTTTCTACATTTATTTTCCTTTTCAATGATTTGTCGGAGCAGGAAAAAAGTATTCGGTATAGTTCAAAGAGCCTGGAAGTATTTTTATGTAAAAGAAGAATCCCCATTAAGTTTCATCTTTTTTCCCCACAACTACAAATGCTGGAGCAGCAGAAAAGGATAAAAAGCACTGAGAGATTATGTGTTCATCCTGAAGTATCATTATTTGTAGATGATGCTGAGTAAAGAACCGGCATAAACTAAGGCAGAGTGGAAGAAACACAGCCAGAAGACTCAAAATCTTTTGCTGAAAATCTCAACTTCTAGAACGCAGCATTTTGACATGACTGTGTAAGAGCAGATTTGCCCTCCCTGCAGGATTCTCCCCCACATGCCGCGGTGCCGAGCTTGTCGCTATTCCTGTTCTTGCTGCTGCCCACAGTGATTGAGGAAGCGGTCCCCGCGAGGGAAGTGCAGTCTCTTTCACACACACTTGCCAGCTACAAAGCAGTGGAGGTTTTCATTTTGGAGTTGATCAGGACAATTTTGTCCCAGCGACCCTGCTGTCTAACCCTGTTTGCTGAGTTACGCCGGGTTTGCTGACAACTTCTACTTGAGTAAATTGTATTTAGACAACAATATATTTCATTCAGGTCTTTTGCAATGTCTGGACCAAGGTCAGTTTTATATTCTACTGAAATCATAAAGTGACACTTGAGATAAACAGAATGTTTACTCTCTCCATGTGAGCCGAAGCTGATATGTAAATTTATCCTTATTCTTTCATCAAATTTGCATTTACCCTCTTAGTCAAACACTACAGGGTTCCAAATCAAACAGCTTTAATGGTGGTCAACTCTTTATGACCGATTGCCATATCAGAGAGAAAGAAGCAGCAATTTAGATTAAAATGAAAAGAGTAACACAACATAACAAGCGTCATCCGGTCGGCAATAATTGGATAAACTTTTCATACAAGTGAATGTGTTTTGATGCTTGGCTGCCTGGAAAGCAATTGCCGTATTCTTCTGCTTTTATTATGCTCCCTTTATCTGCTACAAACAGACCGTACTCACCTGTCATTATTTTTTCTTTCTGATCAAACAAGCCAAGTGCCACTAAATTCATTCTGTTGTGTTTTTTTTTTTTTTTCTTTAAATTTACATAAAAGAAGGGGACTTGATTCACAGCAACAAATGATCACTTTTTCTTATATCTTTAGCACTCAGGTCACAATGGAATAAAGTGGTCGGGCATGAAAGTAGAAATAGGAAATGCAAAGGTGGGCTTGCAGGTTCAGTTGCTTTTTAAGGAAGGATTGCCATGAATTATTCCCAAGCGTTACAAGTGCGATGCAAATCCAGGCTCGCACCACAGGGACGGGCACAGGGCGCGGGCTGGACGCCCTTGGGAAGTTCTGCAAAGTCTGACCACACACAAACAACGAGAAAACACAACAAGGACACAGGGTGGCAATGAAAATCCTCCCCCTAAAATCAAGAAGGGAAGATATCTAGCACCTGAGCTGCTGCCTGAGGTTTGCATGCCTTGAATGCCGTGCTGCAGCAGAGCAAAGGGTGCTGAGCTGAGATCCCACAACTTATTTCACATGTGCTGTGGACCATTGCTTCAGAGAGGGAGATAAAATTTTGTGAAGTCCGGACCCCAAAAAACAAAGCTTTTTCCCAAAGCTAACATTTTGGGGGTGCCAAGGGATGGATTCTTCTTCAATTAAGCAGCAAATTAGTTTAAAGTGAATGTCTGTGCTGAGGCAGCCCGGCCAATGCAGCAAAAGTGCCGTCTCTGAGTGCTGCTAGAGTCTGCTTCCTGTGGGAAATGAATGAAAGAAAGCAAGAAATCAATAAAGAAGGAAAGAAGGAAAGAAAGAGAAAGAGAGAAATAAAGAGAGAGAGAAAGCAATAAAGAAAGCAAGAAAGAAAGGGAAAAAGAAAGACTAGAAAGAGATAGAAGTGAGAAAAATAGAGAATGATAGAAATAAAGAATAGAGAGAGAGAAAGAATAGAGAGAGAGAAAGAAAGAGAGAGAGAGAGAGAGAGAGAGAGAGAGATAGAAAGATAGAAAGAAAGAAAGAAAGAAAGAGAGAAAGAGAGAAAGAGAGAAAGAGAGAAAGAGAGAAAGAGAGAAAGAGAGAAAGAAAGAGAGAAAGAAAGAGAGAAAGAAAGAGAGAAAGAAAGAGAGAAAGAGAGAAAGAGAGAAAGAAAGAGAGAAAGAAAGAGAGAAAGAGAGAAAGAGAGAAAGAAAGAGAGAGAGAAGAGAGAGAGAAAGAGAGAAAGAGAGAAAGAGAGAAAGAGAGAGAGAGAGAGAGAGAGAGAGAGAGAGAGAAAGAAAGAAAGAAAGAAAGAAAGAAAGAAAGAAAGAAAGAAAGAAAGAAAGAAAGAAAGAAAGAAAGAAAGAAAGAAAGAAAGAAAGAAAGAAAGAAAGAAAGAAAGAAATTGAGAGAGAGAGAGAGAGAGAGAAAGAAAGAAACCCGAAGTGTTTGGCCTGGGCTGTGGCTAGGTAACAGCAGGTTTGGTGCCGGGAATGTGGGACAAGGTGAAGCGGCTTCATCCTGCAGCACCGCGGCACTGGTCCAAGCCCTGGTCTTGCTAAAACAGCACCAAAACAAAAAAATTAGGGAAAGGAAGAAAGAGAGAAAAAGAGGGAAAGCTAAAAATAAATAAGTAGAAAAAGCTGGAGGAGAGGGGGAAAAAAAAGAGAGGAGAGAATTTTCCTTTTCAGCGTGGCTGTCAAATGGATATCTTATAGTGGGAGGGCTGGGAGGGAACAGATATCTGCCTCTCTCCGGAGCCTGCAAGTATTTCTGCCATTCATGAAGCCAAGGGATGCCACACACATTCTGTTTGTTCAACATAAGCAAACAGATTGTAAACTGGCTGATAATTTTTGTACTGACAATGTCATTTACAGCTGTCAGCCTTTTGTCTGTCATGTTTGCTTTATTCAAATATGAACCAAGTGGACCTCCCTTCCACCGCTTTCTTCTGCATTAAAATCACATCAATTCCGTTCCATTCTGTCTTATCTAAAATTCATTGGAGGCCAATCACTTGGATGAATGCTTTGGGGTTTCCATGGAGGCAAGAAGTCTAGTGTGGACTTCAGGGGATTAGGAAGTTTCAGATTTAAAGCCTTGAAGTGCACGTTTCTTTCAGTTCTTTCTTTTGATTGTAGAGGAAGGGGAAGGAAAAAAAAGAAAAAAAAAAAAAACTCGGGAAATTTCAAGATAATTTTATTTTATAAAAGTGCCCCAGCGCTAAGAAATCCCTCTTTCCAGTGCCTGTGTGTGTGTCACTGTGTGGGGGAACACGCTCAGCCCCTGATTTTTCGCTTAAGCACAATTTGCAGCTGTGATCTTTCCAGCTGAGCTAAAAGGAGAACACTGTACTGGTATGTTTTCTCCCTCAGCATCCTCAACAGGAGCTTTCCATGGGCTCGCATAATAAATTCAGGCCCGTCTTCAATTAGATTGATTTGGATCCAGCTGCTTCCCATGGTGCTGCCCGCAGGTCTGGAAGCATCTCCTTTTGTTAATAGAGGTCATGGCACTTTGTGTTAAATAATTCACGCCGGACTATCTGTCTGTCTGTCTGGAGGCAGCTGCAGATGTTGCCAGTTTGCGCGGAGGTTGTGCCGGGTCCCAGCCCCACGCTCGCCCACAGAGGCACCCCACAGCAGATATTTGAACACAAAGGATATTTCATATTTGTTGATCAAGCGCTTAGCTGATGCAAATCAGGAGGCAGTCGGCGCAAGCGGGATGAATTTATATTGAGATGTTTCTGACTCATCCTGCTTGTATCTCTGGGGTTGGGGAGCTGCTTTAAGCTCACAGCGCTGAGTGCCACTGGTGGTTTGTGGTGACAGCACCACTGTGAAGCTGGTTCTCCTGAGCGCGCTCAGGGTTCTTTGGGAGCCAGACCCCGGTGTCAGCCTCAGGTTAAAACAGCCCCAGCTGGAAACAGACGATTGCAAATTGTGTCTGCAGAGCTTGCTATTGAATGCTGCAGGCAGAGGAGCACAGGAGGCTCTGCCCAGGAGGAAAGCGAGGCACTTCCCTGGCCCCACAGCGGTTTGGGTGTGCAGCCTTCAACTGGGGCACAGGATGAGGCAAAACCCACTCTTTGCCCTCTGCCTTGTCTGGCCTTCCTGCCCCAACCACCCCAGGAACAGTGGGGGGACAGTGACACACAGCCTACCTATGGCCAGTGCACAGAGGTCCTGGCAAAGGTTTGGGGGCTTGGGGGAGGCTGAAGGGTTTTGGGGGCTTGGCAGAAGGGTTTCCCTCCACTAGTCCTCTGCTGTCACAAGGTATGTCTCAGTCAAAACTCATATTGCAGTGACCCTCCTCCCCAGTGCAGATTGAGTGGGGAATGTAAATGCCATATCCATCAATCCATCAGCCTCACTCTCCTCCGCGGTGCCTCCACACAACCCCACTTATGCTTCAACTTAGCGCTCAGTCAATAAAGCCAACACCCGCCCACAAACACGCAGCGCGCATCAACAAACAAACAAGCCCAAGCAAACAAGCAAACAAGAGCTAATCAAGACATTTCTCCCAGCGTACAGGGAGACAAGGAAGGACTACTACTGCTTTATTTATGATTTTTGCTTTAAAGAACTGCCTGCCAGGTGATGGGATGGAGGCAGCCACTCTGGTTGATGCTGGAGACCTGTGGGTCCTGCCTGGGATTTCTCACATGCTCACCTCTCGATGAGCATCCCGTGCAAAGAGGCGATGCTTTCTGGCCTAGCTGGTGGCAGGATCAGATGTTTGTTCGAGGGGAGGGAGCTGCTGTGGGGTGATTTTGGGTGGCCAGGTGTGTTGGAAGCCTAGAGCTCTCTGGGGCCATTGATAGTGAAGGTAGGGGTGGCAATTAAACCCTTGTGAGGCTCCCAGTCGATTTGTGCCCATATCAGATTTGGCCAAGGCTGCCTTACGGCCAAGCTCTGTGCTGGGTCAAGACCACGGATAGCAGCAGCCCAGGCTGGGGGATGTGGGGCCCCCATGTCCTGTGACAGGGCTGAGCATTGCCTTGTCTCTGGGGGGCAGCTGCAGAGGTGAAGGTAACACGCAGCTTCCTTGCTGGAGGAATGTGCTAGACAAGAATCTAATGTCTGAGACTAAAGTTGGTTATTTTTTTTTTATTTTTTTTAATTTTTTTTTGCATTTGATGCTTTGTTTTTAGGCATTTTCATTATTCCACCCCTTCTCTTCCCCCCCCCCCCCCCCTTTTTTTTTCTTTGCCTCTCTTCCTTTCTCCAGTTGCTCCAACTGAAGAAACCTTTGGAAGTGACAGAGATTGTTCTCTTGTAACCCTGGTGCATTTAAACATTTTAAAATCCCAGTGATGGAGTTGCTGATGGGTTTTGTTCTCTTGCTGCTCTGGCTCATCTTCCTTTCAAGTTGGAGGCTTTTTCAAGATTACAAAAGGGAAAAAAAAAAAAAAAAAAAAAAAAAAAAAAAAAAAAAAAAAAAGAGAGAGAAAGTGGGAAGGAGCTTTCCCCCATCATTTGTCTTACTGCATATAATAGCAGAAAACAATGACGAGTGGACAATGGAGGGAGACGAGAGAAAACTTTTCCTTTGTTTCAGTAATGTCTCATTTCAATTTGAAACAAAACTAAACATGCATTTGTGCTTCTTTATAAACCGATAGAAAATAACAGGATGAAAGCGTCACCCCACAAGGATGCTAGATTCAGAAAAGGGCTTTAAATGGCTAAACTGGCTTCATCTGAGTATATGGTTTTGAAAACATTGATGGAGGCATTTGTCCAACCACGGTAGCTCTGCTCTCCCCAGAGTGGTGTCAGAGCTCCAGGAAGAAAGGAAGCCCTGCTGCTGTAGCACAGCTCCCAGCTCTCGGGAAAGCTGTGTTCCAGAGAAGAAGCAATGCTGCCGGCTCACTCACGGTCTGCTCAGCACTGCAGGTCCTGCCAAGCTGTTCCCATGTTGTGTGCCTGGGCAAAGGCATGGCAAAACCTCACCTGGCACATTTCCAGCTGAGCAGCTGGGAAGAGTAAGGTGATGAAACGTCCTTCATCACTAGGATTGTCGGGAGACACCCCAAAGTCTCCCTTGCAGCAGTAGGAACCTGGTGGGCGCTTGGTGAGAGCCTGCTTGGCTTTGGCTGGAGTTTGGCCGGGACTTTGTCCCCACAGTGCTTGTCCCTGCTGGCCTGCCAGTCGGGGTTTAGCAGCCTGCCCTCCGCTCCAGGTCTTCTGCAGCAGAAAGCCTTGGCTCAGCCTCGTGGGGCATAAATACCGCCGAGCCCTCCAGCCAGCCACTGTCTGGGTGATGATTCCCAGCCAACTGGGACCCTGCTGCTGCCGCAAAGACTTACAAGACCAACCAAAAATAAACCTTTCCTAGTTTTGTGCCCTTCCTTTCTTCTTTCTTTCTTTTCTAGACCAAACAGGAGCAAAGCCTGCCTGGCGTTGCCAGCTGGGGCAGCGGTGAGCCCAGCACATGCCGCACAAAGCAGCCCATGCCACCCTGCCACCCAATTCCTGTCCTCTCCTGGGATATTTATGACATATCCCGCAGTTGTCATGTCAACACAACAAGCAGCTGCAGTGCTAAATCAAGCCGTCAACGGGCCAGAACAGAAACGCCATGCAGAACGCCTCTGGTGACTGACACGCAACATGGCATTTGTCATTTTGCAAGGTTTTCAGTTGCTCCCTCACTACGTCAAGGTTGGTCTTCTGGATGAGGAATGGGGCAGGGGAAGAATACCAATGAGACAGCAAAGATGACCTCTCTTGTTAAAAAAAAAAAAAAAAAAAAAAAAAAGGAAAAATTGAAGTCGGGTAGAGTATCAGGAGTTTTTTTCGGTGGGGTGGGGTGTGCTGTGTGTAAGCTATGCGCTGCATCTCCTTTCAGAAACAGTGCAGCCACATCAATAATGCTGCTGTTGAAGATATTTACCTACAATCACCACAACTTCTTAACTCAATTTGCGCTCCTTCAACAGGCACGGTAGAAATCTCATCTTTGCCCTCCTCCTGCCCAAAGCAATCTTCCTCCCGCGCACTCAAATTTAGCCAAGTGAGTGGGGCAGCAGTTATGAAAGAGCACATTTTTATTGTAGCTAGCCCGTTTCCCCAAGGAAATGGAGCAAATATGCTGATTCGTACCGTGCCTGTCCATCAGTCACTGTAATAACTTTGGAGGCAGTAGGGCTCTCACGTCGATTGGACTCCTTCAAGTTTTGTGCAAATACATTAGCAGCAGCAGGAGGGAGGCACGGCTGGCGTCGCACTCCACGCTCCGTGCTGGGTGAGCAGAGATGCTGGAGTGAGCTGGCACCAGCATCCCAGCCGCAGGAGGAGCTGGGAGCTATTTCCAGGGAGATCACCCATTTGCTGTCCATATGTATAATCTACATTTATTTTTTTTGATGCAGCAAAAAGAACTGCCACCTGCACTTTAAGCCTCCCCAACCCCCAGCCCAAAAGAATAAATTGCTTGGACAGAATATTTCATTGATGCTTCTGGAGTGTAAAGTATTTAACTATATGATGGCACATAATGTGTGCCTGCATTCTCATAACATGGGAAGTGCCACAGTTTTCAATGCTGGGAGACTACAGCCAGGCCTGAGCTAGGCTTGAGCGTTTGGAAATAGACTTTCCGGTAGATATAAAAGAGCCTGCATAAGTGGTATTTGCATAAACTGAGACGTTATTTACTTTATTTCTATCCTTTGTGATGCAGTTTCACTCGGAGGGCACTGACCTTCATCCCATCATTGTATGCTCAAGCAGAACACATGGCCACAGCGCAGGAGCAGGGCACCAATCTGCACCTCACCCGCAGTTTGCTGCATGCCTTGCATGGTGGGTTACCCCACACTGGCTGCAGCAGTTAGCTGCCTTGCCACAAGCCCTCCTCGCTAGCCCTGTGCCAGGCAAAGGTGGCCCCAGAGCAGAGCCCACTGCTGGGGGCTGGAGGTGGCAGGAGCAGGAGCAGCCTGACTGCTTTTCCTTCCTTCCCAAAGGGATGCATGCCACAGGCCTGTGGCAGTGCCGAGAGCCACCAAGGGCAGAAGTTGGTCCCGAGCACTTTGGTCAGTTTTTGTGCTGTGTGTATTTTGGCTTTTGCTGCTGTAATGCTGATAAACAGATGGCTTCACAGTCCATTACGGCTCTGGGTTACTATTTTGCGAGCATGCAAATGATATTGCTGTGTTGCACAGTGTGGTTATTTACTGCTAATTGCTAAGCTGTCGATCATTATTATATTCTGTGGTGACAGAGTTTGTATTTGCATAGTTTAAGCTATCCATCCTATCTAAAATTGGCATGAGGCTTTAAAAAAAAAAAAAAAAAAGTTATCAGTGCTAAAAGAAACTATCATGGAATTGACTGGGGTAAAATATCTCTGGTCTTTTTTGTATGCATAAATTGACACTTATCTGTGAGGGCTATGAAAAACAGCGAGATCTGACTGTGAAGTTTGCAAACAATGTCCCACCCCAGGGTCTGCATCGTATTTCCCTTTGTGTCCTGGCTGAGGGCACAGAGAGGATCACAGACCCCATCCTAGTGCTGTTTACTTTGGGAACAATCAGTAATGTATGAATAATAATGCCACCCTCTGACCATGACTAATTGAATTGCAGCATGCTGCAGAGGCAGGCAGAAAGCTTTGCTAGCTGCTAGTCTATCAGCCTTGTTTTTCAAGTAGCAGCAGACAATGATTGATGTTGATGTGCTTTCAAACAAGTATCCTTAAACACCTAATGCTGGCACGTATGGACCTGCACTCCAGCTGCTAGTAGACCCCAGCCTGGGTTTATGCCCATTAAAGCCAGCTCCAGAGCCCCTCTTTCTGTCTGGGCACGGTCCCTTTACCACTAGTCACCAGTCCCGGTGCAGTCTGGAGCAGGGTCTACACTGCAGGGCCAGCCAGAGCCAGGAGCAGAGGCTGTGAATTTTGCTTTAACTTCCATCAGACTTACCTGAGAGGCCGGGGAAGCAGTAGGGTGTAAATGGTGGTAATAAAACAAGCAAGAGCAGAACCCATTTCCCACTGCAGCCAGCACAGGAGAGGATAGACGTGCTGGAGAGTCTCACCCGCCTGCTCTGTTCTTGCCTAGCGTTATAACTGGGATACTGAGGCAGGCTGGTCTGCAGCTGCCAGAGGACAGTCACAAGCCACCCTTTGCAGATTCGGGAAGGGTGTCCCGACTGCACCACCAGGGCTTTGACAGAGGACCATTATGAAGAGCAAAGAAAGCTGACAATACAAATCAGAGGGACAGAGCCCAGTGGGCCTCAACACAAGGACCCAGGCATGGCCCAGCCCAGCACCCCGGGGCCATGGCAGCTGGCTTTTGCCTGGCTCCAACAGCCCCTGCTCCCTGTCCAAGTTGGCTGCCTTGCAATGCTGGCAAGGCAAACGTCCAGTGCAGGGGGGAACTTTGATGTGGTTAAGAGAAAGATGGGAAGTTCATTAAATTCTGTGTAAATCCTTTCGTTAGAGATACGATTAAGTGAAACATTAGTGATTTATTTTCTCCTTCTCTATTTGGATTTTCAGGGCCTGGGTGCCAGCCGCTGCAGCCAGCTCCAAATCTCGGGCACTGGACTTGTTTAGGAGTCAACAAAAGCCTCGTTTATAGACCCAGAGCCAAACAATACTCTGCACTTTGGATGGACTAATGATCTCTCATCAGCAGGACAAAAAGTCTTGTGTCGCAACATTCTGCCAAGCTTCACCTTGAAGCTTTTTCCAGCTTCTGTTTGTCGTCGAAGTGTAAGAAGCAGTGCAGAAGACCAAAGCCCATGGCAAAAGGGCATTGCCTCACCCCTTGCCCCGTGGCAGCATTCCTGGCTGGGGATGCAACTTTGCCCAGGGAGCTGGGGAGGAGGGTAGAGGTCTCTCTGAAATCAAACAGTCCAAAATCAGAGCGCTTTGCAGGACAGGAGGAGACACAGGCACAAAGGCAGTGAATCCTGCATCCCAGCGGCAGAAGGATGCTGCAGGCAGCGCTGCCCGGCTTGCATCGCGGGGCTGCAGCAGCATCTCTCCCTCCCCACCTGGCCACCACCGAGCTCTTCTGCTGGCCTCAGGAGCCCCTGGCTCTGGGCAGCTCTGCAGCCCCACAGGGCGCCGGGCTCCCCCCCGGCCACACTCCCGCGCCAGCACAGGCCGGGCAGCTCAGCGCAGTGGGGCCGCGCGGCGCCCGCACTATATGTACACTTGGTCAGGCTGTGTAAACTTTGACATGTGGATGTCAATCTTTCTCATATTTGCAGATGGCTTTATCAGAGCGTGATTAGTTTCTAGAACAAATTTGAGCAAAAGAAAACATTACCTACAGTATGTAAGCCAACAGACCAGCTAGTTTTCAGATTTGTCTATTTACATGGGCACTGGGTGTTTTGCTAAGGCTCTCTAAAAGTGATGGTAATTGAACAGTGCCAGTGTGTTAGTGGAAGCTGATGAGTTGTAAAGGTTTTATAAACAACCACGGTGGATTTGGCTATAGCCTTTCTAGTAATGTTTGTTAATCTCACTGAGCAAGTGTGCACCTAACACAATGTAAATACTCCAGAATTTGGAGGTGTCAATAGTGTAACTTTTACTGTTTGTAAAATCATTCTCTGATATCATCAGTAAGTTTACCAAATGTCCCATGGCCAAATATAATAAAAGCTTAAGTAAGCGCTCGCGGAGGGATAGGGGAAAACATGTTTGCTGTTTTTATTTCTGCTGCCTGTTTGTTAAAGGATCACAAATAAAACAGGATGCTGACTAATAAATACAGTTGTTCTCATATGTCCGTAGGCATCTGGGGGACTTCCCACCTCCTCAACAGTGAGGGCAGTGATTCCCTGCAGGCTGCTAGCCCTGCAGGTCCCAGACCTACTCCCAGTTTTCCAGGTGGATTGGGGCACCAGCCCTGCTCCTGCTGCTGCTCTCCATGCTTCTCTCTCGTCCCACAAACAAATTACCCGAGGAACATCCTGGCCCTTCGAGAAGGAAGCCAGGTCTGCCGTGCTGCGAGCCATGCCATGCTCACAGTACCGGTGAAATTCAGAAGTTTCATCCAAAATCTTAATTAGCCACTAGAGGGCCCAAAAATTGTACAGAACAAAATGCGCAACACTGCCGGGCTGCTTTTCCCTCAGGTTAATAAAAAGGGGTGTAAAATCCAGGTGCACTCAGTGATCCGCACCCCGCGGCACTGGCACCGGGGTTAATAAAGAGCCCCCATGCCTGCTACTATTGATGGCAGAGGGAGATGAAACGGCTGTGACATTTAAAGGAGGAATTTGTGAACCACAAATATGAGCATGACTGACACAGCATGGCAGCACATAAAATCAATACAAATAACCTAAACCTTAATACCTTGATCCCGGGGAAGAGCATTGCATTACCAGGGACTATGAGGAGCGGCAGCCGTCCTGGCTTTGACTGTTTGGCGCTATCGACTGTCTCGCTAAGAGGCGCGGGGCCAATAACAATTAGGATGCTCTTTATGAGAGAGGCTTTCCCTTCACTTCCCCAGATCTTCAGGGTGAAACGTGGTGTGTTTTGGTGTCTTTGCAGGAGGGGGACATGGCATTTTTCTGGTCCACAAAGCTTGCTGTGCCAGAGCCTGTCAGTAGCCATTGCAGCTTTTGCCAAAATATAGTGCAGGTAAAACCAGGGTACCAGGGGCTGTCTGTCTGTCTCTCCGTGGAGGTCTAGCCCCTATATGTCACCAAGCCCACCTGCCCTGTGACCCACCCAGCTGTGCCATTTCCTGCCCCGCAGCAACATCCCTGCGAGCGCTGCTAGCACTGCGATCACAACCCAAACTTCTCACAGCTTCCCTGAGCCACATCCAGGACCACACTTCCCCAGCAGCCTTGCGAGGTAGGCGAGAGGTTCCTGGCTGAAGATGTACAAAAAGCACGAGCCTTCTGCCCACAAGCCTTTTCGGTGCCTGGAGACAAACAACAACCACTACAAAGCTGGCGCAGAAAAGTGAGGCAGCGAAAAGGTGAAAGCAGCCATCATCATCCGAGTTGTGTTTGTTAATGTGTGTACAGAGGAACTCTGTTTGTTTGTAGGTCCTTAGTAGAAGTGTGTCTAATGTTGACTTTTTGAGTCTAATATTGTTTGAATTTTCTATCATGATCCCAAGCCACGCCACCAGCGTGCGCTCCTTCCCTCCCACGTTTGTACATCCACTACCTCTTACACCGTCCTGGAGCAGCAAGCAGCGAAGCAGCCCTGTGGCTTCTCCCCGCCAGCACCCCAAGGTCCTGCCGTGCCCTTCACCACCCCACAGCACCCCACAGCTCCTGAGAGGGCTTGGGCAGTGCCAGAACACCTTGCCTTTGGGCCACATGATCCACCGAGGCACCGGGCTTGCCCCAGGGGCCAGCAGCACCAGCGCTGCCCTCGCTCCCCCAGCCGACAGAAAACACGCTGTTCCAGCCAATTCCTCCCTAATCTCAAAGTAAACATGCAGCTCGGACACGTCTCTTATCCATCTCCACAGCTCTTTTAAGGTAAGTTTACTGTTTCATGCTGTATCTTTCCACCTGTGGAAATATTCCAGCCCTCCAAGCCCTGCTCCTGGCTTTTCAGTGCTTTGGCAGGGCTAGAAAACACAGCCCCATAAGCAGGCAAAGCTTTTAATTAGCATGGAAAAGGCACCAAGGTGCAGGAGTACCTATCTCCTGGGCACCCACCAACCCATCCCATTCAAGAGATTTAAATTTCCTTTGGAAATGCTGTACTGCTAACAGCCAGCACCCAGAAAGGACTCCACTAAACACCCAGTAATGCAATGACCTTTTAAAGGACATAATTAAAATAAAATAAAATAAAATAAAATAAAATAAAATAAAATAAAATAAAATAAAATAAAATAAAATAAAATAAAATAAAATAAAATAAAATAAAATAAAATCCTGTATAGGTGTATTTTTTTCTCTTGGCTTTGGAGACCAAAAATACAAAGGGATGAAAGCTTGCTTCTGATCAGGTGAACAGGAGAGCCTCCCCACAGAATCACATGTCTCCAGAAACCATCACTTGAAAGTAAGCCAGGAGCTGTGACAGACTCTGTGCCAGTTACTCCCATGGCCATGGGAGCACCATCAAGTTTTGCACTGCACTTCACTGAGATGTACAGTGGACAAAAGTGGGACACAAAAGAAAAAACACAGCCAGGTTTGACACTTACTTCATCTGAGGGAAAAAAGACGTAGTGCAAAATGGGACACGTGGCCGGAGGAGGCAGACCTGGCACACTCCATGCTGCACCAGGGGCTTTCTGCCTGTGGGCCCCCCCAGTGCCCCCTGCGTCAGGTCCTCGTGGCATCCCACTGGGCTAGGGAAGAAGCACCCATAGTAACACCTCCCACACCTGGGAGAGGAAGGGAAAAACATCAGGGAAGTGCCTTTCCAAGGATATGATTTTTTTTGTGCGCAGCAACAAAAGCTGCTGCCTGTAGATGACTGCTGTGAACAGGAGCCTAAAGCAGGTGCTTAGAGAGCAGCTGTCACATAAAAGCCAATATTTAAAGCCATTGTGTTTACATTACAATTATATTTACCTTTAACATCTCTTGGGCATTATTAATTTCCCCCATTATTGCCTGCTTTAACGTTTTATTTTACATAACGGGGCTTTTCCTCTGGCAGGGTCCCTGCTTGCCCCGGCCATCCGTTCAGCTCCTCTACCCCCATGCCTGCCAGCCACACGCCCGCTGCCAAACAGGGGTGCCCTGCACCCGTTCACACAGGGCTACGGGGCAGGAACAGAGAAAAGCATCTGCACACACACCCATGCAGCAGGCTGAGGTTTGGGGGTGACTGCAGGCGAGTTTCACAGATCAAAGCCTCAGCTTTGTTGGTGCTCACCTTTCCTAGGCAGCACCATGCTTGGTTGGCAGCACCGGCACCTGTGCTGCAGCGCAAGGTAAGGAAAGAGGGGGCTGCCTGGGGCCGTGCTTTTTTTTTTTTTTTTTTTTTCCTTTAACTGTAGCCTTTCATCTTTGAAGCAGAGAATTTATTGGCTTGTGCTGCCTCCCCAGTTACTGAAAACCTCGGCGTTTCTTTTCCATGGGAAGAACAATCCTCGGTGAAGGGGCAAGTATCTTAGGAACGAGCCAAGTGGGCAGTTTTGAAGGGAGGACAAGTGCCTCTCCCAGGGCAAAGGAACACAGCAAAACTCAGGTTACCGAGGTGGGCAGGGAGCCACCAGCAGCCCCAGGAGCAGGACAGGTGGTGGCATGTGGCAGAGGGGTGTCTTCCCAGGCTGTCCAACGGCACCAGACCTTCAGGACTACATCTAGAGCTGCTTTTAGCTGTGTTAGCCCATGGGTAACCCCTTTAACCTCCACCCTGCATGACCCAAACAAGGGCTGGGAGGGGTGCGAGATACCTACGTGGCACAGCTCAACCCTGCAGCATGGATGGAAAAGGTCCCCGAGCCCAGGTCAATGGGCATGCCGGGCTCTATCCCCGCTGGGCAGGGACAGGGGAAAGCAGCACCCTGGTGAAAAGCATACCCTGAATCACTGTGTGCTGGGTGCTCAGGGAAAAGCTGGCCAGAGCCCCCCCACAGACCTTTGCTGGGCAGGGAGAAGCCTGTCTGCAGAGCAGCAAAGCACCAAAACATGCAAGTTTCTAGTGGGGGGGGCAGACCCCCACAGGCAGTGCCAGGCGGGGAGTGGGGGCTCAGCACCTGCTGGGATGGGGCCCTGGGGGCTGTCCACCAGACTATAAATGTACAGTGTAAGTACAGTATATCTCCGTTAAATTATGGGCACTCAGATTAGCATGTCCTTGTCCTTGCTCTGATAAAGGCTTCCAGGGGCTGGGTTAAATTATAGGAGCAAATCAAGCCTTCTTTTGATTCTGACCCTATAGACACAAGAGTCCCAGAGGGTCCCCGTTCTCTTCTGCCCACTTGCCTTTATTTATTGCTAATTTCCCCTACTACAATAAACACGTCCAGGGTCATCTGATCCCCATACTGTTCGCATTTTGTAGACGGCATAAACCATGCTCGGCCGGCGGCATTCCTGCTCCCTGGTTGCGGCGAACCAACAGAAAGTCCTTTATGAACTGGATGGGGAGACAGAGGGTGTCAGAAGGAGCAGGAGCTGCTGAATGGATGGCATTTCTTTCTCCCTTTTCAGAGGCCTCCCTGAATAGATTTGTTGCGGGACAGCTCGGACTGGGAACAGGGAGCGGTGCGATATGGAAATGCCCTGCTAGGAGCCGGCTGGCGGAGGGAGCAGCGCAGGGCTGAGCGGCAGCTGTGGCTGGGAACTGGGGTCTTCCAGGCACCCTCGTTCACCAGGGCCACACTGACGGCTTGCAGGCAGCTGGGTAGCACCAACTCCCCTGGGAAGGTTTTTATCAGGGCAGCTGGGGAGGCACGGATGGGGCACGATACCTGGGGAGAGCGAGGGCGCCAGCCTGAAAAATGAGAGCTGGTAAATGCTGTGCTCCATACCTTCTTGTCCCATACATCTGGGGTCTGTGTTTGGTTCAGTTCCAGAAGAAAAATCATTGTCTGCACCCTTTTTCCCCTTTACAGGCTTTGGGAAGGCCAGATGAGAAGTATAGGGGAACACTTCTGAAGCAGCCTGGTTTAGAAATAACAACACAGCTACCCTTCCCCCCCAAATGTTCTTCAAAACAGCACTGAATTAATTTTCCCTTGCCCACATGGCAAGCAATTCAGTTTTCAGTCAACAAAATAAAATAAAATGCAAATCAAGCCAGTGGAGCTCTAGTTGGAGCTCCAGGCTGACTTTTTCAGCTTGCATGAGTGGCTTAGGAGCACAAGCCCTGTGCACCTTTAAGGCTCCTAGGGAACCAATTTTCAAAGATATTATTAAGTGTCAAGATATCCAGTGTCCACGGAGCATTTCCATAGTGTTCTGACACTTCTGCAAGCCCCCCTAGAGCTTGAGACACCCTTTAAAGAGCTGGGCCCTCACTCTCTTTTCACAGTTTGCACTGCTGTTGGAAGGCACAGGGGCACAGGCACTGGTCTTTGCTGGTGCTGGGGATGCTCCGCCCCAGGCAGATTAAAGCCAACAGAAGCAAGAGTCCATATGAGCTCCTGCCCAGCTGTCTGGGCCACAGAGAGTCTTTTTTGGTCAATTTAGCCAGAATGAAACGTCTCTGTAGCTCACGCCTCACCAGAAGGGTGCAAGCTAATTATAACAGTGACCACCACATTTATCAAGCCCTCGTTCCTACATAAGGCCACCTGCAAGAATCCCTGGATGCAATCTCGCCTTGATTTCAAGCACTGCCTTCAGAAAGAAGTACCTGCTCCTGACATTTTTCACATTTTCAGTGACAGAATCGACCATGGTACTCAGAGAACTGGCCTGATTAGAAACCAGCCCCCTGTCTTTAGGGCCGACAAAGTCATTGGTGATGCTTTTTTGGCACTGTAAGGGTTGCTGGCCCTGCTGGGCTATGAAGGCCACATCAGGGTCGCGACATCACCAGCCACCTCGAGGCGGCCACAATTCACCCCCCAACTGCCCTGCAAGGCTTGGTGCCAGCAGATCTGAGGGCTCTGGGTGCAGGGCTCTGGGTGTGCTTATGTCCTGAGTACACACAGGGGGATGCGAAGTTGAACCAGGAGATCCCAATGCCACTGCCAACATTTCCTGCTTAGGGGAGAGGGAGCAAGCAGGTGCTGAAAACACTGAGAAAGAAAGAGAGATGCAATGAGCAGAGGGGGGAGAGTGGGGCGAGGGGCAGGCGGTGAGAAAAGCAAACAAGGGCTGTGCTGCGGGGGAGAGCGAGGGGCGGTGGGGGCATGGGGACAGCAGGGAGGCAGGTGAGGAGGAGCAGAGGTGGGCAAGGGGCTGCTGGTGTGGCATAGCCGCTGGGCAGCAGCAGGCACCAGGTGCCAACGTGTCTGCCGAGGCTCTCGTCACTGCGGGCCGCTCCTTCGCACATATGAATGCACTGCATGTAGGAAAGGGGAAAGATATTTTGGGGTGATCCCAGCACTTTTCACACGAAACAACAACTTCACGGCTTTCCACACCCCGTGTCCTGCAGGTGACAGGGTTTTCACTTCTCCCGGCCCCTGGCACCATGGTGTGAGACATGTTGCTCCTCCCAGGGGACTGCTCACCCCACTCTCCTCACCCTCAGTCCACCAGGGAGCCTCTCTGCCTGCCCTAAAATCCTTCCCATCCCCTCCGGTTCAGCCCCAGGGCAGCTTTGCCCACTCTTGGTCCTGCTCCGTTTCCTCTCTAGCCAGTCTCCAGCAGTGTGTCCCATCCCACCTCCCAGGCTGCATTTGGGCTGATTTGCCTCACTGTTTATGGGGCAGGATGACTTGCAATAAAGGGAGGACACGCTTCAGCATGTGGGCAGGCTGGCAAGGGGCCGCGGCCCATGGGCATGTCCCTGCTGGGCAGAACATTGTCAGCACGGCCCTGGCATCCCGCAGCCTGCCCCCATGCTGCCGTGACCTTGGGTCTGTATTGTTCCTCGGAATGGACCCTTTATAGACTCCAGATGGAAAGTGTAAAATTAATAACCCCTGGCTGGCAAACGCCCATATGTTTTCCACCTTCTCCTGAGATACAATTAGTTTATGGTGACATTTATTTAATGCAGATTAACATATAAATGAAGATACATGGCTCTTCCTGGAGACCTGCTCATGTGGCAGTAGAGGCAGTGGTGTTGACGCCTAACACATACCATGATACAACTGACAGGGGCTCCAAAATTCCCTTTCGAGCATGCAGGAAGAGGGACAAAAACACCAGGGGGCTTGGGACACAACTCCATACTTATTTATTTAGGATGACAGCAGCGAGCGGGGCTGGTGCCAGGTGCCGGGTGCCACTTGGTGTGTCCCAGCAAACCAAGGGGCTGAGCGGCTGGGGAGCCAGGCAGAGGTCAAGTGGTGTTCCCCTTCCCCAAACCCCCACGCGGTCCCCCTGAAACAGCTCCTGGCTCCCATTGCCAGCCTGTCCCATGCCCAGGCAGGGCTCCTCAGCAGCACGTCCCAGGTCACATCTGCAAATTAACACATTTCAAATTAACTTGGGCCTCTTCTCCCCTCGCTAGCCAGGAGGAATTTTGCCAGCCTCCCGCAAGGCCCATTTTCTTTAACAATATATGCTGGGCAGGCTGGAGAGGTGCTAATTGCTTTTTATCTAAGCAGACTGTTTTTCCCTCTGCCACCAGTGCTTTCGGTGGTGGAAGGAATACAATACATTATCAGGGAATGAGATACATGTGTACAAAGGGTATTTACTCACAGGAGGTTAAAGATATCACACAAAGAAAGGCGGCCTTGCAGGGGTACCCCGTTAACTAGTGATGGATGAGCCAGCAGCTGAAGAAAGGTCTGCAAGCCGTGAGCAGATAAGACCTCCTGGGCCTCATCCCAGCCCCTCGGAGCCTCCTCAAGGTGCCACCAGTGGGAGCAGCCGTGCGTGGCACCATGCCCCTGATTCATGCCATCCCCAAAGCCAGCCAGGCTGGGGCTGCCCCGTTTCAGTGCTGATGACGAGGATGCCCCAGCTGCTCCCTGGGTGCAGAGGGTGTGTCAGCCCTCTGGTGAGGCTGGACATGGACAAACCCGGCACAGAAATGCCATTTAAAAAAAAAAAAAACACCGATGCATCCCATTTGTCCAGCACTGACCTTAGTTACACCGGCACAAGTTTCTTAATTCAGAGCCAGCCCTAGCCTTTAAAACTGTTGACTTTCCAGAAAAGCAGGAAGCGGGTAAACACAGCAATTGGCTGCTCTTCCTACTGACCACATGTCACCATAATGCAGGGGAAAAATATTCTATTAGGCTTTTATTTAACATGAATTTGAATGTGTTCCAGGTCACTGATCACATAAGCAATCATGATATGGGTAATAAAGAAGTTCCTACCATACCTTTATTTGCTTTCTACCTGCAATAAATCTTTATCGCACACTAGGCTGATTGCAACAATATCACTTCCTTTTTTTTTTCTTTTTTTTTTTTTTCTTTTTTCCCTCCTCTTTTATAGAGCAGCAAACAGCTAACTGGTGCATCTGCAAGCACACCCGCCAGCCCTGTGCAGCTCTGGAGTAGCACTTGGGATGGGGCCACGAACAAAAGGCTGATGTCACCTCTGGGGCGGGCAGGATCCCACGTTGCAACACCCAGGGTGCCTTTCCCTGGATGCAGACCCTGTCCTTCACACACACCAAAACCCCATGCACATCACAGCATGGGTGTTCCTGCAGCCTTCTGTGACTGGGAGAAAAGCAGGAAGGCTGGTACACGCTGCATGCACGGCAGCAGTGGGAGCCTTGCAGAGGGAGCTCCTCCACTGCTCGTGGCCCTGATGCTGCACCTGGAGCACAGACTCACCAGGCAAAACCCCAGGCATAAAGCAAAAATCAAAGGGCTTTGCATAACCCTGAAAAATGCATCGGGTCCCTCCTTGCTTCAGTTTAATTGCACATCATTTTTTCATTTCCCATCTGCCATGGCCAGCACCCAGTGGTGGCTCACACCACTGCATCTGATACTCTCTTGGCTGTCGTCCTCAACAAAATGCTGCCGTGGGAGAGAAGGTTGTGGGAGCCCCCCCGGGGGCTCTGCAGCCAAGAGGAAAGTGATGACATTTGAAATTATATCAGCCACCATTTCACAAGGAGGAAAAATTAGATCTGCTTCATCCTTGCATAATGCTGGGAAATATTGACCTGCCAGCTTTCATTAACAAGGTTTAATAAAAGATCCAAGTGATAACCCTGTGCTAGAGCAGCCCAACACTGCCCAAAACCAAGTTTTTCTCCACAGGGAAGAATATATTCTCCCTGTAACCAAAAGTAATGGGTCAAAGGGAAACGTATCCAGCAAACTTTCAGAATCCATCTGATAACCAAAGGATTTGCAGGGGAGAGAACCCAGCACCCAACTGTTGGAGTGCACACGAATTAGGTCTCACTGCAGCAGAACAGGGTCACAGACTAGAGAGAGCCTGACAGAAGATGAAGGCAGCGAATGGATGGGCACAGTTCAGTGTGATGGAAGATTAAAAATGCATTGTTGTTAAGTTCAGTGCTGGCAGGATGCATGTGTGGCAGCCACTGGAATATGCAGCAGTGAAATGAGGTCTGCAGCAGCGTGCTTGGTGTGCTGGGCCACGCTGGGAAAGGTGGAGGAGCTGCAGAAGCAGTTACAACCTCATGGGAGACCTGTATGTAACAAACCAAAGCAGAAGGATGCATTTGAACTCTACAGACACCTTTCTACAAACTTTCTGCATTTCGTACAAGAGAAGGAAGGCACGTCAGGGGAAACCTGTGGAAAAGCCTGCACTCGGTAGGTAGTCACTGAAACCATGTGAAGTGCTGCTGGAGAAAACAGGATCAAAATGCACAGGAAGATTTCTGACTAGAAAAACAAGAGACTGTACCTGCTTCACTCAGGGGGCAGGGGAGGGTTAAGCCCCACCTGTGTGCTACAGATGGCAGGCTGGGGCTTCACCTTTGGCCCCTCCGAATACAGGGAGAAATTCACTGACTGGATAGAGACACTCTGTAATTGACAAAAGGAGCTGTTTGGGGGTTTATCCCATGGTGCTACTATTAAAATTCATTTTTATGAATTTTATTATCAACTCCAAAACTTATTACAATTCATAAAATAGCAGAAAGTGGTCTCCATGAGAAAGCATCCACAGTGGCATTAGAAATAAAGAAACAAATCCCAAACAAAAAATGCTAATCTCTTCCCAGCTCTGCTAAGACCTCCAAAGCCTGAAGCTGTCACAGATCACAGATCACTGGTGGAGAGGCACCTCGGTTCTTGTGGAGAGCAGGGAGTTTCCATGGCAGAAGATGGGGCTGGGGTGTCCCCTGCGAGAAGCTTGGGCTCACCCTCTGCCCGCAGCCCTCTCCTGCATGGCGGTGTTGCTCAGAGCCTCCCAAGGAAAGGTGCTGCTTGCTGGCCAGACCGCTACGAACACCTGCTCTTCAGTGCTGAAGGTGATCTCAGGCTGGCACCAATTTAGAAGAAAGCCCACCACCTATTTCCCTAGCTCCTTGTATTGTTTCCTTGCTTTTCCTTCCATCCCCACTGCACGTTATGGAGCTCAGATTAACCCTTTGGGGAGCCTGAATTCTACCTCAGGGACAGGATGAAAAGGACAGCGGGCTCAGGTGCTGGTCTCCCCAGCATCCCCAAGGAACTCCATCCTGCCTTTCCCAGACACCAACGTGTGGGGCATTTCCAGCAGAGCTTCTCTGGAAGCTCCTCCACTTCCACCTCTGTCAGCCAACACCGCTGAGCAGTTCCCTGCTTTTTCAAGCATTTCGCTTTCTGGACCCTGTTCTCTCTTGTCCCCTAATGTTTAATCCACCTCATTTGGATGATTTGCATCCAAATCTCTCCAATTTTGTCCTTTCATTCTCAAGCACACGATGTTAGTTCCTGCTAATACAAGGGCATCAATTGCCTTCATCTTTTCCTATTTAATGATATTTATCCGTCATCACATGGGAGAGAAATTGGCTGCAGCTCAATTTGGCAAAATAAATTGGTACCAGTTCAAGCATAATCTCTCTAAATACACAGATTTTAATTTCCCCCCTAAGTGAACTACACCGCATCTGCAGTCGTTGTCCTTGGTTCAAGACATGGATGCTGATCTTAAACTCCGGCACTTCTCGCTGCTTGCAGAAGCCCACTTTGTGACCAGACTGTCTCCCTGCCGCATGCCATTGAATAGAGTCTATTAAACAGATGATTAGAATAGAATCTAGAGAATAGATTCTATAGGATCATAGCAGGGTTTGGATTCAGGCACCTTGGAGATCACCTAATTCCAACTGTAACTTCCTGCTTCCCAGTTTGAATCCCCTTGGTCTGGGGGCGGCCACCACTGAGGCACCCCACACTTGCCATGGACCTGCCCAGGTCTGCAGATGTTTCTGCCCCACACCACCAGCCCTGATGCCCCTGATGGTCCCTAGCCCTGACCCCCCACAGCAGGGGGGCACGGTGGGGGCCAGGCCAGCCCACACCTGCAGGGTCAGGGGGACTGGAGGGCAGGCAGTGTTCAAATGCGCACATCTTGGGCACAATTTCACTCCTGTTGTCCTTAACTGCTCGAGTATCGGGCAGGCTGATATAGTGATTATTTGTAGACATTTATACCGTCCCAGGCCTTCTTTTTTTTATAACTTTATTTCATTTTCTGCTGTTTACTCAAACTACCTTTATCATAGCACGCTGATAGTCTGTTCTTTATTGCCCCAGTGTGATTGCAAGGAGTTTAAGCATAGTGCAATAATACACATATATAAATATTTGAACAGGAAAAGAAAGTCTGTCTGATTTGCACTATGGAAGGAATAAATTAAAACAAATAATACCACTAGAGGGACCTTCACTCTGAACTGCGGCACCAGAGAGGTCACACGCCGCACAACTGTGCAGCCCAGGCTGCAACTTCCAGCAAGCGGTACCGAACGCGACCCAAAGCATCCCGTGGGAGGCTGGGGAGCCCAGAGGCCTGGAGACCCTCCCAGCACCCCAGCCAGCCTCCCCCAGCCTCTCCCCGCCGGCTGGCTGGCTCAGGCTCATCAGGAAATGCTGCGCACAGAAGCAATTGCAGCACCCCATGCATGTTTGCAGGGCTTGGTGTTTGTCGAGGATCACTAAAATAATTCCACTTGAGCACAAAAAACGTGTTTTGTTTTTGCAGTTAAAGACCTGAGTAGTTTTAATTAGTTTACTCGGGTCTTTTGCATTCGGTCCCCACACAGTGTTGCTGGTTCAAAGAGGAGCCTTTCTGTGTGTTTTCACTTTTCTTCTCTTTTCTTTCTCTCTCCTTTAACCCTGCATGTGAATAGTTGAAGACAGGAGCGAAAGACACTGGACTTAGAAAGTAAAATCTCCAGGAAGCAAAAATGGAGGCAAACACAGGAGCTAATTTAGGCAGGCATAGCTGGTGTTGTTTGTGGTTGTCCCTGACAGCGCTGCTGAGTCTAAAGCACCTGTGTTTGCTCACTAGCTTTCCCCAATCTGCTAGAAAATGGCCCAAGCATGTCACATGGCAGCGAGATAGTCCAAGCGCCATGGGAATAAAAAAGCCTGAGCTTTTAGCAGAGTTAATCATTAATGCTCCTTTTCTTTGTCCCATTCAGGAGTGCTGACAAGCGCTTTGATATTTCATATTTGCCATCAGGTCAGCAGCAGCCATACCCAGGTACTAATGAGCACCCTGGCTCACGCCTCCCCGTTTCATTGCCCGCCTGCAGATTTCATTTCACCTGCCCTCAACTCTGTGTGCACGCACATATAGCCCTGCACACGTACCTCACCCCTGTCCAGAGCAACACTCAAGGGTGCAGGGCAAAGCCCCTGCCCAGGAGCACCCAGTGGGTGTGTGGCTCCTCTGCTCCGGGCTCAGACAGTCTCCTCCTGCCTTTGAGAGGAAATGCGGGGCTCCTGCACCTCAGGCATCAGCCAGCCTGGATGGATGGCTCCTCCACTCCGTGTTGGTCATCTGAATGCGGCGCTTTGTATTTGTTAGCAGCTGTCAATTTGTGCCTGTGCTTCGGGCTTGATCAAATAATCCCTCACGAATAATGTATGTACAGGGAGGAATGCAGGCTGCCTCTCCTCGCCCCCCCACCCTGGTAGCCAGCGAGGGCTGTGCGTGCTCTCCACACTGCTTTTTTTCCCCAAAATTATTCACCCATGGTGCTGGGGAAGGAGGGTGTTTCTTTAGGGCCATTTGTTCAGCCAGCTCCTGAGGACATGGCCAGAAAGGCTAAGGTGGAACGCCATCCTTCCCGAGAACAGTAAGGCACAGCAGCCGGCTCCACTGTTTGTGCCATGGCAAATAAAATGCCGCTGTTTGTGCCAGCGGTGAGCGGAAAAACCCATCCCCAGCATAAAGGCCAGGCAGGTCTGCAGGGCCCCATAAAGCTGCTGTGCGAAGATGATTTGTGCTGTCTTAAGCGAGAAACACAGTCAAACTCCAAGGTGCTTGAACCTTTCCCTTGACTCGGGCAGATCCCAATAGCATGCTTCGCTCATCCTCCACGGAGGCACCAGAAGCTCACTGAGAAGCACACCAGGTGCCTCCTCGGCTCCTCGGCCCTGTACCCACAGAGCCCGGCAGGGAAATGGGGCAGGGACTGCCCCTGCTGCCAGCTGCCAGCACCGAGGGACATAGACCCTGCTGCCACCTTGCCCAAGGACAGGTCGGAGAAGCCTGGACACAGAAGGGACATTGCGAGCGTCCCCATCCCCACTGTGGTGACTTCCAGGCTCGAGCACCGCCAAGGACTGTGCACACCTGAGCTTTCAGCAGCATCCCTGCAGGTGGGAAGTGGATGCAGAGGTGAATTTAATGAGCAATTAAAGGGTCACCAAGCTTTTCAGCCCCTGGTTGCTGAGACAAGACCAAGTCCCTCCTGGTCTTACAGACTATCCCATGCCCTGTTTGCTCTGCCCAGCACTGGGGCTTCTCTGGGGAGATGCCCACAGCCCAGCACCCCAGGGAACACTGTGAAGGCTGACCAGGAGCCACGCGGCCTGTACCCATGGGTACAGGTCCCTGTCCACCCCCAGGGCAACCACCACCCGAAGCACAGCCTCCTGCTTGAGCACAAGCTGGTTGAGAGCCTCTCTCCAGACCACACACCCAGCAGGAGAAATGCAAGCAGCAGATGTGAGGCAGCCAAAAATTTCCTCGCAAGCCTTTTGGGGCCACCTCTCTGTCCCCAACCTCAGGGCACCCCAAGGAAGCCGGAACTTTGCGTGCAGGAGGAATGCGGGGCCGGGCCGCTGGCTCTGTGTGCCAGGTCTTTTGAGATCAAAGAGGAAACTCCCTTAAATGTCACGGATTTTAGAAGCCAGCTAATGGTGACTCACTGAGATAAGGTTCTCAAGGACGTTGAAGGAGCCTGGAATCTTGGTACCATGGGACTGAGCCACATCTGGAGAACTCACCGTGGTCACCCCACTGCTGGCCGAGAGCTCCAACATTCAGGTGAGGAAACACCTCCTGCCATGTAACACTGACACCAAGAGGAGAGGTAAAAGCAGAAACAGGAGAGCAGAAGTGAGGTGCCTCCACCTCTAACCCCGCAGGCTGCTTTCGTGTTGGGTGCACAAAGCACGGAGGTGAGGAAAGAGAGGGGGCATAGGCATCACCCCGCCTGGCCAGAACAGAGGTACGAATAATCCACGTTCAGTCTCTCTGCAGGAAGAAACAGACATCTAGGAAGGGTAAAAGGACAGCGTGCAGATAGGAAGAGGCTTCTGGAGATTGTTTGGCAAGTGTGGAGCTCCCCCAGCCCCCTGCCCATGGCTTTTGCCATGAGGCTCATGCTTCCCCCTGCCGTGGAGGTGCTGCAGCTCGCTCTGCTCCCAGGTGTGCCCAGACTGGCAGCAGAGTGCAGCTCCCTACCAGCACAAGTGATTAATGAGCACAGTGGACTAATTGTGGCCCTCTCTGGCCACAAAGCTCTAATCTAAGAGGCGTTCTTAATGAACTTCTAAGGCTGCAATTGGACTCAGAGGGTAAATCACTCACATTTCTACACAGACGTAGGAAACTGCGCTCCGAGTTAGCAACCAAAGCTCATTCATAATTGCTTGTTTAAATATTTTTCCTTCTTCATCACTGCAGTCAATTTGCTGTGTGCATCCTATGTAGAGGTGAAGCCAGCCAAAAAGGAAGCTTTCCTGGAAAAATAACAAAGGTACTTTCAGCCACAGAAATCCCCATCTTGAATCCAAACAGGGAAGCCTCTGTCCACTGCCAGTGTAGGCAGGGTTTCCGACTGCCTGTTATTTGACATAGCAGAAGAGTTAGCTTAGGCAGAGGAAGAGGAAGGGGCCGCTTCTCCCGTGCTGGGAAGCCCTCTCCGGTGCACTGAATCTAAAATCACGGGGCTGTCAAGCTCTGAGGCTCCTGGGGAAGTTTAAAGCTGGGGTCTGTGCATTGCTCGTCATTCCTGGGGATAAAATACCTGACGTGAACAGGGGTGGGGAAAATGCCTGTAGCTCCCTCATGTTTTGTCCCTGGAGAGCCCACACCATGCTTCTCTGCTCGGGCAGACAGGTGGGGAGGGCTGGGATGTGTTCAGGAGCGGACTCCATCCAGCCTTGGCCTCTGGCTTTTCCAGGGTATGGGGCAGGGACAACAGGCAGGACAGTAGTGGGGTGCAAGGAGAAGGATGCCAAAGGGATGACTCTACAGCGTGCTCAGGATCAGTCCCTCTGTGCCAAAATGATGCCAAGCAGGGGGATGAATTGGAGCTCTTCCTACCACTCTTGGTGACCTTCTTGGTGACCTCTTGCTGAGACTGGTCTGCACCAGCTGAGGCCCTGTGCCCACTCCCAGAGGGACCACTGTGGCCAGAGGGAAAAGCCCAGAGAGGAGGGGACCTGCTGGGGGACACGGTGCCACAGGAGTCACACAGCTGCACCCTCCGTCCCATGACATCCCATGCTGATCCCATGTCCCTCCCTACCCCCAAATGATTTTTCTAAAATCACAAGATGGTGTTTTTTTTTGTTTTTTGTTTTTTTTTTTTCACTTAATGGAAATTTTATTTTTTTCTATTTCTTTTTTTGTTTAGGTGGAGCTCAGTGCCACAGGATACCAATGTAGCCAGAGCTGTGAGTGAGCAAAGAAGTCAACCCACAGAGAGCAGGACTGCCAGGGGCAGTGAAACAGTGGGATAGAGGAACACATTGCAGGTTAGGGCTGGCAGCACTGTGAGGCCAACCCCACACTGCCCCAAACAATTGTCCCTGCAGCAGGAGAGGAGCTCATCTTCAGTAACGGAGCAGGAGGAGCACCAGCCCCTTCTCGCAGGCCAACCCGGGAGCTCTGGGTAGGCAGGGACTGGAAACCCAGCAGAGCAGTGCAGAGGAAACATTAAAAAAAAAATCATGGCAGAACACAAAATACCTAAAAAATACCAAAAAAAAAAAAAACCAAAAACCTAGTGCTCAGGAATGGGAGAGATTTGATCCCCAGGACTGCCCCATGCTCCCCTGTGGGTGTTCAGCCGTGTCCCCCACCACACGACGTGAGCTGGCTCCCCACTGCACAAACATGGCCAGGCGAGATAAGCACTGTGTGCACAGCACTCAGCCAGGAATTTGGGGCCAGTGTTGGCCGCGGCCACTGTCCTGCTGGCAAACTTGGTCAGGTTCCCTCCCCGTACCCCTCTGTGCTGTGGGACCGGCACCACAGGGATGCACAGGGATGTGAAGGGCATCGCCGCCATGAGCTGCTGTGCTTGGCGGTGTGGGGCATGCCAGACATCGGACACGCAGCCTCCCAAAAATCTGAGGAGAGCCTGAGCGTCTGTCCATGCTGCATTTGGGTTCTGGCAGGGATGCCCGCAGGACGGGTGAGCCACGGTGGCAGCGCAAGGCTTGGCAGACATGGAGCCCTGCTCACCCGTCGGGGCAGAAATGCCTCTTCTCCTTCCCGCCGCCCCAGAAGAGGACTCGTGATAATAAAGGCTGGTTTTGAAATTAATATAGTGATACGTAGGAGATTAATCTTCCTGATAAGCAGACAGCAGCAGGACTGAATAGGCCCGTGGTTCAAACAAAGGTTTCTGTTGAGTAGGAACAGGTAAAAGACGGATGGTTTGTTAAACATTGCCAGCATACTTTGCTAGTGCCATTCACCGGTCACAGCTAATGGTAACAGGGGCATTGTGTGGCAGATGCATTTGCTAATTTCAGCCAACTTAAACGCTATTTCTTATCTTTGTTGGTCTTGCTGAGATTAAGGTGGTTTCAGTATTTTGAATGCACTACACTCTTGCATGAAAAACATTCCTGACCGTCTCAAGAAGTTAAAAACACACACTGTCAATGATCGGAGAGGAGCAAAAGGAGGTCTGCTGACACAGGGCTGGGCCCAGGACCACTCCAGGCAGCAGGAACCCCCCCCCACCTGCTCTGCTGCCCTTGTGTCCTGCCTCCCATGGCTCCCCACACACATAGGCACGGTGCTTTAGGTGGCAGGCAGCTGTCACTGAACTGAGAACTTATTAGAGAAATCATCCTGGGTGAGGAATTTGGTAGGAATTAACCACCAGAACTTCAGCTCCAGCTACAGGTTCTGTTACCCATATCCCATGGAACAACTGCTAATTCTTTCCCCTTTGGTGAATGCTGCAGTTGCACAGCTCTTTTCCGTGGGAGGAGGAGATCTTCCCCAAGGCAGAGCAAGCATTCCTCGCTGTCCTTTGGTCAGAGCCCTGCCATGTTTGGGTGCTGGCTCGTCCCCCCCTCCAGGCGGGCTGTGTGCTAGGCAAGCTTCAAGGAGAGCCCAAAACGCCTTGAGCAACCTGGACTTCGCCCTGGGCTCTTGCTGGAGGCCTCTCTCCCCAGATAACTTCTGTGTTCTCCACCAGCAGCCAGGGAAGCCGCACTCCCTGGAGCCAGAGCAAAGCCCGTGCTCTCCTCTGGTCTCACAAACAGCAATTGACTCATTTCCCTGTTTATCTGTATGCATAAATGCACACTGGCTTTGCCCAAGGAGACAAAAGCAGGGTATGTGGGATCGGCTCATCTGCTCTGTCCCTCCCTGTGCTGCCCATCAGGAATTAGGCAGGGCCGCACAGTGCGTGGGGGCACTCTGCTGCTCCTTGGCATCAATTACGGCTGCGGCCCGTGCCTGCCACGCACCCATGCACGAGCACCACCTATTTTGATTGCCAACCAGACAGGGCTTCTGGTGTCACCCTGTCTGCCTCTGCGCCTCCCTCCCCTCCTAACCCTTGAACTCCTTGGCCAGTTTCAATCAGCTTTGTCAAGACAATAGCCGTCTCGAAGCTCATTAAGTGCTTAGGGGGGTTTGTGGACATAAGCATCTGTGCAAAGGCCAGGGGCTGCGGGTGGCTGCGGGTAAAATCACCCCACCTGGGATTCCCAGCAGCATAAAACCTGCAGAAAAATCCTCTTTCCTCCCATGGTGAGCACTGGGCTCCAACTTGGTGGCTGGCAGAAGGACTCCCTCGCCCATGGCCAGCACATCGCTGGGCAGCCCACCCGCTGTCCTCCTCAGGCATCCGGGACATCTCCAGCGGCGTTATATCATATTTTATTATTCTCTGAGGCATCTTAACAATGCTGAGTCACATGGGGGGATTAGGACAGATACAGGAATATGCAGTCCCTTGCAGGGACAGGCCAGCGGGCTCTGCCGAGGCAGCAGGCAGGCAGGGTTTTGCAGGGTTTTGCTGGGTTTTGCAGGCTTGGAGGCATGGAGTCGGGCCAGGAGCTGGAGGAACCTTGCAAGAGGCATCTCGGGGAGGCAGGGCTTGCCCATCTTACACATTTTTTTGTGTACTTTTTTGGGCCCATCACACATGTTGCCAGAGGTCTGCCATGCTGCACAGAGGATGTGTGCAACCCATCTGATTGCCCTACGTGTTTTGTCTGCACCCCCTGCACCTCGGGCCAGATCCAGGCTGCCCAAGCATCATACAAGCTCAGTGCTGCCTCTGGCTTTGGCGCCCCATGTGCCTGGAGGCAGACAGCAATGAAACATGGGCAGCCCAAAAATTTCAGGGGAGGGATTTTTTTTTCCCAAAAGCTGTTGCTGATATTATTATCATCATCATCTTCATCATTTTTATCATGGTTATTGTGGTATGGGAGCAGACCCCTCGGTGTGGACACCACCTTGGGTTCACTGGTCTGTGTGGTCTTGGCCAGTTGCTGGCCTGGGTGGGCACAGTTTTGTCAGTGCCCAGTCCTGGGACACAGCTGCAGCCTGGATGTGGCCCCCCTGGCCTGGGGGGTGAGGGACAGGACACAGCAGTGTCCCTGTGGGGATGGAGCCTTGCACAGGCACTGGGCGAGCCCTTATCTGGTGGCAGAGAAACCCGCCACAGCACCATGCTGGCAGCTTGTCCTTGCCAGCGGCATTACACTCACTGAAAAAATAGAGGGGAAAGCAATTGCCAAATATATTGTTCTGGTAACCGTAACAGAAATGACTCTAGGTCTTGCCAGGTTACAAAGCTCCTGTTATGGAGCTCCTCCAGTGCTGCAGTTAATGCTATTGTTATTGTGAAACACCTCTGCTCTCTTTCAGGCTTTGAAGTAGGTGAGGCAGTCTCAGCTCTTTCCTCTTTTCTTTTTCTCTCTCTCTTTTTTTTTTTTTCTTTCCTCCCCAGTGCCCCAGATCTATGATTTAGGCTGGAAGCAGGTTGTTGAAGAGCGGTGGGAGAAATCTGGCAGGCATTGACCGACCCCAGCAGAATTTATTACAGGTTGGGAGTTGCTGAAGCTAGAAGGGCTGGGCATCCTTCTGGATAGCAGTGCCTTCCTCTCGCAGCAGAGTCCTGCATGTCAGCAGGCAGCCAGGGCTGCTGGCAGGCACACAGGGTGGGCAAACGGTGCCGCCTTCAGCCAAGGATGCTCTGGCTGCTGTGCATTTTGTCCTGTGTGTTGGGTGACCTGAAGGTAGGTTGGTAATGTCTGCTGCCACAGAGCATCGGTGTAATGCAGTGTGGCAGGCCAGGGGCAGTTAGGGCAGCAACCTCTCCAAGAGGGGCCATGGGAAGAACATCACACCTGGAGCAGCTAGTGCAGGGTATGCTCGCTCCACAGGCTGCCTGCCTTTCCCCAAGTCAGGAGGTGCCCTGGGCTGGGTACAGGGCTCTCTGTTTGCCAGCTGGTGGTGATCTCCCAGCCAAGCGGTTGCACAGCTCTCCCCAAGAGCCCCATACACATCCCGCACCCAGGACAGCCTTTGGGACTGAGCCCCTGTGTTCACCTCCTGCATTTCTGGCTCCATCTCCTGCAGCTGAAACAAGTGGGTCTGGCGCAGCCCCTGGCCCGCAGCTGTGTCTCCCATTGGGATGACTCCTAGGGCCACCACAGAGGCTCTGGAGGGTGGCAGAAGAGCAAGGGCTCGGCAGAGCCTGGACTGCAGGCTGCAAGCGGCAGAAAACATTTTTGTCCGACACCCCTTCACCCAGCTCATGGGTGTTACCCAATTTAAATGGCAAGGATTTAAAATGCCACCTGAGTTAAAAGGACCTGATTAAAACCGTAGCCTCATCATATTT